>NW_027395665.1:0-354344 GCF_004382785.1 Trichoderma ghanense | reverse complement strand
GAGGGGGGGGCTTAAGGGAGTTGGGGGGGGGAGAGAGGAGGGGGGAAGTAGAAGAAATGAAAGAGAGGTGGGATGGCTCTCTTAGAAGAGCATCTGCGGAGAGATATAAAGCGAGCGGCGGTGCGATTACCGAGGGGGGGCAACCCAAGAGAATGAGACCCCAAACGAAGTGTGCCAAGGGCAGGGGAAGATAGAGGGTAACAAGCACAAGATGGAAACGAGCAAAAGGTGACGAAAGGCAGGGCGAGCGCGGGTGCTATATCTACAACCGGGCACCCAAACCAAGGGAGGGGGTTGTTTTTTTTGGGGGGGGAGAACAAGGGACAACGAGTCACAGACCCAGATCGACGGCCGGGAATATCAAACTCGACAGTTCCAGATGGGGATATCACAGCCGGGAAGCCATCTCTGTTTGCCCCCCGTTCATGAGAGTGGCCATGTTTGGGTGGGAAAGCAATCTCTCAAATCTCTTCTTCTCGTCCGTTTGCGAGGGACCACCCCCCGGAGCCCGAGCTGACGATATTGACTGGCTCAGCGATCACCGCCATGGGTTCAACTTTGCAGGCGCCGGCTCGGCGTCCAGGAGCAAACGAAAACGCGTACATCGGGAAGAAAAAGGACTCCATCGACTCCAGTCCACTTTCTTTGCTACAACAACAACCACAACCACATACGCACACACCCAGCAGCCCTTCGCTAGAGGATATTCCCGAGTGGGCCTCTTGAAGTCCCCATTGCCAGCGACAGAAAGAAGTGGCACCAGACCGGGCCGCCGTTTAACAAGGCGAAAGGCTTTTCGATGCCAGAGGAGCTCTGCGGTGCGATAGGACAGATGGATGAGGGGGGAGTGTGATATCGACATGGGGGAGGCGTCACTGGTTTGACTCGACTCCGCGGCTGGCTGTGCTGGAACGGTCCAGTAACGTTTCGACGAGCAGCGAGAGAATGCAGTGCATGTCAAGATGCATGAGGTCCTCGACCCGCAGCGAATGGTGGCCCCTGTCCCCCTGTCCGGCGCTGCATCTGAGACATGCGTCCATCGGATCTAGAAGAAAGGGCATTAGTTATCGTCCGATGGCGAGGGCACAAGACCATCCAAGCACGGCATGTCATCGCCACAGCTGCAACTGTATGGTACCATCCATCGACAGAGATGTCATCAACGGCGGGCTGCACAGAAGGATCCCCATGATCCGGCGTTTGACGCAAAGAAGAAGCATTGCGGCAGCGGGTTGACGAAGACGAGAGAGAGAGAGAGAGAGCAAACTCTCCCAGCAAACGCGGACAAATAGCACATGCCGTTCCATCTCTCAGCACAAGTCCGTCCTGTCACAGCCCAATGGTCCAACAGGCCCTTGCCGATGGCACGCAGGTCATCACACGAGAAGAAGGCGCTGTACTATCTCTATCCTCTGTTCCTGTTTTTCTTACTTCTCAGGTTCCGTATGTGTAGGACGGCCATTGATTCGATCGTATTCCCTGTCTCTGCATCTCGCACTTAATCCAAGTAAGCCTAGGACGACACAGAACAGACAGGGGGGGACGGTTATCATCAACCAAACAAGCAAATGCGCAAAAGGTCCCTTTTCTTCCCCCGTCTCTCTCTCTCTATCTATCTCTCTCTTTTTTTTTTCTTCATTCGCAAAGTGCAACCCTTCTTCGTATCCGGCAGCGAAGCTTTCCATCATAAGACACTTTCTCTCTCCTCGCACAACCCCGGGCACGTTTCTGATACGGAAAGGGATCAGACGGGGGCTGTGGTTGGTCGGGAGCTTGGCGCCGGGGTTGCACGGAGATGATTGGAAGGGTTTGCCAGCGAATAAGAGCACGCAGTGGCACGATGCGGGTGATTTCCTGTGAAAGCACGGCGTGCCACTCACCGTGATTTGGGCTCTCGATCGCACGAGATTGGTTTGAGGAGGCGTAGAGAGGAAATGAGTTGACTACTCGGACAAGAGGAAGGGCGCATGTTGTGACGCTTCAAAGATGGCGGTTTTCTCGTCAATCGGCGTCTCTGGTTTTGCCCCTGACTCGTTGCTTGGTTTCCCTTCATTCGAGCAAACGCACGAGCTGACTGGACGAAACGCCACCTGGCAATCACATTTCAGCAATTAGACAGAAGGAAAAAAAAAAAATAAAGGGCCTCACGAGGTTGAAAGTGATGGAACTTTTTTTTTTTTCTTGTTTTGTTTGTTGGTNCCCCCCCCCCCCCCCCCAGGCAACATGTGGTTCCCAGCGTCCTGGAGCTTGGTATTGAAGGTGTTTGTTACACGGCAGGCAAAAAAGTGGATGTGAAGAAAAGTTCTACTATCAGGTGAAAACATGGGTCATCAATCAGAAGAGTCCCGGAGAATCCTACTTCGGTTAAAAGGTGATGGGAGAAGAAACGAAAAGAGAAACAAGAGGCTGTCAAGCAACCCGGGAGCTGAACTGAGACATGCAACCCCGGAATCACGTTGCTCACGGCCCGGCGGGTCGCTCTCGGCAAGTGTAAACCAAACTTATAAGATAGTTCTAGGCAGTAGTATGCTATGTTCTTAGGTCGCTCATCTGATGTGTGTAAACGGGAGGGTGATCACGATGCCGGCCGGCGGTTGTACGTGAATGCCTAACGGCAGCTGTCAAACTCGGTGGATCACGTTGCACCAAGAAGGGAGCCAGGATCAAGGCTTGTCGGTAATCAAGAACTTGAGGTGTTGTGGATTGACAAGCAGAGTGTTGATTCACGGGGATCATTCAAGATCAGGCTGCAAGATGCTGACGACAAACAGCCGGCTGCGGCAGCGCTTACTGGCAACTGCATGCATGTCTGATGGCAGATCTCTTACCTCGACTTCTTGCTGGCTTCGTTTTTACTTCACATCAAGGAAACGCTCAATGTCTTCTTCATCTTCTCTCGCATTGTGCTCGCTAGCAAAAGGAGGGACTATATGCACTTCCACCCCATCAAGCCCCCCCCCCCATCTACCCGACTCATCGCAGGAAAGAAGAGAACGCAAGCAACTTCAAAAGACCTCCCATTTTGATTCTACCGTAGAGCCACAGACAGCTCTTCGTCTTCCTCCCCCTCCAAAATGAAAGGATTGCGTTCAAACGGTCTACCCAGGAAAATCCACAATCATAAGTACGAGACGCCGTATATACCCTGACTGAATACACAAAGGAGGGAACCGAAAAAGGAGAAGTAGGGAATACAAGAAAAGGAATTAATGCCCCCCAGTTGTCCCTATGAAGGTAAGACAGAAGAATGGACAAGAAAAGGTATGTATAGGTGGTGGTAAACAAGGTGTTTTTTTTTTTTTACAATGCAGCAGATATCGATATGTGACATGTCGTGATGCAAATGATGCAGTGAACCAACAGGCAAAAGAAGAAAGAAGATTCTCCCCCTCTGGGTCATGTTTTGTTCTCTATTCGGATGGGTTGTAGTGCCAGCGCATGCTGTTCTCCTCAACCCACCACCGCGCCACAAACGCAGCCTGCTCTGCCCAGTGCGCCGCCTCGACCGACCTCTCCTGCTCAATCTTCTGCAGGAAGCCGGGAAAGTCAAAGGCAACAAGGTGCTTCTCCTCGTGCGGCTCCGTGTCCAGGTCGGTGAAGCGCCACTCGGTGTTCTCGATGATGGGCACCGTCAGCCTCCAGTGCGGCTCCCGGCTGTCGCGGACGGCAACGGTGGCTCGCCCGGGGTTCATGACGCTGAACTGCCAGTTGGGCTGGCCCGTCTTGTCGTTGACGTTGATGAGCGATCGCAGCATGGATTGTCCTTCGTAGTTGTCAATCATGTCCTTTGCAATCTTGGTCTGCGATGACGAGAGCGAGCCCGTCTCCAGCAGCAGGTCGAGAACCGTGGGCAGGATCTGGTAGGAGATGACCGCGTCGTTGATGTCGATGGCGGGCAGCTGAGGGTGTGAAAAGACCAGCGGGACGTGGAAGTTGCCAATGTTGGTGTTATAGTACGGCGTGATGCCATCGTTTTCCGGAACCGCGAGGCCGTGGTCGCCGACAAAGATGACCAGCGTCTCGTCCGCGACACCTTGCTCGTCAAGAATATCCAGAATCTTCTGGAGCCAGCGGTCGACGAATCCAATGGCGTTGAGGTACTTGGACACATTGTCCAGCTTGGAGCTCTCCTCGCTGGTGACGGGAACGTGCTCGACGTCTTCCGGCAGCCCAAAGGGATGATGCGTGGTGCTGGTCAGGTGGGTCAAGAACACTCGCTCGTTGTTCTCCTTGGCCGACTTGAACGCATCGCGGACATAGTCCTCGATGACATACTCGGGCATTCCGTAGTAGTTGATGTCTTCGACGTCCACCTTTCCAAACTTGGCGTCGTCGCTCTTCAGATACTCCTTGGAAACGGTATTGTTCCGCGGGAAGCCGAGCTGCACCATGAGCTCATCCTGCTTGTCGAATCCATTCGTCACCGACATCATGAAGGAGGACTTCCACTTGTGCGAAGTAAAGTCGTTCTTGTCGCCGTCCTTGGAGGAGTTGCCCAGACCAAGGTTCATGGCGTCAAAGATGTGCGGCAGGCAGGGCTGGTAGATGTGATGCGAGACCTCGGCGTTGAAGTCGGCGACGAGCGGCGACAGGCCGCAAAGAGTGCCGGTCAGACTCTTGAGCGTGTAGCTGGCCGACGTGTGGCAGTTGTTGGCGTTGAGGCCACCTCGTCGCTTCTTCTCCTTGTGCTCAAAGCCGTCGTCGTAGTCTCCCGTCAAGAAATTGGCGGTGGGGGTGAGCGTGGATATCTTCTGCTCGGCCGTCTCGGGCAGCGTGCCATTCTCAAAGGAGTCGGCCGCGAGCTGGTAGAACAGGCCATCCTTCTTGACGGGGAAGGCATCCTTCCTCGTGCTTTCGAGCTTGATGAGCACTACGTTCTTGATCGTGATGTTCGCCAGCTTATCGCGGAGCTCGGGAAGGACGTCGTTCTTCAGGTTGGAGATCTTCAGGGGATCCTGCGAGGCGCGGTAGTGCGTCTCCTCTGCCGTGTACCAGTCTTGGAATCCTGGGAGGGGGTCCTCTGGCAGCCACTCCCACCGAATGGGCTCCACCAACGCGGTGCGGTTGTCCCAGTTCCAGCCAATGCTTGTATCGTAAACGGGGGTGAGCGCAGCCAGAATGGGCGATGAGTGGGCGAAATCCGCAAAGGGGAGCAGCGGCAGAGTCCACGACATGTAGGTGTACGAGCCCTCGTTCGGTCGGACGATGTACAGCAGGACTTGGAGGAGCAGGCTGAAGCCGACGAAGACATAGAGGGCAGTCGTCCATTTCGTAGGCCGGCGCACGTCCGAGACAACGCTGGAGCCGCTAGAGTCAATGTCGTCGTCCTCTTTACCCATGAGCTCGGATCCGCCCTCGACGTCCTGCTGCGGGATATGAGCGTATCTGACGTTTGCCGCGGGGCGCATTCGCTGCGGGATCTTGCTGTACACAAAGGCAAAGGGCCACTTGAGAATGTCGAGGGCGAGGCCGGCCAGGTAGTAGAAGATGTCCTGCGTGACCCAGCTGATGCCGAGGATGATCGCCAGGACAACTAGGCACGTAAACAGTCCGGTGACTGCCAGCTTCCACGAGGAGGCGTTGCTTGCAAGGCCAGCATTGCGCCAGTGGGGCTCGGAGCCCGCGACGACGAAGAAGGCGTTGTTGATGGCCGCCAGGGCCAGCACAATCGTGACGAGAAGCGTCGCCAGGGACGTGAGGATGATGCGCAGCCACCGCCAGGGGTATATCTCCGTGTCCAGCAGCAGCCGTATTAGTATTAAGAAGGCGGTATCTTGTGTGAAGAATGTGAGGCCCCAGCGGGCGAGGGAGCGGAAGGCGAGAGCCGTGATGTGGGCGTATATGTGCACCAGCTTGCCGCTGGTTATGGCGACGACGCATATGGCGAAGAGGAACTGCCGGTTTGCGAACCGCGCAGCAAAGGCCGACAGGATCCGCAGGACTGGCGCGGCCACGACGGTGACGGTCGAGGTAGCGGAATTCAGGTGTCGCCGCGTCGGGCTGGAGAAGCGAATGCGGGACGCCATGCCGCTGGCGAAGCGGCGCGTCGATTCCATGGCGACGAGATAGGAGGTAGGGAGAGAGTCGAGGTCGACGTCGGATTCGGAACCGGGGTCGATCGGTGAGGGTCGAGGTCGAGGTCGAGATAGGGATCGAGGTAGGTGGAGGAAACGACGGAAAGGGGTGAAGGCGACAGAGTCAGCGAGAGGCACACAGGGCTACCACCAAGTGACGCTTCTCATATCCAACGCGCCGCTGTTGAAGCGGTAAAGAAGAGCCTTTGTTGTCTCTCTCTTTTTCCCAAGCTTCTTTCTTCCTGGATTCCCACCCCTTGTGGACGGGGGATCACGGGACAAGTCTCCGTCTCCGTCTCGCAACAGCGCCGCAGAGCAAACGACAGAAAAAACGAAAGGCAAGAAAACAAAGCCGGCTGGCCAACAAGCGAAGGAAGTTGAAAAACGAGGCCGCGAACAGAGAAAAGGTCGGCGCCGTGCGAGACCGCCCACAACCGGAACAAACGATAGGGAATGGAATGGAAATGATGTCCAAGCACAAGAAACCAAGGGCGTGGGTGCGGCAGATGAGGATCAAAATGGGCGCCTCAGACAAAAGTTCTGCTGGCGCCGCAGGGCTTTTTTTCCCCCCTGGTTCGCCTCGAGTCGCTTCCTCCGTGCCCCGTACAGTTAGCGCGGGTACCGGTACTTTGGGCCGCCAGTGTCGCGTGCCTGCAATACCGTTAGAGGGCAGCGCCCCGCAGCAGCCCGCCACGCCACGCCAATGGCTTCCCGGGAACTGGGCGCTGTTCCTCGATGGCGTCGCGGTGACCTGGGGCTAGCGCCGCATCGTCGCTGCTCCTGAGGTAGCGGTACTTTGCCGCGCCTTCTGAGCCTCCGTACCCGCTGTTTTTTTTGGGGTCGGCAGGACTTCCCCCTTATTTCTACGCTTGTACGCCTCGCACTGTGGTTGCCGGGATGCCGCTCCGCAAGTACCGGATACAGGCAGCACTGTGTGCGCCAGGCCAGGATTTTCTTCATCCATCGTCAATGCTCGACCTCATCCACTCTGTAATAGCTATTGTCAGAAGGAGGGGATGCCAACAATGCCGAGTTAAGAGGCAACAGCCTGTTTTCGTGACCCCAGCTGACCAGTGCTCGCAGCTTTTCGCTTCGTCTGGCGAGCTGTTCTTGTTGTTGGTGCGCGAGATGGTATTTTGGTCTTGTCGCATGATGACATGCCGCTTCTGTCTGCATCAGAGAACAAAAAGTGTGGGGAACCGAGCAGAATGAAACACAAGTCGGAGATGCACAGAAACATGGGACAGGTCGTACAGAAGTGTGGCCGTGCCACGATGGACTCTTCAACTACTGCATACAGTAGGTACCAAGGTAAAGGAATGTAAGGCAGCAGCCTGATGGGGATGAACGCTGGTCTGTAATCCCCGCGGTGGCATTGGGTCATCAGACGTGGCACCCAGAATAGCAGCTTGGTAGGCCGGATACGAGCGAGTGCCGGGAGACGATGTTCCTTCGTATTCATTTAGAACGAGTCCAGAGCTGGCGTCGGCATCCTTTCCGCAGTTTGCTTACGAAGAATGGCTTCCCACCAACCTGATTGACATCGCATGTACTCATTTGTATGTCACAGCAGGCTATCGAAAGTGTCTTTTTACACTCCGTCGGCTGTCGTTGGCCAACGAGCCGTTACCTCATATCACGAGATGGTAGCAACTAGCAGAGCCCATAGCGCAGGTTGATATTGATGATCAAATCGATAGACAGCAATCCTGCAACCCCGCCGGTGGGTCGGGGCCAGAGCCTGGAGGCTGAGACACCCGCACAAGGGCTGTGTCTGTTGTTTCATCCGGTGCGATTGAGTCTCTCGACGGATCTGCGCCAAGCCTGGCCAGGACGTCGCTCACGTTGGATACTCTTGGCGCTGACGATGCGAGTACAGGCACTTATCAGTAGGGCTCTGTTTAACTCGCGATCAGAGCCTGACATTATGACATGATGACATGCGACAGGACCCTGCGATTTATCGAGGTTTTTGAGTTGACGCTTGATGCTCTGCCGTTGCTGCTCTGGACAGTGTGACCAAGGAGGAGCAAGAGGAGGTTGATGCTGACACAGTAGAGACATCCCACGGACACTGTCCAGAAAAGCTTGGCCTCGAGCTAATTCCAGAACAGAATCCCATGCGTTTTACGGCTGAGTCAGGCCTCTTCTCCAATTTGTCTCGCCTCCATTCTTTCGTCCACAACCTCCCAAGTCAAACGGCTTGGCGCCACCGAGTCTTTCAAGCCGCAGCGGCGCAGTTCATTGTACAGTATGTATGTGTCCTTTGCTAACGTCTTCTACCACTTGTGGCATTGTGCCACGCGACAGCATTTTGCAGCTGAACTACTTTGCACTACTCCAAAAACTCAATTGCTCTCAAACCGTTGGCAGTTATAAGGCGCCTCAGCTCATCAGCCAGGCCAGACACCGCCAATGTAGCAGTGACATCACGCATCACATTGCCCCCCCTATGAGAGCCGCACCGCTCCCAACGCGACCCCTATTCCAGATTCTTGCGCTGTCTTCATTTTACTCTGCTGCATCGTGTGCTTCCCACCTGCCAAATCACTCGCATGCGAACTTTGGGCTTTCTTATTCCCGTTCGCCAGCATCGCCAAGGCGAAGTACCGGTACGAGCCCCTTGCTCGAAGCGGGACCAGCGATTTGATGGTCGGTCAGCCGCCTCAGGCAATTCCAGGCCATCTCGCTGCCCAAGGGTCGCTATAGGCCACTGTACCGGGTACCTCCAGCACCTTCAAGGTTCCAGCTGCCTACAGGCGCTGATTCGCTAGCCGCATTCTCGAAGCCCTGTGGCGATCCGCTACCCCGTATTTCCTCGCTCAATTGTCCGGACCCTGCGAAAATAGCCTCATGATCCTGAGAGATGGTATTCCGCATCTTGCCCTCAATACAACAGACATTGAATCCTGCTACAATTCAATTTACTCTGCAGGTCTTACCTATGGTCTTCAACCCTACAGAGAAATAGAAGGGAAACAGTTTGAAACAAAAAGCAGAGGCAAAGCCCTCAGTTTACCCTCCATAGCAGGACTCGTGTTCGAGCAGCACATACGGACTGCCACCCTCAACTCCGTATCTGCAACCCCGCCTCCTTCTTCCCTCACCATCTGCACAGCCAGTGGACATCCTGCGCCATCCCCTGCGACACAACACGCACAAAGAGACAGTACTAGCCTACGATGGCGTATTCCGCAGACATCCCCGGCCTCAAGCACGCCAGCCGTCAATACGGCCAGCACAACCTCCAGCGCGTCGGCGTCTGGCAGTATGAGGACGCGCCAGAAGCGGCAGTTTCCGCGCCATCGTATTGGATCATGTACGTGACTGCTGCTGGCTGACGTCAATCCCGTCGCGGGCTCACACGTTGATTCTTGTTCTTGTTCTGAAACCTTGACATCTGATACGTCGATCCTGACTCTGTATCCGAACCCTGACAGCTTCGTCCACGGAGGCGGTTGGCGCGACCCCAGAAACACCCTCCATGACTTTGTCCCGTCCATCAAGCACATGCTCGCCCTGCCCCCCGATCTGCCCAGGTCTGCGGTTCGCGGCTTCGCCAGCATCGACTACCGGCTGTCGCCGCACCCACAGTTCCCCCAGGATCCCGCTTCGACGCCGGCAAATGAGCTGCGCCAGGCCCTGCATCCGGAACATGTCCAAGACGTCCTGGCCGCGCTGAGGCTGCTCGATGCCGAGTACAGCATCGGTAGCAACTACGTCTTGATTGGCCACTCGGCCGGCGGTACGCTGGTCCATCAGATCATCATGAACAACGACGCTTCGTGTGCTTGGGGCCCGGCCGCGCCATTGCCAGCAGCGCTCATCAGCATATCCGGCATACACGACCTGAGAGGCCTTGCCGAGAGGCACGGCGGGGTGTACGAGACTTTCATCGCCGACGCCTTTGGTCCAGACAGGCAGGCTTGGGACGCAGCGTCGCCGGCAAAGTTTGCTGGAAACTTCAAGAGCCTGTGGTCGAACGAGCCTCGCCTGGTCATCCTGGCATCTTCCGCAGAGGATACCCTCATCGACGTAGCCGAGCTTGACATCATGGAGGCCAAGCTTGTCAAGGACGGCATCACGCCGATAGCCATCAGGGACCTCCGCCTAGAGCACGACAACATCTGGGAGGACGGCGCGCAGGTTGCGGCTCTTGCAGCAAAGGCCGTCGCAAAGTTGCGGCAAGACTGAGCTATCATCATCCAGCACCAACAAGCGGTAATGAACACTAGCCTTGATTCTATTCGTCATTATTACTTGAAAAGATGCTTTATATGGTCAACCATGTTCCGATATCGGCACACACACTTTTTGGTCGCTCCTCACCGTGAATACGATAGGTATCCTGCTCTTCCTGTCCCGTTGCATTCTTCCCCGCTGTTCTATCCGTCCCCATATGCTATGTCCCCCTTTTCCGATCGATCAAGCCTTCGGCAATTGTTCCACCGACTGGCTAAATCTGTACCAGTCTCCATCCGGTCACGGAAATGCGACACGCCACAAAGATGACTGCTGCAGCAGCCATGACAGTTCCTCCCCATATCTGCGCCCAGAAAAAGTCGCCGTTGTTGTGATCGATGATGGCCCCGGCCGTCGGCGCCCCGGCCACCGTCGCCAGCGAGCACAGCGTTTCCACCATGCCGAAGCGGATGCCCATCTTCTGCGGGTCTTTGGTCAGGCTCGTCAGGGAGGCGACAAACGTGCCCTGGTTGGTGCCGACAGCGAAGCCGTAGAAGGCGCTGAAGACGTACATGCCCGTCCGGGTCTTGACTCCAGTCCAAGAGTATATGACGACGCTCACGGCGACAGTGGCAGCGGAGAACAGGTTGATTGGGCCTGTGTGTCGGTCCGCGATGTATCCTGCAATTGGCCGGGCGGGGATGCCCATGGCGTTTGTGATGAGCAGGAGATTGATGGCGTCTTGATCTGAGAAGCCAATGATGTTGCGAGCGTAACTGTTGATCTGAGAAATGGTTAACGACGACAACTACTCACGGCATATGGTGCTGATGTTGCAGATTCACGACTTCAACTTCACAGAAGCGCCGAAAAAAAGCGAGTTTAAGGGAGGGCGAAGGACAAGATCACGACACTGCGCGCTCACATACATAAAAGACGACAAAGTATAGGGCATAAAAGTAGACGAAAGAGGCCATGGAGAACAATAGGTAAGGCAGCTCGGAAAAGGCCTTAATCTCCAGCAGGGGCCCCGACTTGCGCGGCGGCAGCCTGGGCTTGAGCAGGAGGTTGGCGACAACGGCCATGGCCAGGGCGATGAAGCCCGCGACACGCACCGCCCAGGGGAAGCCGACCTTGGGCGTGAGATACTGGATCGTGGCGGGAAACGTCACGCTGCCGACCGAGGTGCCGACCGCCGAGACGGCCAGCGCAAAGGAGCGGTTCTTGTCAAAGTACGAGCTGAGCACGGAGATGGCGGGCATGAAGGCGACGCCCAGGCCGATGCCGATGCAGACGCCCTGGGCGAGGAAGATTTGCCAGTACGTGCGGGCGAGGCTGGTCATGAAGGAGCCCAAGACGGCGAGGAACGTGCCGGCGGCGACCGTCTCGCGCGTGTAGCCGGCGTCGGCGAGCCGGCCGGACACGGCGCAGATGACGTACGTGAAGAAGATCTGGACGGAGCCGATCCACGAGACCTGCGACGACGGCAGGCCCAGCGTCTCGACGTAGTACAGCTGGTAGACGCCAAAGGAGGCGGCGTAGCCCCAGGTCATGGCGTTGATGAGGTGCGTCGCGAGGACCTGGAGCCACGCCTCGAGGCCGCCGTCCGGAGGCGGGCCGTATCCCTTTTCCTCCTCTGCGAGCTCGACGTCCTGGTCGGTGTTGAGGGCTTCGGGCGGTATTGAGCCGTCACGATGGGGGAGGGTGGTGCCGAGGACACTGCTTTCGTGGTCCTGGACGGCAACGGCGGCCTCCCGGGAGGCATCTTTCTCATCATCTCGTAACGTCATCATGGATTAGTGGAGGGGATAAGGGGGGGATGAGATGTTGAATGGAGGAAGAGAGAAGGGGGGTATATATCGTATTAGTCGACAATCCAAACAAGTGAATAAAAGAAGAATAGCTGTCAACGAATATATCAAACAACAAGAACCAGAAAGCCACAGAAGTCCTCGAAAGCCATGTTGCTCTTGACCCTAGCCCAGCTCCCACCGAGAAAGAAGAAGAAAAAAGAAGAAACGCAACTGGTCGATTGATCCGCCAAGGCCTTGGCCTTATATATGTAACGAGCAACGAGTACGTCCCAGATCAGATCAATTACTGACCCCCGAGCGCAACGGTGACGAGACGAGACACGGGGGGCGTGTTTTCCCCTTCTTCTCGCCTTTTGACTTTTTTCTCTTTTTTCCTGACTGTAGTACTCCCTACCTTACCTACTACCTAAGCCCGCCATGGTGCCTGGTCTATAATCGCCGTTCCGTACTTCGGGCATGTTGCCCCGATATCGCCCTCTCTTTTGGATATTAGATTCCCGGGCCTCTGATTTGGTAATTGATTCGGCAGTAGACGGTTAGAGATACGAGATGTGGCCTGCGTACCTTGCCTTACCTACATGCATGCATGCATGAATGAGCCCTGGGCCGGAGACGGCATGTACCCGTATGATGTTGGGTACCTACATTGTATACAACAAGGGCGACTGCTACTGTACGTGTATGTAGTGTGACGGTGAGAGTTTGGCAGAGGGCGGATGAGGTTGCATTGCGATTGCATGCATGTGTGTGGGAAGGGTTTCGCTGCAGCGGTATACAGCAGAGACGACTGGCGAACAGATGTTTCTTCCTACCTAAGCGTATTGGCAAAGGCAGTCCTGGGGAAAGGAGAGTGTGCGGGTCTTCTGCGCTTTGGCGTAAGGTAAGATACGATCCATACACAATCCGATAGCTGTCATATATCATATCGTAACAAGGGAAAAAGACGACTCAAAGTAAGCATATCGTCAATATCAGAACCGGGTGGATCATCATGTCCCTGGCCATGACCGTCTTGTTCAATCGTCAAGGCTACTGGTAGTCTACCTTGCCAAAGATACGTCGTGAACATGACTCAGCCGGAAATAAATCCCCATCGGATATCGCACAGCAAGCCGATTCGGCAGCTAAACAAGGAACCGGAGCATCTCTCACCGAGCCCGGCTGCAGATGGGTCCAGCTGATTCGCAAAGCTTTTTCTTGCGTCTGGGGTTTTTCCACGTAAAAGGGGGCCGGATTGCGGAGGTTTCATCCGGTATCAAGTGGATTTGGCTGGGGGGATTGGTTTGATTGATTGAGGCGTTGGAGATTTAATCCGTTTTACGACAAGGTGGCTTTGTGTGGTTGGGGGCGAGATGGGTGATGGGATTGGGGGATGTGCATGATTACTCCGGTAATAGGCCGTTATCTTCACGACTTGCAAAAGGAGACAGCATTGAAGCTACATACCGAGAAAGAAGCCAGAAAGAATAAAAAAAAAAAAAAAATTAATGACTGCTATGAGATAAAAAAAAAAAAATCCAAATACGGCAAAACAAGCAATTTGACGCAAGGAGTGATGCCCGTTGCTCATCAGTCCGCCAATCCCTACACAACGTCCAGGGTAAGCCCATACATACAATGTACTCGGGCCTCCTCACGCCCTCCCCCAGCAATCCCCGCTCCGATGTCCGGCATTCCGGACCCCCACCACTCCGACCAAATCGGCGGGGCGAACATTTCCCCCCCTTCTTCTTCCAGCCGTTCTCTTGTTCTCTTCCGAAGGCGCGCGGCCCCCCCAAAAGCTCAAAGCACACCGCTTCCAAAAAGGTCACGCGCAAAAACGCCATGCAACAAGGCGCAGAATAAAAAGAAAGGAGAACTGCAAGGTAATCTATTTCTATTTCCGTCCCCCTTTTCTCGTCCTTCATTGTGCACGAGATCCCGACTTCTTTTCTTGTCCCGTGAGGAATGAAAAGGAAAGCGGTGGGTTGTTGTTGTTTCGTAAGTGGCTTGGTCTCTGCGAATCGCTTGCGCTCAAGTTGGTTGGCGGAAATTTCCACGCCCGAGCTACCAAGTAGTTCGCTCTGAACATTACCGAGCAACAACTAAGTTTCGGAGACTGAAATCAGTGCGTGCAGAAACACAACACACAGAAGAACTACCATGCATCCTTGACACGCACCCTCACCTCAACTAAAACAAAAACAACAAGGATTCAAAAGTACAATTCTTCTCTTCTCAAATTCGCTGCTTTCACGGGTCTCTTCCCTTCCTTACAACCCTCAAAGTTCAACCCCTCCAACCGCGGGGTAACCCAAATCTCCCCAATGACGTAACCCCTTCCATTGTTTCATCAGGATGCTCTTTCTAGGCCCGTGCAAAATCACATGACACACCCCACCTCAAGAAACCCAACGGCTTTCCCACCAACCAATCGGCTATTGAACCCCCCCTTGGCGCCGCAACCCCCCCCCCCAAAACAACGGACCCCCCTTGCGCCGGCTTCTGCCGGCCCGAAACGGCGCTAGGTAAGTTGGGGAATGGCGCGGAGAGCCAAGTTTGACGACATTTGCCTCTTTTGCGGCGAGGATTGCTTCGGTTTGGTTTCCTATGTGGGATGTTTGCAAAGCAAGATTGTTATGAAGAATGAGATTCGCAGCTGTGGCCGATGAATTGGGTGCGCTGGAAGGTGGCATGGTATTTCGGCGTTGTAGGGCGGAGCTGGGATGCGCTTGGTGGGTTTGTCTCATCTTTGTGCCTTGCGCCAGGCTAACATCAGGCGAAACAAGGCATCGGCTCCATAACATACCAAGTGGGCGAAAGAAACCACTCGATGCGCTTCTAGAATCACATAATACTCATCTCGTCTATCACTCATCACTTAGCACGTCGCATCTCACCACACAAGGCATCACTAGGATAAAAACATGTTCCCGTATATTCGAAGCGCGATGGCGCCCCTACCTTCTTCGCTATGCCGCCTATCTCCCCAGGTCCAATCATCCCCCCAAGGATAAACGGGAACGAGCTGCACCCTCTTGTGATGACGAACACTCAAAAGAGATAGAGAAGGAAATAGAACCCGCAAACTACCGACCGCGAATCGCTGAAATTCGACTCAACAGATAGGAAACTTTGAGAACACGAGAGAAAAAAAAAAGGAGAGAGAACAAGAGATGAAAGACGATGCAAGGAAAACAGCAGAGGAAATGAGGAAAAGAGAAAGAAAGGAAAAAAAAAAAGCACCTCCATCCCCGCCACCCGTCCGTTGTCCAGATACTAGACAGTTATAATCACACCAAAGACGAGTGCTCCAACCGGCGATTTTTTTTTGCCACCATACCCGACCAGACCTTCTTACTTTAGACATAGGATGAGAAATATGGAAAGGAAAGAAGATAGGAACAGAAAAAAACAGAGAGAGAAAAGGTGAAAGGGGAAAAAAAAAAAAGCAAACTGGAAATACTGGACGCGCTCCTCCTCGCTCTCGTTCCAACTTTCATTGGCGAGGCACTTTTCCAAAGCTCGCCACGGCCGCCTTTTTTTGTAACCTTGCCACGTCCATTCTCAACGCTCCTCTTCCCCTCATGTGGTTTGCACACGAGTTGCAGATTCGGTGCGTGTGTGTGCGCCCTTCTGTTGTTGGTTTGCAGCTGTCTTCTCTGTGCAGCTTGCTTGGTGATACTTGAGATGGAAACATGTGTGAAAGGGAAATGGAGAACAACCAGCAGAAAAGATGACGTAACTGGCGAAAAGAAGAAGAGAACCGGAAACAGACAAATGACACCTGACAAGACATCCGAACGCCAGAAGGAGTGTAATGGCCCTTCATTGGCCGTCGTGATTACATCTTCATAAGAGCATCGAGGGAGAAAATGGAGATTCTGCCGGAAAGAAAACTCAAACCACCTCGAGGGGCTGGGCTGTAGTCGTCAACCGTTGTAACCTCTCCACCCGGCCTCGAATCCAGGGGTTGCCAGACAAGGCCAGGCAGACAGGTACTGAAGGGACTGTAACAAACAGCCAGCGACCCCGATACACACAGTTGCCCGCGCTCAAATGCGGGGGAAAAAAAAAGCAAAGGAGAGAAATCTCTCCTTCTTCCTCGCTTCCTAGTCGAGACACACCATACAGACTGTAGCGCGCAGGAAATCAAACCGGGTTAGGGTTCGTTCTCTACCGCTTGCGCTTCTTGGCCTTGTCGGCGGTCATTGTGTTGGCAGCGATGGGAGCCGCGGGCAAAAGCGCGGGCTGAGACGCGATGGCGATGTCTTCCTTCTTCAGAGGCACTCCCATGTGGCGGCCATAGCGGCCCTTTCGGCCGTTGCCCTCATCCTCGCTGATGCACTGGTCAGCGGAGAGGCCGGCGTCGCGGCAGCGCCCGCAGGGTCGCTGGCGGTCGCAGCCCTTCTTGCTCTTCCGGCAGCGCTGGCAGCGCGGCTTGGTCGACAGATCAGGCTGCTCGTCCTCGCCAGCCTGGGACACATGTCCGACAGACGCCACCGACTGCTTCCTAGAGTGGGTGGTCGAAGCCGCGGGGGAGATGGGACCATTGGGCACAATCGGCGGCTTCTTGGTCTTGCTGCCGTTGGCGACGCGGGGAGCCTTGGTCTTGGAGGCGGCCGGCTTGGGCGCGGCAAGGGAGGCCGACTTGCTCTTGACCCCCTTGCTCTGGGCCGGCTTGGCTCGGACGTCGGCGCCGTCCTCGTAGTCGGCATCGTCGCCGCTGGCTTCGGCGCCGTCAATGGGCGGCATGAAGTGCGATTCGGTGGTCTGGTACACCTGCTTGGACGCGCCCGTCAGGTCCAGCTTCTGGCGACGGGATGGCGGGAGCGCGGTGTCGCTGTCACTGTCGCTGTCGCTAGTTGCGCCAGTGGACGACGCGGCATCGGCTCTACCGCTGAATGCGTCCTCCAAGGTCGACGCCGATGTGCGACCGTGAGAAATGTTGGACATCTCGCCCAGCCGCATGAGCTGAATGGCGACATCCTTGTCTTCCTCCGACATGCAGCTCCCGACGGTGGGGTCGGGAGTTGGAAGGATGCCCATGCCATGTGCCATGCTATGGCTGCCATACGAGATGCTGCCCCGACCGCGACGGTCGCTGGAGACAGGGGTCGAGTACAGGCCCATCTGGCCATGCGCACTACCGTAGCTCTGCGGCGAGTGTAGCGGTCGGGGGTGTACAAAAGGGTTCTGGCCGGTCTGGACGTACGAGAGAGAATGTCGGTGATGATGCTCAATACGTCTGGCGGGAGAGACGGATGGATTTGAAGTGGCGGCCGGCATCTGAGGCGGTGCGAAGAGCGGCAGTTCCTGCAGCGAAAAATCAGCGTTAGCAACTTGCGAGCAATCAATGCAATAGGCACGACGAGATGGTGTGCGCCAGGCTTACAGAGCTCTCAAACTTGGCCCTCTTTCGTCGACCGCCCTCGACAATGTTTTCAACGCTGATGTCGGTGGTACCGAGCTGCTCCTTGGCCCGGGCAGACGTGGTGCTCGGGGCGCCGTCGCCGCTGCTGTAGCCATTCATGCTCTCGGCGTAGGCATCAGCGTGGCCTTGAAGCGCTCGGCTCTTGGTGGAGCGGGAGCGACCCTTCTTGCCATTGGTGCTGGTCGAGTCGCTTCTGCGTCCCCGCGACACATTGGGCGAAGGGCTGCGGCGGCGTGGTGATGTCGAATTGGAGCGGGCCATGTCAGGGCCGAAGCGCTGAGGCAGGGCATAGGCATCACCGCCGCCGTAGTAGGAGTCGGCGCCCATGTGAAGGCCGCGATAGCGATGCGACTCCAGGGCAGCGACGGGAGCCTCTTCGATGACTCGGACGTAGACAACCATGTTGTTGCGGAAATTTTCATATCGCGCAATCAGGGTGTTGCCCAGCTCGTCCTCGAAGCTGACGCCTTTTGAGCCGGGCGGGCCCGAGTACAAGCCGTAAAAGTTCTTGACGGTTGTGACAATCGAGTCCGTGGTATCATGAGGATAGATCTGGACTCGCATGGGCAGGCGCGCACGGTATTGAGGCGATTCGAGGAAGAGCAGCTCAAATGCGACATTCTTGGGGCTCGGCGCCTGACGAGGCGAGACACTGCCGCCGTTTGAGGACGCCGCCGACATGCCGCCTGAGGTGTTTATGGGGGACAATGAGTTCATTCTTCTTTTCTTGTGGGTTCTTTCTATCTTGTCGATAGATATTTGTGTTGTAGTATTCGGCTCGGATGGAAGGGGGGGTATGCCGCCTATCTCCCCAGNGGGGGGGGGGGAGATGGCGATCGAAGGCTCGGTGGGAGAAGAGTTGGGCTGGGGACGTGGTCGGACAGAAGCAGCAGCTTCAGACAGGAGTATCGCTCGGCGAGAGGACGGGCAATTTCATCACCGGCCGATAGCCAGGACTCGAGAAAGGGCTCTTCCGCTTCTAGACGATGATGACTGATGAGGCAATGTCCAAACCTCATCAACCATCCAGGCTATGCGGTAAGCGCCTGCTTCTTGGTCAGCTCCTGGCTGGCGCGGCGGCGGATTCGGCGGCGACGAAGACTGGCGAGAGCGGCGGCGCTCAGGACAGGATCTGGACGGGCGATTCAGCGAGATTAGCCATGAGGACTTGCGAGAGACTTGGGGACCAAGGCTTGCACACAAAGAGCTGGCGAGGATCGCGAAGCACTCGGACGGGGAAACGGGTTGGGACAAGGAAAAAATAGCTTCTGTGAACCAGAGGCGCTGGCCACGCAAAGGACCGGGTTGGGGTGGGATGAGGTGCGAATCCAAGGGACAGGGGCGTGCTGGAGGCCCGAATTCAGGGCAGAGGCATGATCGCGCACGACGACAGAGCCGATGGAACTCACCAGATGGGATTCAGGAGTGGTTTGCAAAGCTGTTGCTGTGAGGCCAAGTTGGTAGAATGTGTGCATGGGGAAAAGAGGAGCTGCTAGGCGAGGTCGAACGATTTTGTCGCTGGCCGGCCTTGGGCTCACTAACATGGCGAGTCGCTGTCGCCGTGCGGCTGCTGGCAGCGCCTTGTAGCGCCTGTGGTGCGGCGGCCTGGGGGGCGCTGAGGGCGCTGGAGGGCCGGGCGGCGCAGGCCTGGAACAGCGCTGGAGCCGCTGGAGCACGTGTGGTTAGCGGGCTGGTCCCAGCAGCGCCATCATGCATCATCGAGTCGCATCGGTTCAGTCCAGTCCACCCTGCTTCCCCGTCTCGTCGCCTTTGCGCCTGATCGCATCAAGAGCCTCGTCCATCTCGAGCGTCTACGCTGATACGCCTTTCCATCATCGGACGGCCCTCTGCTAACAAATAACCCCGAAAACTAGGAAATAGGCTGCTTTTCAGGCTACAGTGGCCGTGCTGAGCTGTGATCTACAGACGGCGCAAACAAGCCGCGCCGGATGATGCAGAGCCCGCCCGCCTCCAGCCTGCGACTCGATCTTGCCCTCGCGTCACGCACATTTCCACTGATATTGATACGCTTCTACCTGCTTGGCTTATTCGCGTGGCAGAGAGAGCTGGAGATACAGGCCAAGGTATCCGTCAAAAAGAGGCAACCTCCTCCGCGGGTGCCTCAGGTATTGCCCAGTCTTGGTCGCTGTTGCATGCGCATACATACGTACATGGCCCTGCCCTACACATACCTATCTGCATGCTAGCATTCGGCATCCAGGTTTAGCAATGGACTTGCCGCCGCCTGCTTTGACATGCCCAAGATGGAATTGACTTTCTTATATCCAAGGAAGCCATGGACCTGATACTCCTACGAAGCTGTCTCCAGCCGATTGTATCGACAGCTCAAGAAGCAGCCAGGTCGGGGCCTCTCTCTCCGTCTCTGTCTCTCTCTCTGGACACGACAAAGGCACAGAAAGTTCCATCCACGGTACGCAGCCACACAAAACGCCAGCCAAGCCCAACCGGCCTATGAGACGACCGCATCTCCAAACCCTCGCATCCTTCGTCAGGCACCACAGCAGATGCTTAGGGCAGCATACATACATTCACACATACATGCCTGTACATACATGTCGACGGTCACATCTCTGCTGGTCTAGCCAATTCCCTCCCTGCTGCACACAGTACGGCACACGCGAGGGCACAGCCGGGCAGACTCGCCGAACCACCGTGCCGGCCCACGGATTCGCACACGGCCAAAGGTTGGGACACCAGGCAATTCTTCTCGCCATGCCGTGATGTGAGAGAGAGGGTCAGAGTCAAAGGGGAAACTGGGCGCTGAGAGGCGATGGCAACGCAGGGCCGGAAAGGGCATAGGGTGCAGAGACCGCTCGTTTGGCCCGTTTGACCCGTCACCAACTCATCAACGTCCCTAGTCTGGTGACCCCGTCCGGCCATTTTCGCGTAGTAGCATCATCTACTATTATGGAGTTGTTCGTTGTCAAACTCAGCCAGACGGGCCCACACGGACAGCGAAGGCGACGCCACCAGCCCCTCATGGGCTGCGATCCCACGATGTGGCCGGCAACTGACATGCAGAGTGTGTCGAGCTGCAGTGCTCGTGAGGTGCTCGGGTGGTGATGGTACGGAGTATTGGCAGTGATACAGGCTGGTGCTGCTGGTATCGAGGAGAGACGGACACGAAGGCTGATGTGCTGTGATCGTACCGTGCTTGGGGCTTTCTGTTCCCGTCTCTGTCTGCTTTGCTCAGCTCAGCTCAGCTCAGTCGAAGTGTCACAAGTACCGGATGGTGGTCGGTAGGCAACTTGGCAAGGTAGGAGGCATATCAAGGTACATGAGCATACATACATGTACAGGTGGTATCGCATCACTGTCATGTCTCCTCTCCCTCCTCAATGGCTGAGATGTGACATGATGGCATGCGCAATCCAAGTTCGAAACGCTGCAGGACGCTGGGCGTGCGTGTGCAGACGTGCGTCCATGCGGCCTGGCGTTGATTGATTGATTGATTGCGATTGATTGATCCGCCACCCTCTCCGCACCACTCGCTGGCACTGGCAGACAAACATCCATCCTCGTGCTTTTCTTGGACAGCAAAACGGCCAGGGGTCCCAGGCCAGGCTCCGCGAAAGCGCATTCCGACTGACGCCCACGGGCTGGGGCTGGCTTATGTACTCTGATAGCTGGGCGGCACAACCCAGGATTCTCGCAGACAAAGAGCGACGAGATCGTCTCTTCTGACGCTTTCTTCGACACTCGGGCGAAAAGAGGAGCCAAAGGAGAGGGAGAGGGCTGGACCGTCACCTCCGGCCATGGGTGAGCGAGGCTGCTAGTCTCCAAGCATCCAAGTTCACCTCGAGGTCCTCGAATCTACCGCCACTTTGTATCAGGTACAGTAGTCTCGTGCAGCAGCAGCAACTTGGTCAAAAAGTCAACGCAGCGAGCGAGCGCTGGGTGCTAAATTTACCTCCAATATTATTCCCCGAGGGCTGCTGATGGCCAATGGCACCGCACCAGGTGCCGGCCCAGAGGCGCCCGCTTTCCCTTGCTGCAGGGATCCTCAACAACAGGAAAAGCAAAGGTGTGGGCTCAGCAGGAGGTAGAAGAGGTGGGGATGCCACTCTTTCTGTGAGGCCGTAGCGGCAAGGGCTGGGCAGAGCAAAGCAAAGGTCTGGCTGGTTGTGATGGGGTGATAGGGTCCCGGTTTGTATGTAGGCCGGTTGACTCGAGCGAGCATGAGCAAGAGGCCGTGGAGACAACGGCTATCGATTCAGACCTGCATTGCTACGGCATGACTGCCTGCTTGATGCATTGAATCTGTACTGTAATACTCATGCTCCGTCCTTACTCGTGTGACTACTTGGTCTCCTAGCCAAGAATAGGTTCGAGCCGTGCTTAGTGTGCTGCTGGGGCTCGGCACCGCTTGGATCCTCGGAGAGGCAAAGAGAAATAATTGAAGATGAGACGCTCGAGAACAGGTGGTTCAGCCCGCATTGTCTAAGCCGTCAAGGCGGTCACTCAATCAATCAATCAATCAATCAATCAATCAATCAACCACTCCGTGAGAGCTGGTGCTTCTTCTCTGGCGCTCCGTAATACAGAGAGCCATGCGTAGAGACCAAGCAACTGCGTCATCTCGGGGGTCTCGCAGTTGCGTCTCCTTTCCACCGTCGACATCAGCCACCGCGAGACTCGATCAAAGCAAAGAGAGGGTGCGCCTGACAGCCCCTCGTCACCAAGCCCTCTCCCCTCCTCGTCGCAAGATCAGCACCAAACTCTTCTGTAAATGGGGGAGGGAAGAGGAGGGGAAAAGGGAAACCCAGCGAGCAGCCGTCCAATGTTTGCTCCATTTCCGTGGCCCGTCCGTTGTCTGCCTCTGGTTGGATCACCGGCTGCGCTGGGGTGAAGAGGCGAAAGTCGCGGCAAGCGTTATGCGTGGCTTGGCTAACACCAGGCTACTGAATTGACCTTTTTTGTCCCCCTTTTGACCTCGACGTGCTCTTTTTCCCTTTCATTATCTTTGCTTCTCGCGCCATGCCCACCATCTCTCGCCCCTCTTCGGCCTCTACTCCTTCGAGGCCCTCTCATTTGGGGAGGGGGTTCACGAAGGACATGGGAAGAAGGAAAGAAAGAAAAATATAAGAAACGGGAAATAAAAAAGACGGCAAAGGACAGGACTGCTGCTTCTTGCAGAAACGTCCAGTCCAATCGTCTCCCGTGGCACAAGCTGCTTGCCGCTAGGTCGCAGACCATGTCTTCGCCTATGGGTCCCCGAGATTCAGTGTCCAGTCGGAGAGGGTTCTGCAGGCTTCTCTGGCTTGCGAGGCGTCCACATATCCTCCAGAGCTGCTCGCACTTGTGCGCGGAAGCTCGTTGGGTTGGCATCAAGGGTCGGGCAGCACGCAGGCAGGCAAGCGTCCGTGCTGGGACTGGCAGTCTTCTGCAACCAGCGTGCGCTCTGTCTCGCCATCGCCGTCCGCTTTGCCTATCTGACTCCTTGTTTGCTCCTGGTCTTTGGCCTTTCTCGCAGCAGCACGCTCAGTTGCGGCAGTGGTGAGATTGCTGAGCCCCTGACTGCCCGACTGCCCGGCTGGGTGTTCTCAGAGGCGGATTGGTGGTCGAGCGTCGTTTTGTCAAAATTGCTCTCACGCAGACTCGATGCGACACAACTCACCTGGCGTCCCAAGGATGCCAATCCGTACTGCGGACTCGACCACTGCTCCTCGGAATGGTCTAGGGTGAGCGTCGCATCAAGGCCGCACAGTACGAGCAGAGCCGCCGATTCCCCTCGCCGTCTCTTCCTCTCCTGTCACCGCTTTGTCTCCTCCTCTCCCCGCGCGCGCAAGCCTGGATGCATGCGCTGAGAGGCTTTGTGGATACACCTTTGGGCGGACAAGATGCGTGCCGAATCAGCGCCGCAACGGTGGCTCCCCTCCCAAGCATCGAACCAGCAATTCGACGGGACAGCAGCGGCTTGCTGGACCCCATTCTCCTCCTCCTGTGTGTGTGCCTTGCGGCAGCGGCCAAAGTCTGTGATCGCCTGCATTTGTGCCCCAGACCGGATAATGCATGCAGAGAAGCCTCCCAATGAAAGCCCGCCCTGCGATACAACGGCTGCGGGTTGTGTGGGCTCGTGTGTGCGTTGTTATTACAGTATGGCGGCCATGCGAGTGATGATGGGATGGCCCTATCCTGCTTCGGCCCAACGAATGGCGGACCTCGTCGCCGCCATGCACTCACTCACTCTTCGCATACGAGGAGGACCCCTCTCCTCCCCCCTCTGCCTGATTCTACTTGCGCGTACAGTACATGCCGATACGGGTACTGGTACGGGTTCGGGTACGGAGGACACATGCGGCGTCGTACGCGGCACCAGGGCTGGACATTGGAGCAGCCTCTGAGAGGCGCGCATGGCAAGAAGCTGCTGCGATATCTACAAGTGCGCCATCGTTGAACTCAGCATTGCGGCGCCGGCAACACTAGCATAGCTTGGAAACCGAAAAGGAAAGCAAACCATGCACGGCCGGATCGGCGCGCGCAAAGTAAAGCTGCGGTCGCTACTCAGGGCTGGTCTGTTGAAGCGCTGGCTTCCTGGCCGAGTCCTGTCCGTAGCTGATGATGGATCGTCGAGTGGCTAATTTCAGCATAGATTTGAAACCCAAGGTGACATGATGCCGTTGGCGGCCGTCATGGTATGCGGCTATGGGAGATTGTTGGTCCCAGCATTGTACAAGGTACGGAGCACGGAGTAGCAGATTGTTTACGGTGGCGATATTGAACGGGTCAGATGGTGATATCATGTCGTCAAAGATCGCATGAGAAACATCCCAACGCCCATTTAGATCGCAGAGATGAATCGAGACTTGGAATGCAGCATCAGCGATGGGAAGCACATGCCATCGGACCTGCGATCTCGAGGGTTTGGATTGCGCGAGACTCTCTCCCCTGTCTTTGCGACAAGACTCACGAACAGAAACACGACGTTACCCTTAAGCTGATGAATGCGCGCAGTGAGGCTGTCCACAGAGTCTTGCGCCGGGTGCACCAGCTTAACAAGGCGACTCGACCCCGGGTAGCAACAGGCAATTCACGCAGCTGTCGAGGCGCAATAAGCTCAATGCCCAGGCAATCCAGAACGGAGAAATCGGGGCTGAGGCGGGATGGCAACGCAAAAAGCCCGGGTCGGCTAGTCCAACCTTGCGCAAGAGAGGCTGGACGAAGGGGACTATGGATGGCATTCCATCGTCGCGATGAGGCCCGAGTCCCATCAGTTCCACGGCCCCTGCGATGCGATTGCTGCGCCAAAAGACCACCGTCGCCTCTCCCTTCGCCGCTGCACTCCATCGCATCCCGCCTGGATTCCCTTGATTTGCCGGTCCCTCAGGCGCAGATTGCTCGTACGGGATTTGCGACGACGAATCCATAAGGTATTGACGACGCGGCCTGGCCGGAACGACTTATCGCCTATTCCCCAGTAGCTCAGTTAGCTTGCAACTTTAACAGCCGAGCTGACCACAGAAGCACAGGACACGGGTGCGAGCAAGAGGCGACCGCTTGCTTCGAGACATGTCTCGATCGCAAGCCCAGCGCTGACGCGAGCGTCCCTCTCGTCCCTCGTCCGCCAGCATGCGTCTCCCTTGCATGAGGCATGGCTCAGTTCCTGATCCAGTTCCGGCTCGAGTGGAGAAGCTGGAAGCTGGAAGCCGGAGCAAGGCAGCCGTTAAAGTGGCAAGCGCCTCGTCACGTGAGCACGTGTTGGACTGGCGCAATTTCCCACGACAGCGCCAACGCGTCTAAGGCGCCTGGATGCGCCGGGCGCAATCTCGTCGTTGGGCGAGGATTCCGGTGAGGAAAAGCCACAGCGAGCATCGCTGCACGATCTGCCTGGCATCAACATGAAACAGACGCCCTCGCAGCCCATCAGTGCCGCAACAGATGCGCAAAACTGAAACTCTGTGACCCTTTGCCATGTCAAGTGAGACGCGACAAGATCGCCCGGCATCCGCAAACAGACTAGCGGCCCGGCGGAACGTTCCCCCAGCCTCTGTGCAACGGGCAACGGCTCCAGCCAACCACTTCAACGGCCCCCCCCGGAATATCGTCATCTCCGGGACGACAAGGCAGCTTGACGCGACCTGTTCGCAGGATGGCTCGTGCGCGCATGCCGGCGGCCCCCCCCAAACCCGCGGTAGCTCGAGTCGAAGCTCTGCCACAGCTCCAGTCCAGGCGGCGGTACGTACCGACTGGCTGTTTCCTGCGCTAAAGCGTCTGCAGCGCTTGGAGATAAACAAATAAACATTGAAAATTACAACCATCAGCTCTGCCCGTCGATTAAAATTACGGCCGCCAGATCCAGATTCCAGGCCTCCTCCCAACCTCCAACCCGCGCCGTTCCCACTGACGATCTTCCTCTGTCCTCTCCCAAGCGGCGCATCGCCTGTTCGCTGCTTGTATCCGCTACCCGGACGTGGTACTTGTACTGGCGCATCGTCTCCGTCCTTGACGCTATCGCCAATTTCCACCTTGCACCTTCTCTGCAACTGAGGGGAATTCGACGGACCAGGGCCACGAGACGGTCGAGAGCAGCATCTTTTCCCAGCTCGGGCCTCTTTTCTCCTTCTCTTCCCAAAACTTTCACATTGTCTTGTTTTCTTTTTCTTTTCTTTTCTTTTTTTTTGTCGCCATTTGTACGAAATAACCAGCAGTCTCGCCCCCTTTCCTTCTTCCTTTTTTTTCTACTCTGCACCCTGTATGGTCGAAAAGCCACGGCTGTAATCGGGGTCCTCGCTTTGACGTGATTTAACGTCACCGTCTAATTTTGTTCTGGTAATCCCTGGACTCCGTCGTCTCCGAAGTGCGACTCTGGAATCTCGGACCCTTCTGGACACGCCGCCTCGCAGACACCACTGTATGATATCTTGACGCGGAACCGTCACGACAAGGCTGCGGTGCCTTTTTGCGCCTGGACTCGCATAACGTTATTCGCGCATTCTACCGGATCAGTGTATATCATCCTTAAGGCCCAGGAAGCAAAGCTTAGACGGCCATCACCAGCATGGACGCACGGGTATGTTGACACAGAGCGAAAAGGGCAAACAGCCCGCTTTCTTCACGCTTCTGCACCCTCTAGATGCGGTGCTGTTGTTTGACAGCACTGCCCCTCCCCTTTCTACCCTGCCTACCTACCTTACCTCTGATATCTCATGGCCCCATCTTGCGTGATAGCTAGACTGACTCTGCGTCGTCATCATCTAGCCCTTTCGACCGCGCGGCAGCGAGAACATGCAGCCACTTCTTCATCAGCGGCACAAGTCGATTGCAACCGGCGGCGGCGCCCTGGCTGCTCCTGCGGCCGGATTCAAGGGCCCTGCTAAACGGGCTGCCTTTGGCGACGTGACGAACGTGTCCAAGGTGCTGGGAGCACGTGGCGACGAGGCCAGGGGCACCAAAAAGGCCGCCATCGTGTCTACGAATCTCGCCCCCGTATCCATCCTGAACAAGGAAAACGCAATGAAGCCCGGCAAAGTCGATCTGTCTCGGCCTGCACAGCGACCCACAGGCCTGGCAGCAAACAAGCCCAAGGCGTCGACGACCGAAGCCCGTGTAGAGCCTCTGCAGAAGAAGCCGGCCAACGCTCCCGCGCAAGAGTCCGCTTTTAAGCTCGACATTAATATCCTCCAGCCGCACAACAACATCACCAAGAGCAATGCGTTGCCACAGCAGAAGAATAACCCGGCCTCACGCGCTGCCCCCGAGGCGCACTCTTTGCAACCTCGTCACCACAAGAGCCAGCCGCAGCTTAAGCAGCAACAGCCAACGCTACGGCGAACTCAGAGCAAGGTAGCAAAGGGCGACCGTGCCTCCAACAAGTCGACTCTCGTTACGGCCGATATCGAACCCGTGGTGATGCCGCCTCTCATTGAAGACTTCCTGACCGGGGACGAATCATATCTGGACTCGCTGGAATCGCTCACCTTTCCGTCCGAGGAGCCCTCGTGTGTGGAGGACGTGAATCACGAAGACGGTTATGTCGAGATTTTGCCCAAGCTTTCGAACACCTCCGAGGAGCCCACCGTCGCCGTCAATGTCGAGCCCTACAAGGAAAACGTCACTCTCGCACTCTCCGAGGTCGAAGAATACTGGGAAGAAGAGGACGAGGAATACGACGACCAAGATCAGGGGTACACAACCGCCCACTCGACTCGTTCTCGCGACATGACGCTGGCGAATGCCACGGCCATCATCGCCCCACGAGTGTCCAGCCGTGTGCAGCGCGAACTGGACGAGGCTAGAATCGAAGTGGAGCAGACCATCACCCCCGAGGAGATTGACGAAGAGATGTGGGATGTCAGCATGGTTGCCGAGTACGGCGAGGAGATTTTTGAGTACATGAGAGAATTGGAGGTGAGCAATCCATTGCTGTCCGCTTTGTTCCTGACGAGTAGCCACTGACCCTTACCGTCTTGCAGATTAAGATGCTACCTAATCCTTATTATATGGAGATGCAATCCGAGATCCAGTGGTCCATGCGAACCGTCCTGATGGACTGGCTGGTGCAGGTGCACCACCGTTTCAACCTCTTGCCCGAGACACTATTCCTCACCGTCAACTACATTGACCGGTTCCTCTCCTGCAAGATTGTTTCCATCGGAAAACTGCAGCTGGTGGGGGCCACGGCCATCTTGGTCGCGTCCAAGTACGAGGAAATCAACTGCCCCTCGCTGGACGAAATTGTCTACATGGTGGACGGCGGTTACACAACCGAGGACATTCTCAAGGCGGAGCGCTTCATGCTCAGCATGCTTGGGTTTGAGCTGGGATGGCCCGGCCCCATGAGTTTCTTGCGACGAGTCAGCAAGGCCGACGACTACGACCTCGATACCCGAACTTTGGCTAAATACTTTTTGGAACTCACCATTATGGATGAGCGCTTTGTGGCCTCGCCCCCGAGCTTCCTCGCAGCCGGCGCGCATTGCCTCTCCAGGCTCGTTCTCAACAAGGGCGAATGGGTGAGTTTTTTCTGTTCCCATGACCTAATCTCTCATGCATGAAGTCGCTGACCAACATCCCATAGACCAAGCGGCACGTTCACTACTCGGGATATACATGGAGCCAGCTCAGGTCGCTGGTGACCATGATGATTGAATGCTGCGAAAACCCGCACAAGCATCACGCAGCCGTTTTTGAAAAGTACCGAGAGAAGAGGTTCAAGGAGGTCTCGGCTCAGGTTCAGCGTGCGCTCGACGCCGGATTCACGCTCCCGCACCACACGCTACCCGTTCGTCGCCTACAACCTCGCCTCCCCAGTGCCACCGAACTGCAATATGGCAGCCTTCTCATTCCCATAGAATCGTGAGAGCCAGCCATTCCAACAATTCGTCTATTATGATACCCGTTGTGGTACTGCCTCTCGTTGGCCTTGCCTCGAGGGCTCTACGACTGGCGGATACACGACACCAATACCCCACGGAGAGATGCGAATGCTTAATGTTCCCTTCCTCCTTCTTGGACCCGATCGACCCGGCATCGGTCATGACGAATGCCCTTTTCTTGTTTCCTTTCGGGGGTTGCAGGCAATCTACGAAGCCCATGACGCCCTAATTCCATTCTCGACGAGGGTTACCTTTCCTCTTTTCTTTTTGTGGTCTTTTGTCTTCCCGTTTCTTGATTTGTGTTGTGTTTTACTGTCTGGCGTTGGCGGCTTTGCTCTGGAATTGGCGGTAATGGAATGGACTCTTTTATACCACGCAGGCGCTGGAGGGTGGAAGGGGGAGCCGGGATCTGGGCTTGAGGCAACAAAAAGGGAGAGCAAACCGGGCGAAAGGGAAGGTCGGCATGGCGCACCAGGAAGGGCAACGTGCTTCTGCCATGGCAAGGGAAATGGTTCTGGACTTGATAATACCACACTGAAGAAAGCTGTATGGACTAATATCGCCCCGTTAATTATTCGGGCATTACTTTATGGATCCCCCTTTTCTTACTTGCTCCTCTTTTATCACTGCTTGACGGGTTGACGGAAGCTGGCGGGCTGGATATGGAGGCTGCGTCCTTCGTGCTTGAAGATATCGTGTTGCTGACCGCCCATTCACACCATGTATGCGAGCAGGGACTCTCGGGGCCTTCGGGACATGGCGGAGCTGTGGACCATGCTGCTCTTTTCCACGGGCGAGTACTGATTGTCGAGATGTCGGTGATGATAATCTTCTAGGGTCCAATGGCAGCAGGAATGCGTATGCGTACCTTGCACAGATCACCCATTGGAAGGTTTCGTGGAAGCGAATGCTGAAGGTGCCAAGTACCTACTACTATACGCAGGTACCTTATGTAGGGGTTGTCGAGTAAGGTAAGGCAAGGTATGTGCCGGACCTTGAGCTCCACGGCCCGAGTGGTGGCGGAGAAGCAAAAATTGCTCTTCTAGAACACCCAGCTGGCAAGGCAAGGCTGTCATTTTCGCCTCTGTCAACGTGAGGTATCTGTACTTGCACCGTGTATGAGTTTGGAATTTGCACATTGCATTTCCTCAAACCATCTCGTTCTCGTACTCTGTACCTTCCTGTGTGCCTGATTCACCACGCTGGAAAGTTAAGTTGACTTGCACAGCAATTTGAGGTCGCCTATATTTGTAGACTGCGGAGGACAGATAGCGAGTTGGAAGCTACTTTGCTGGCGGGCTGGTGCTGGCCGATTCATCTCCGACTGGCTCCGACCCCAGATTTGCGGGCTGCTAGTGCGAAAGGGACCTGGGAGATTTGATGCAAATATGGGACGCCGTTTAAGCGCTGCAATGGGAGAATTACGGAGCATGTCCGGAGGGACATGAAGTGACTACTATTAGTTGTCCATCTCGATTAAATGCTGGTAATGGCGCTGAGTGCTCCGGGACCTACATATGTAGTCGAGATATTCTAGAACATGACTGATGTTTTAGGCAGAGACAGTGATGGAGTCTCGGATGAAGAAGGGCCGCAGGATCTGTCTGATGTCAGCTGTCTGATGCATGGACGGGGTACGGAGGAGATTTGCGATCGCGGCGTAAGACTTGTATGCAGAGCGGCTTGTCCGGAGTGCGAAACTGCGTTCTTTTGACCATTCTCGTTATCGCAGCACTCGTGATAGCCATTGTTGAATGCTTTAATGCCTCAGAACCATCACACATGGGTGGTTTCAAGGTCTTCTCCTTGTGATACCTTATCAATCAGCTGGAAAGAACCGAGTACCTGGCCCAAGGCTTGGAGATCTCGAGTCAGAAGTACAGATAGTCCAACTCCTTCCACTAAGAGGTACAGAATACCTGGCTTCGGCTCACGTGGCGGACAAACAAGCCCGGCTCTCAGGGTCTTCTGACGCTGTAATAAGATCAGGGCGGCCTTCTAATACCATGTACCTCTACCGGAGACAGTTCGCGACGGTGCGCCAGGGGCGCGACAGATGGCGCACACGGTACCGGATACTTGCGCCAACAAACGGGTGGCATTTCCGCCAAAACCTTGCAGCCTCCCGTCCAATTGATTCGACAAGGAGTGACTTGTCAATATAATTTTTTTTTAGCAGCAGCCATATTATTTTTTTTCTTCCCTCTCCTTCTATCAGTCTAGACAAGAATCCCTTCTCTCTCATCTCTCTTTGACGCGCCAGCGTCGCATCTTCCTTTCATTTTCCCCTTCTTCCATCCTTTCCTATAGACCTAGAATTACAGATACCAGAGGGGATTCCGTGCTAGAGGGGCGTCTCCGGCATATTTTCTTGTCTTGCGTTTCCTCTTTTTTTTGGCGCTTTTTTTTCCTCCCCCCCTGCGAGGCCCCCGATTTTCCTACCCAGCTCCACAGCCTCGCCGTTTCTTCCTCCACAGTCAAAAAGAAGCCAACAACTTTTTGCTGCTTCTCCTCTGTCTTCCCCGCTGGCATTTCCTCCTCCTGCTGCTTCTCTCGAGATCGAAGAGCGTCGTCGGGCTTGCCTTCTTGTTGCTCCCCAAGATGTCGGGTGTTTCAACCGTCAAGGAAGCTGTCAAGGAGAGCCTGGTGGGCGTCGAGGAGCCTGCGCAGCTCTCGGCGCAAACCAAGGCTCGCTTCAACAGCCATGCGAAAAAGGACCCTCAGACGGGCGAGCTGTACCTGGGGCCTGATGAGTTCATCGACGCCATTGCGCCCAAGGACGAGGACTATGTGAGTCTGCCATTGAGTCTGAGCCTGTCGTCTTTCATCCCATTTTCTGTCCCCCCTATTTTTTTTCTCTCACTTTTTTCAGAGAGTCCCCTTTTCGTTTTTTACTGTCTCTGTGAGATCGGAGTCATATCGGTGCAGTTGCGGGACCCAGTGACTAACCAGGTATCGCACATGAACAGCACAAGATCAAGAGGGAGCAGTACTCCATCCTATTCGGTGTCGCGGACAGCAAAGGCACCGGCCGAGTCTCGTTGACTGATTGGGCCGTTTTCGAGAACCTCCTCAACAAGCCCGATGCCGAGTACGAGATTGCCTTCCGGTTGTTCGACGTCGACCGCACCGGCACTGTCAAGTACGAAGACTTCAGGCGCCTCTACGAGCTCAACAAGGGCCCCGACAACATCCCCTTTGACTGGGACTGCGAATGGGCCAAGCTGTACATTGGCGGCAAGAAGAACCGACACCACCTCAACTATGCGCAATTCTCGCAGATGCTGCGCGGCCTCCAGGGCGAGCGCGTCCGACAAGCCTTCCACCGCTTCGACAAGGATGGCGATGGTTTCATCAACCCAGAGGATTTCGAGCGCATCATCCGCGAGACGTCGAGGCACAAGCTATCCGACCATCTGCTGAACAACCTGCACACCCTGTGCAGCATCTCGGCTAGCAGCAAGGTCTCCTACGCCAACGTGCGAGCCTTCCAGAACATGGTTATGGAAATGGACCTGGTCGAGTTGATCTTGCGCCGCGCCGTTTCCAAGACCAAGGACGGCAAGATTACGAAATCCGAGTTCATGAACGAGGCGGCCGGCATCACGCGCTTCTCGCTCTTCACCCCCATGGAGGCCGACATCCTCTTCCACTTCGCCGGCCTGGACGAGCCGTCTGGTCGCCTGGGCCTCCGCGACTTTGCCAAGGTCCTGGATCCTTCATGGCGCAACCCCATGTACGACGTCTTGGACACGGCCAGCCAGACGGTCGGAAAGGCCGCCTCCACGGGCGGAGCCATCTTGCGACAAGCCGCCGAGTCGGCGTACAACTTTGGCCTGGGCAGTTTGGCCGGTGCCTTTGGTGCCTTCATGGTGTATCCCATTGACCTTGTCAAGACCCGCCTGCAGAACCAGCGCGGAGCACAGCCCGGACAGCGCCTCTACAAGAACTCTATCGACTGCTTCCAGAAAGTAGTGCGCAACGAGGGCTTCCGCGGTCTGTACTCTGGCGTTCTGCCTCAGTTGGTGGGAGTCGCGCCCGAGAAGGCCATTAAGCTGACCGTCAACGATCTGGTGCGCGGCCGCTTCACTGACAAGCAAGGAACGATACCCCTGTGGGCCGAGATTGTCGCTGGTGGTACGGCCGGCGGTTGTCAAGTGGTAAGTTGCTCTAAAGCTCCCTCCTCCCACTCCCTCTTCAGGCCACATAATGAAATATCATGGAGAATTCCTCGCCTAACCAAAAGCTTCCCGTGATCTAGGTGTTCACCAACCCTCTCGAGATCGTCAAGATTCGTCTGCAGATCCAGGGCGAAGTCGCCAAGACCGTCGAGGGCACGCCCAAGAGGTCCGCCATGTGGATTGTCCGCAACCTCGGTCTCGTGGGTCTGTACAAGGGCGCATCAGCCTGCCTGCTGCGAGACGTGCCCTTCTCGGCCATCTACTTCCCCACGTACAGCCATCTCAAGAAAGACTTCTTTGGCGAGTCGGCGACCAAGAAGCTCGGCGTCTTGCAGCTGCTGACTGCTGGTGCCATTGCCGGTATGCCCGCGGCCTACCTGACGACGCCGTGCGACGTCATCAAGACCCGTCTCCAGGTCGAAGCTCGTAAGGGTGAGGCGACCTACAACGGACTGCGACACTGCGCCAAGACCATCTGGAAGGAGGAGGGCTTCACGGCCTTCTTCAAGGGCGGCCCGGCCCGCATCTTCCGATCATCGCCCCAGTTCGGTTTCACGCTGGCTGCGTACGAGGTCCTTCAGACCCTGCTGCCCATGCCCGGATCGGAGCATAAGGAGAAAGTGCACGTCGGCATGCCGGATGCTCTGTCTTCCCTGAGGCCCAAGAAGGATTCCAGCCACTTTGCCCGCAGCCGCAACGCGCTGAAGATTATTCTCGACCTTGACGAGGACTTTGGCAAGATTAAGATGCCCAACGAGAAGGGATGGAAGTCGCTGCCCAGGATGATGGGCGGTGGTGGCCAAGCAGCGTAATGAGAGAAGAGGGGGGGGGGGAAGGCGTGGCGTGGAACGTTAGAAAGGTGAGCAACGAAAAAGAAGAAAAGACGAAAGAAAATGAGAGATGTGTGCATCGTCGAACCCACCATTCAAGGGGAGCAATGTCAGGTTTCTCTCGGTTGATACGATGCATCAGAATAGGCGTTTGGGTTGATATATTGCGAAGACAAAAAGGGGCGAGTTGCTTGTATACTTGCTTCTATTCATGTGTTGTTTCTTCTACCATTATCTTTGTTTTGTTTCCATTCAATCCCCGCTGTGTTTCTATCAGCCCGATCCCGAGCCCGAACCGTTGTTACCCAAAAAGAAAAAAAAAAGAGAGAGAGAGAGAGAAATGACAAAGAAGGATCAGAACATGAGGATATATCTTGCGAAGAAGGCGGACATGACGCTTGTTGTGGCTCTTTGGTTTTCTGTGTTTGATATCTTTTCTCTCTTGTTATCTCCTCCTTGAATGTCTGAAACGACCTATGGATCTAGACGCGGAATACGGACTAGATGGGGCGGCATGGTCAAGATCTAAGAATTAGGGGGGGCGTTTGGAGGAAATCGTCCACGCAGTTTTTCGATTCCGATGTTGTGTCGTTCGATAGGAGGATGTATAGGGATACATAGTTGTTGGCGCAACAAGAGTCTTTTGCCTTGTTTCTGCACCTGATGCTTCTCAGTCCGTTAGCCCTTTTCCGAAGCCAATGATGGAAGGCCAATCATATGAATACGAAATCTACATACCTTGGTGAGCAGGCACATCTTGATTACTCTTCTTTCTCAACCTGAATACCCGACGACCTGACGAGATTCGTGTGTCCGCTCCAGAGGTGCGCCCAAGGGGACTCGCACTCCGGCTCAAAAGGCGCAACCTCGGTCCCAACAGGCCTCGTCATGGCCTCCACCAACCAAGCAATATACTCCTCAAACCCCGTCGTGCTCCCCCCAATCCTCACCCTCTTGACCCCACGAACAGCCTCAAAGACCGCCAAATTGGCGCAATCCACCCCCAGGAACATAGCCTGCACGACATCGATCGAAAGCTCATCCAGCCCGGAAAACGCCTCCCGCGCCTTTTCGCGATCAAACGGCAGGGGCAGGTCGAGGCGGACCTGGACGTGGAAGCGGCGGATGCGCGGCACGAGGGTTTTGGCCTCGCGGAGGGGAGGATACCAGTTGCGCAGGCGGGGGAAGGTGGTGAGGAGGGAAGGGTGGGCGAGGAAGATGTTGGTTGAGTAGAGGAAGGGGGTGGCTTCCCAGTTGATTTGGCGGTTGGCGAGGAGGATTGCTGGGTGGATGCGGGAGGGCTCGCGGGGGGATGGTTCGGTGGCGGAGAGGGCGTGGTGGGATGGTTGTGATGAGGTTGATGAGGATGATGGGGGGATGGTGAGGAGGTGGGTGTAGATTTGGAAGCGGAGTTCGAGGGGGAGGGACATGAAGCCGACTTTTGGTGTTGTTGGTGATGTTGATGTTGACGATGATGGTGGTGGTTTCGTTTGTGTTGATGGCGGCGTTGAGGGGGCTTCAGGGGGGCTGTGGCGGAGGGCTTCGAGGTAGGCGAGGTGGTTCATTGTGTAAGTGGTGTAAGTGGATTTGCTGGTTGGTGTTGAGTTGTGGTGATGGATGGGTGTAGCCAAGTTGGTCGGCACCAGATACTTCTCAACGATGAATACAGAAGGATATAGGCAATTGCTTTGCTTTCAATATGGTTTGGAGATTCAAATAATATACTACAAGACGGGAAGCCCAAGGGGGGGGGGAGGCAGACACAGCTCATATTTAAACCAAACCAACATCTCACCTCTTCAACCTCACACTACCAAGCAAATGCCGAGCAAGCAGCGATAGAGTTTAGTGCCGCACATCGGAGCCCACCAGGAGATAAAAATAATAACAGATTTAATCATGTTAAATCCATAAAGGTAGGCTCACCTTTGTGGAGGCAAAAAAAACGCCCGGTAATAATTTGGAACAAATATCCAGCAAAAAGGGATGCTGCCCACCATCTTTCCCGGTATTAGAGTGACGGCACTAAGGAAGAGAGGGCTGTCAGCCAATGGAAAAAGTTCCGAGGTACAATACAACGATACAACCCAACATTGAAAGAGGGAATTAAGCCAAGGGGGGTTGTTTTTTTTTTTTTAACACAGGTAAAGGGGATTCAGCCCAATGGAATCGAATGTGACAGGGGCAACGTCATTCGGTAGAGGGCATGAAATGAAGCTTGAAGGTAATGGCTCGGACCGGCCGTTTGTTGTGGGCGGATTGCATGTTTTTTTTTTTGGGCTTAGATGGAAGTGGCGTTGTTTTTTATTGTTCTACGAGCTGGGCTGTCGGATGTTGTTTACTTGTGCGTTAGTGGCATGCGGGTGCTGCTGGCCTGGCGCGATTCTGACGATGGGAGGGGCTTTGGCTGTTTGATGGGTGCTGGAAGTGAGGCTGTGGTGGTTGATTGGTGATGATGGTGATGGTTACTGATGATGGTCGTTTGCTATGGTGGAGGCTCCCCGAATGTGAAGCGGATAGAGTTTATAATTTGCTTACTTGAGATGGGATCTAATACCTGAGTCGAGCCCGTAGGATTTTACTGCTGACTCGATTCGGCTTCACTTGTGCATAAACGGTATCAAGAATCTGTTTGATGTCTCTCGCTCTCATGTAAGCTCACCTCTTAGTGCCGTCACCCGGCACTCCACACCCGAAGTTATATACACAAAGCATCAACAACAGCATGAGGCATCGCGTCCTCCAAATTACTGGACCGGGTTTAACTCGGTCGCATCTGCATTGTGCCTTGCCAGCTGGAAGAATACGCAGCCAGCCAATTGCACTGTATGGCAAACGCATCTGCCTTGGGCATTTGTCTCATCCCGAGCTGCCTCCGTAGCCACCCAAAGCCACCAGATTCCCGAGGCATTGGATCAAGACTCGCCAGAAGAAAGAGGCACTACTGCAGCGGCAGCAGGCCGCCGGAATGACAGCTGAAGCGACATTCTGCCTATACAATCTACGAACCGTCATTCGCTGGACATGTCCGAGGACCTCCATTGTCGCGTCCCTGGGTATAGCCTCAGTTGATACGCCCCTACTACCTTCACTGGCCGTGGCACAAGAAAGATACGTGTACCGGCATGATGGGCTTTCAAACAAGGCTGCCGGGATGGTGACTCAGCTTCTGATTAGCGTTCCATCAATCAATATGTAAAAGTGGTGCAATCTGCTGCATCTGCCAAACTATCGTCCGATCACGCCAAGCCTCACCCGATTGCCCCTGTTCGAGGCTTGATAGCGAATATCTCGGAAAGTTGGTGCAAGGTGACAGGGACCACGGATCGGAATACTAGCAAACGCGCGATGTGCCATGCATGCATGACGTTGAAGCTGCCGAGGATGAAAAGGGGGCTTTTTTTATTCTCATTCTAGCATTTTCCTTCTTCTACCTTTGACGGCAACGATGCGTTACATCGGAAGGCGTCATACCAGGGCACAGGAAATGTCCTCGATCCGATTCCGAAAGACGGTGTCCGGCATTGTCGGGCGGACGATGGGAAACGGATTCGCATTGTATGAATGACTCGACGGTTGAGACATGGCGGTGACGACGATTGCCGACGGTAAGGCGACGTTGGCAGTTGTTGTCGCCTTTGATGAACCGTGGAATGTCAGTTGAAGCTGTCGAGACCAACACCGACCCCTTTCTTCCTGCATCGCCATGTCTCTACTGAGTTTTTGTCGTCTCCGATGCTCTGACTCTAGAATGATCAAGGATGGACATTGTTCCAGCCATCCATGTACGAAGTAACTGCATCTTGGTAGTTACAAGAAGCCATCTGGCCATCGATGTCGCGAAACTGCCGTGTAGACCCTGGCCTGCCTCTTTGCGGATCTGGCTCACGGGATTATGACGGTAATGTCTGCTGGTCTTCGGAATTATCGAAACAAGCCACATCGGATCTCGTGTTGAAGAAGGCGGTTATTACAATGCCGTGGCTTTAGACAAATACTGCGTAAACATGTAGTTGTGGCTTCGTTGAGATGCCAAGGCATCATGAGCGGCAACAGCTCATCTTGGACAGGGACAATACAGGTTGCTAGTAGAGATGCAACATGTTTGCCTCACCTGTACATTCTCACAGCTCTAGGTTAGTATCGTAGAAGGGCCATCGGTCAAAGATTCTGAGCTGGGCTTCGAGCCTGTTCAAGTTGTAGGTTAGGCCATACAGATGCTTACGGTGACTGAGTATTCATACCTCCCACTACTTATTGGAGACTCTCCATCGGCCTAGCTTATCCCGGGAACACTAGGTACCCTTCGTTTGGTACAGGTACTGGTACCTTCAGCAGGGCTCTTGGTCATTGAACCAGAAAATGATGCAATCGCGCCTGCCGGTCGCAATCGCATCGCATCGCAGCGCAACAAGTACCGCCCCATACTGCGCAAGCACTCTCGGTACCTGCTCCTCCGAACAATCATTTTGCGGCACGGGAACTTTGCCAATCCTTTCCTCCACCCTCATTTCACCTAATCTCACCACCTCACCATTCATCCCTTCATCCCTCGCTCTTCCCATCAACCTCATTCTCCATCGGAGACCCCGAACTTCTTCAATCCCGAAGAAACAACCAAGTCGCCGCGTCCGGACCGTTCCGGACGTACCCTGTGGCTTGCGCCTCGTCGCTCCGGAGGCGCCCTTCCAAAGCCCATTCAACACGTAAAATCCCGTCATCGGCAAAACACCACCCCCGTCGAACGAAACTCAACTCAGCCGGGGCAAAAAAAAGACGGACCATGGTCGCCTTCCTGTCCGTGCTGTCCGCCCTCTTCGGCTGGGTCTACACGCTCGCCTGGAGCCTCTCCTTTTACCCCCAGCCGCTGCTCAACTGGCAGCGCCGCTCCACGTCCGGCACCACGGCCGACTTTCCCACCATCAACGTCGTCGGTACGCTTTTCTTCTCCCTTGATGGCCATCATTTCTGCAATGTGAAGCAAGATGTGCGCAAAACAGCTGCGGACGTTGTCGCGCTCACAATCTCTCTCCTGACCAGGTTTCGCCGCCTACTTCGTCTCCAACGCCGCCTTCTACTACTCCCCCGTCGTCCGCAGCCAATATGCCGCCCGCCACAACGGCCTGACCCCGACCGTCGCCTTCAACGACATCACTTTTGCCCTGCACGCCCTCGTCCTCAGCCTCATCACCGCGTCGCAGTACCTCCTCCGCCCCCTGTGGGGCTTCGACCCCAGCCCCGGCACCCGCCCCAGCCGCTTCGTCACCGGCATCATCGCCGGCTCCGCGCTCGGCGTCCTCATCACATGCCTCATCGTCGGGACGACGCCGTCTGTAAACCCGGCCACCGACTGGTGCGAGCTCGACATCGTCTACGCCGTCGGCTACGTCAAGCTCCTCGTCACCCTCGTCAAGTACACGCCCCAGATCCTCGCAAACTTCCGCAACAAGAGCACTCGCGGCTGGAGCATCTGGCAGATCCTGCTCGACATGATGGGCGGCCTCTTGAGCTTGGCCCAGCTCGGCATCGACAGCTACCTGCAGCACGACTGGAGCGGCGTGACGGGCAACCCGGTCAAGCTGGCGCTCGGCAACTGTAGCTTGGTCTTTGACACCATCTTCATCGTCCAGCACTACCTTCTCTATCGCGGCAAGGGCAAGGAGGGCAGCGACGAGGAAGAGAGGCTTCTGCCCGAAGAGGATAGAAGGCATCGCGATTAAATGTAGAGATCTCAGCCTCACTCCTCATCTTTGACTGCAAGCTAGACCACGCCTACCCAGCTTCTACAAGTCTCTCAGCCGAGCGGGAGCTGACATGTTCACCCCTCTGCGGTAGGATATTGCCATGTCATGAACATACCATTGTCTATTTTACAACTACGGAGTTTTGGGGTATCCGTTCTATCATGTCACTCAAGAGCGCTATTCTATATTACAAAGTTGATGACCTTCCCCCCATCCACGGGAATCGTCCTCTTAGCCAGCCGCACATTGTACTTGCCCTCGCCGAACCGACTCTTCCCCTCCTCCGTCTCCAGAATCGCATCCACCATCCAATCGCGCAGCGCGTCGCCCTGCAGACCGCTCGGCGGGCGTGGGATCGTCACTGTAGCGCGCAGCTTGCCGTTGATTTGCACGGCGCACTTGATGTTTTCCGCCTGGAGCATCGGCAGGCTGCCGTCCTGCACGGGGAAGCTGGCCGACGTGAAGACGGAGCCGCGGGACGGGTGGAGGAGGCTCCAGCATTCCTCTGCGAACGCCGGCGTGATGGGCGCCATGAGGCGGATGATGACGTCGGCCGCCTGCCTCCTGATGCCCTGCTCCGCTTGTTTCTGCTGGACGAGCTCGTTGGTGAGCGTCATGAGGTCCGACACGACGACGTTGAGCGGATAGATCTTTTCGTAGCCCCGCGTGATGGACTCGATCTTGTTCTGCGTCTCGCGCCAGAGCGCCATCTCGGATTCCCACTTGGACAGCTTCGCCTTGTCGTCCGGCGAGGGCTTCCCCGTGGCGAAATATTCCTTGGCCGGCACCGACTCCTCTGGCGACTTGGCCAGCGCGACAACTTGGTCGTGGAGCTTCTGCAGCCAGCGCGTGACGCCGGCGATCTTGTGCTCGTCCCAGTTGAGGACATCTGCCACGGGTGCCTGGAAGAGCATGTGCGCCCGTGTGGGATCGACGCCGTACTTCGATGTGAACTCGGTTGGGTCGACGCCGTTGTGCTTCGACTTGGACATCTTCTCAAAGGCCACCGTCGCGGGGGCTCCTGTGGCCACGACCAGGGGCTTCGAGGGATCCGACAGGTCCACCTCGTCCGGCTTGAGGAACTTGCCCGTCTCGGGGTCGATGTAAGTCTTGCCGTGGACCATGCCTTGTGTAATTAGGCGCTTGAACGGCTCCGCAGATAGGGCGTCCTCCTCGGAGTACTGAGGGAGGAGAGGCGTAGTGGCTAGGAACTTGTAGATGAAGCGGGCATAGAGCAGGTGCAGGATGGCATGCTCCACGCCCCCAATGTAGATGTCCACGGGCAGGGACTTGGCTGCCTCGGGAGACAAGAGCTGATCCGGGTTGTGAGGGTCGGCGAACCGGGCGTAGTACCAGCTCGAGTCGACGAATGTGTCCATGGTATCAGTGTCTCTCCGGGCGGGGCCGTGACACTTGGGACACTCCGTCTCGACAAACTCGGGGGACGATTCCAGAGCGTTGCCCGCCTTGCCCTGGGCCCAGTGGTTGTCTACCTTGGGCAGCAGAACGGGCAGCTGCTCGTCCGGCACAGGGACGGCTCCGCAGGAATCACAGTGTATGATGGGTATGGGCGCGCCCCAGTACCGCTGGCGGCTGATGAGCCAGTCTCTCAGCCGCCATCTCGTGACAGGGTTGGCGAGATTTGCGCCTTCAAGCATGCGGACCATCATTTCACCCGCTTCCTTGGAGTGCTTGCCCTTGTAGATGCCGCTGTGCTCCGTCATGATGCCGTGCTGTACGTATGGCTCGTTCTCCAATACCGTAGTCGACTCATCCTCGGACGCGCTCAACACCATTCGAACAGGTTCGTCAACGTTGTGCTGTCGCCAAAAAGCATGGTCTCGCGTGTCGTGGCCGGGCACGCCCATGACGGCTCCTTCGCCGTAGTCGCCCAACACATACGGCGCGACATAGATGGGCAGCGATGCTTTGGTAGCATCCGGAGTGTCCTCGTGGAAAGCCAGAGGGTTGATACCTCGAATGTACGGCAGCATGTATCCGACTTTGGAGTCTTGAGGGAGTCCAGGAAGGGTGTCGAGGAATGCCTGCAGCTCCGAATCGCGTTGTGCCAGCTGAGCCACCACGGGATGGTCGGCAGCGAGGGCGAGATACTGCACGCCGAACAAGGTATCGGGCCGTGTCGTAAACACCTCAAGGGCAGCACCAACTTCATGCCCAAAAGCTATGAGCGGAAACTTGATCAAAGCGCCAGTCGACTTCCCAAGCCAGTTTCTCTGCTGTGATATGACATGCTCGGGCCAAGCGCCATCCTTGGCCAGGTCATCGAGCCCCTTGAGGAGGTCATCGCTATACTCTGATATGCGGAAGAACCATTGCTTCAGTTTTCGCTTCTCGACCTTGGCGCCCGATCGCCATGAGAATCCGTTTGCATCCACCTGTTCGTTAGCCAGCACTGTCTTGTCCACCGGGTCGTAGTTGACCTCGGCCTCTGCTTGATACGCAAGGCCGCGTTCGTGGAGCATCAGGAACAGCTTCTGTGTGTGCTTATAGAATTCCGGGTCGCAAGTCGTCAACTCCTAAATATGGACATCTCTTTCAGCCCGGTTCCAGCTTCAATAGCTATACGAAGAAGGCTGGGCTTACCCGCGACCAGTCCCAGCTGCCATTCATCAAGCCGAGTTGGCTCTTCATCTTCGCAATGTTGCTCTTTGTCCAGCCCTCAGGCGGAACGCCTCTCTCGAGGGCGGCGTTCTCCGCCGGCAGGCCAAAGGCATCCCAGCCCATTGGCAGCATCACCTTGTTGCCCTTGAGGGTGTGATACCGAGCAACGACATCGGCAATGGTGTAGACTCGCAGGTGGCCAAGGTGGAGGGTGCCGCTCGGGTAGGGAAACATGGGCAAGATGTAGCTGTGCTTCTGGCCATCTCCTCCTGTGGCAAGAGGCTCGCCACTCGCAGGGCTCTGATTCTGGCTCTGATTCTGTTCCCAGACCTGACGCCATTTCTTGTCCAGACCCACGAGATCTACTGCATACCCTCTCCGGCATAGATATCGCGGGTCGTGTCTCGTCAGGGCAGACGGCCGGTTTGTCGCCCCATTTGCGCCAGCTGCTATACATCGGCGGCACGCAGCCACGCCGGCTCTTGTGAGGCCCATATGGCTTCCACGAAGCATGCGCATCATGGTGCGGTCATATTGCGGTGAGGGACAGCTCTGTAGCAGTTTGTGCAGTTGAGCAGAGGCAATTGGGCAGAAGACGAGAGAGACTGTGTCAATGGATGGTTCGATGTTGATGTAGAAATCGCCGGACATTTTTTTTTATTTTTTTCCCGCCGCTACCGTTGGCTATCGGAGCTGTCCCCAGCGCTGTTCAAGAGCCGTTACAGCGGACTCACGTGCTGAGACACAGTAGCCGGACCCCTGCAAGTCAGTGCCAACCGGTGCGTCATAGCATTCCCCAGCGCGATAGCGATAACGAACCCTGGAATCCAGCGACAACGGACATGACTTGGCAACCCCGCCATTGAACCGCCTCTCAGTGCCGGCAGCTGCCCCGCCAGCTTGCGACAGCGGGCATCGCAAAACTTTCTGCTCTTGTGTTGTCACGTTGAATCCTGCCGTCGACGACTCAATTGGCGTCGGTCTCTGGACTTCTAGTATCTCCGCTGCCGTCATCTCAGAGCTTTGCCGATCATCGGAGTCACTTTCAATTGGCTGAATCAGCGGCATCTCGCAGCTCCATCTGGAACTGCAAACGATAGTCGGTTGCTGCGATCCGACCGGCAAACAGACGTCAAGAGAAAGACTCTCACCAAAACCGCATCGAGCCGCTAATCGCACGCATCATCAGCCAGATATCTGCTTCGAACCGACGTTAGGAGCCTCTCACTATCAGCACGATATCCATACACCATTCGACCGCAACATCGCCAACATGGACCGAATCACCGACAAAATAGCGGCTCTGCCGGCGGACGCAGAGTATTTCTCCCTCGAGTTCTTCCCTCCCAAGACGCAGATGGGATTCTCCAACCTGCGTGTCCGTCTGCAGCGAATGGAGAGGGCTCTGCGGCCTCTCTTCGTCAACGTCACCTGGGGAGCCGGTGGCTCAACAGCGCAAAAGTCCCTTGAGCTTGCCGAGCTGTGCCAGCGCGAGCTTGGCCTCACCACTTGCCTCCACCTGACATGCACCAACATGAGCCAGGCCCTGATTGACCAGGCGCTGGACGACGCGAGAGCGTTGGGCATCCGCAACATTCTGGCTCTGAGGGGAGACCCGCCCCGCGCCGAGTACCGAGACGCCGACGAGCCGACTGAAGCCTCTGAGGAGTTTACATGGGCCATCGACCTCGTCAAGTATATCCGCAAGAAGTATGGCAGCTACTTTTGCATTGGAGTCGCCGCGTATCCTGAGGGTCACGGCGACGGCAGCCACCCTGAAGGCCAGAGCTTCGAACACGATCTGCCGTATCTTGTCGACAAAGTCCAGGCGGGAGCGGATTTCATCATGACCCAGCTCTTCTTTGATATCGAGGCCTACGAAAAGTTTGAAACAACATTGAGAACCCACCCTAGCGGCGCCTTCAAGACGATACCCATCCTGCCCGGCTTGATGCCGATTCAGAGCTATGCGATGATCAAGAGGACGACGAAGCTGAGCCATGCAAAGATGCCGGACGAAATCATGGACCGCCTCAACGCCGTCAAGGGAGATGACGAGAAGGTCAAAATGGTCGGAGTAGATATCCTCAGCGAGCTGGTGGAGCAGATCAGAGAGATCAAAAGCAGGACCCCCGGCCCCAAGGGCTTCCATTTCTACACGCTCAACCTCGAGAAATCAGTTTCCTTTATCCTCGAGAGGACCAAGCTGATTCCTGACATTCCCGAGGAGGAGGAAGCTGTCGTCGATGAAACTGCAGTGGTGGCGGCAGCGCAGCGCACGATACCCAAAATCAGCGTCAATGGCAACGTTCCCCCTCGCGCGCCTAGTCACACACGCACGGCCAGGAGACAGTCTTCCGTCGGCTCTGATCCCCACAACCGAGTGATTGTCGGCAGAGCTGCCACCCACCCCGAATGGGAGGCCACAAGCACAGAGGCCGGCATTCCGGCCGGAAACGTCAACACGCGCGCCAACACACTGGCCATTTCGGAGGGCGAAGGCGCTCTTGGTCGTGAGGCAACGTGGGACGACTTCCCCAACGGCCGCTTTGGTGACGCCCGCTCGCCTGCGTACGGAGAGATAGACGGATATGGCGTCAGCCTCCACATGTCTGTCACACAGGCCGTCAGTCTCTGGGGATATCCCAAGGTGGCCAGCGACATCAATGACATCTTCGTGCGACACATCAGAGGCGAGATATCCGCCATTCCGTGGAGCGAAGAAGACCTGCTTCCCGAGTCCTCCATCATCAAGTCCAAGCTTGAGGCGCTGAACAGGAAGGGCTGGTGGACTGTTGCTTCTCAGCCCGCCGTCAACGGCTTGCCCTCGTCAGACCCCACGTTCGGATGGGGACCTGCTTCAGGATTTGTCTTTCAAAAGTCCTTTGTAGAGTTCTTCCTCCCATCCGCGGACTGGAAGATTCTCTACGACAAGCTCACCTCCACCGAGGTCGAAGAGGTGGTGTGCTTCTACGCCAGCAATGCCAAGGGCGACTTCGTCTCATCCGATTCTACCGGCGGCTCGGGTCAAGTCAGTGCCAGCGCGAGCACCAACGCCGTGACCTGGGGAGTCTTCCCGGGCAAGGAGATTGTCACGCCGACCATTATCGAGGAGGTCAGTTTCCGCGCCTGGAGCGAGGAGGCGTTTGGCATTTGGGCCGAGTGGGCCAAGGTGTACGGACGGGGATCGGACAGCCAGAAGCTATTGGATGGGATTCGAGAGGACTACTGGCTTGTGAACATTATTCACCATGACTTTGTGGATACGGAAGCTCTGTGGAGGTTGTTGATTGACTGAGATGCAGATGAGGGCTTGTTGGCTTTGTTTTGAAAGGGGGGTGAAGGCTAAGGCGTTGGCGGTTGAGAGAAGTGATGAATACCACGAAAAAGCATTAAATCGAGTTCAGAAAGGAGGTAGATAGGGGTTGTATATCAGCTTATTCATTAAAATATATAAAGGGAACCGATGAAGTCTACAAAAGCATCATTCCCTCATACTCGGTTTGGACAAAGAAAAGAAAGACGAATTGAGAGAAAGAAAAACTGCGCTGCTTGTCACTCCGCTCATAATCCGGTTGAGGTTGTATCGTCAAGCACATACGACCATAGGTAGTGGAAAATTCGGGGTCCCGTCTGCTCCCCCATAGACAAGCCACTAACCGGCAGATTAGTAGTCAGGTGGGTGACCACTGGCGAACACCGGCTGTTGTATGTTTTTTCTTTTTTCTTTTTTTATGCTCTTTTTGCTTGTTCATCTAGGCATGGAGGGAGTTGAACTGCTGTTCCTCCCATGATGTGTGGACTTGGCGATTGTGGGCTCGAGATCCGGGCCCCCCTTTTGCTATATCAAAATGAACAAGTTTTTGAGTCCCTTTGGCCAAACGCAAAAGTTGACCCCACGTTGATTTCTTATGAACTTCTCTCGATTTGTCTTTTCTTTTCTTTGTCCAAACCGAGTGTGAGACTGCTCTGCAAGTGGGCGATTCTGGGACAGTATCACGAGCACACAAAGCACACACACACACACACACACACACACAAGACGATTGTACGAGTGACTCTTCCATGCGTAACTTTGTTTCGATTCCGACAGCTGTGCCTAGAATACTGCGTATAAAAGATCAGATAACCGAGTCCTTTCCTTGTTATCCCCCTCGTCAACTTTTCTTTGAGGCCTCCTTCCCCGAGAAGGGAGCAATGCAGAGGAAAACTTGATGCTCTCAGTTCAACTCGTCTCACTAATTGCTCTTTTCAGAGACGGGGGAGTTGATGCAATAACGAGACCGGGACCAAGATAAAAGCAAATGTAAATAGTTATGAAAGGGGGACAGATGTGTCTGTAAGAAAGAGGGTACAAGTCATGAAGAGAAAAGGGAAATCCGTGAATGAAATGAAAAGGCAGGCCATGAGAATAAAATGAAATAAGGGGCAAGTTCTGTGGGGTAAAAAGTAAAATAGAATCAGAGAAAAGTCAACAAGAGCAATATATTTAGTTTCCTCCTCCAACGCCGTGCATGCGTACTGATGGCCTCGATGCCTGTCCTTGCTTGAATAACCACCAGATTCGTGATAGAGGTTGATCACCATATCCGTCCTTTTTTTGGGTCGTATGTTTTGTGATATTTTAGTTTAGTTTCGTTTCAGTAGGGAAATCCTTCCATCAAGTGAAACCGAGAAGTGCTCATGGTAAGATGGAGAGTGTGTAGGCGGAGAGGGTCTCCTCCTGTACCCTCTCCTAAATCTCACCATCACCCAGATCGTCATAGACCGACCCGGAATAAGGCTGCGAACCAGAGCCGGAGGCATAATGAGCGATGGACTGGTAGCTCGCCGCCGCCGGAGGTCCGGTATTCACGCCAATGATCGGCCTGGTGTTGAAGGGATCGTAGGACGGCTCAGGAGACGCGTCTCGCAGGGCAAAGGAGGCGCTGACCGTAGGCTGGCCGGCGGAAACCTCCACCTCGGGTTGAGAATCGCTATTGTCGAGCAGCGCGGAGGCTTCAGCGATCGTAGCGTTGGCCTTGGTAGTAGCTCGTCGAGAGGGAGTCCCGGTCCTCTGGCCCGGGAAGGCTCCTCCAGTCTTGGGCTTCTTGGTCGGCGTGTCCTCGTGCTCGCTCCAGTTGTGGCCTCCGAGGGTGTCGTCGTCGTCGTCTTCGTCGTCGGACTCGGAGCGCTTGATCATGTCCATCTTGCGGGCGCGCTTGCGGCCGGTGCCGGAGCCGGTGCGGCTGCCTGTCGAGCGGAAGGCGGTTGGCTTGGACGGGGTGGACGTGACGCTGCCGCTGCCGCGGCTGGAGCCGAGGTTGAGGCATCTGGCGACGTCGCCGCCCTCGCTCTCGACTTTGCGGAGGGTGTCGGCGTCTTTCTTGATGCCGCGGAACTGGAAACCTATGCCGTCCGGCGTGGACTCTCCAAAGTATTTGGCAATATCTGTCAGGACAAGGGTCAGCTCCATGATCGGAACACTGCCTAGTTTCGATGCCTTGTGAACGGCGGGTGCTTGATGGAAATAGCGAGGATGAAGGGGAAATTGGTAGATGTGGGAGATGAAAAGGGTGTTGTATGGGCTCAGAGCAAAGAGTCAAAGTTCAAGGCATACTGTTCTTTTCCACAGCTTCTTGGGTGACGGGGAGGTCTCCGTCCGGAATCATGTCCTTCATATCGAATCCCTCCTTGCGACCCTCGCGAACGATGACGGCCTGCGCCCTGAGGCGACGGAATCGGTGATTCAGAGCGTGCTCACTCATGTCGGATCCATAGCAGGCGGCAATTTCTGGGACGAAGAGTCAACCTTCGCCCCAACAAAATGGCATGATGAAGAACAGCGAGAAAAGGGTCTCCAGATGGCAGAAATGCACTCGCAAGATGGGTTGGCTGAGTGGATGAGAGGGGGAGCAACAGTGCCGTGATGGTAGAAAACAAGAGAGAAGCATTGCGTACCTTTGTAGTTCCACTTGACCTCGGGATGAGCAGCAACGATGGCGCGAACCATACGGGCTTGAGCCTCGTAGGTCTTGTAGTTTGCCTTGGTGCTTGCTGCAGGCATGGTGATGTTGTTCTTATTTCTGATGGACTCAACGGTCAGTATCAGCAGCCAGGAGAGATGATAGCGTGATCGAATCGACGGACTGTCAAGTTGAAGTGGAACGATCAAGATGAAACCCGGCAGCTACTGATGCCTTGAAACAGCTGAGACTGCGCAAAGAAATAATCCTAATGTCGAGAATGGGCAGAGGCAGGAAGAGAAATGGCAAAGGTTGTGCGCGAGGGTACCTGCGAAGCTGAGCACCTTGCGCGGGAGGTGTGTGAAGGAGGAGAAGAGTTTGAGAAGAAGAAAGGCGGAAGGGCTGTTTACTTATGCAGACGAGTCACCTGACTTGCGCCGGAGCCTGAAAAGAGGGTGACGAGAGGGCAATGGGCGAAGTGACTGGCAGGTGAAATTTGGTTGGGGGGGATGGCAAGAGTGTTGCCAGCTGGCATCGAGCTGTCAAGCCAGAGGTGAGCTGATAAGGACGATCGCAGCGTGGGAAGTCTCAGCACGGCTGCCGAAGCGGCTATGGAGTACGGGAAAGATGAAAAAGTAACGTTTGACATGATATATGAGGAGAGTGTTGACGTGGAAATGGAGGTGGAGAAGTTGAGCTTGAGACGTGATATCGAAGAGAGGCAGCATACACAAGACGTTGCTCAACTAGACGTACCGCTGTAGATTTCTAGAAGCTTTGAAGTTGCTGAAGCCTCGAGCAACAGTGATCCGGCTTGACGGGCTTTGGATAGAATTATGATATGGTTATGAGGACTGAAGAGTTCCTGGATATAACTGTCAGCCGTTGTCCATACACGTAGCTTGGGAGACGCCTGGGTACATGTATGAAGACGCCAATTGGCTTCAGACTTACTGACTCAATGACGATCAATCCTTAGGTTATAGCACCAGTATGCCTTCAGTGAGGGTATATGAAGAGAATCGGCAGTTGCCAGTGATAAATGGCCAATAATGAAGCTCTTGATGGTGACGTGTGAGAGGGCAGTCTTGGCGATCCTGAGAAGCAACAATTAGCACCTTTTGCCCGTACCAAGAGTGAGAACAGACACAGCTTATAATCATGTCATATGAGAGACACCAGACAAGGTAAGTCCTTACTCGGCAAAAGAAGTAACAGTCAACCAGCGGGAAACGAGTGAATGGGAGTCGTTTGGGCTGTAGTTCAACGACTTTTGTCCTCGTCTCTCACCGCGATTGGCCGCGTCCTCGGCAGTACCAATTGGGAACAAGAAGATAGAAAGAGTTTATGAATATCGTGTTATACAACTATGAAGCCGTCGTTTCTTGGAAACCCCATAGGCTGCCTTTTTTGGGCGCGCTTCGTATACATGTACTTTGACCGTCGGTTGTATGCGCCAGGTTTTCCCTTGCCAGATGCGATGAGAAAGTCGGGGGGCTGGGAGCCTCTCTTACATCTGGTGCAGAGCGCATAAGGCGCGACTTAAGGGCTGCAATCCCATTGATGGCTTTGCATCGTAGAGGCGCAATTGGACGGCAAAAACGAGACCAATTGCAAGACTGGACATATTTCACTGTCATATCTGTGATAGTCCGCAGAAATATGCCCCTCGCGCATATTGTGGCTCTCACTCTAGTTCCCCCATGATGGTATCACACTATCATTTCTTAACGCCAATCAGTAGCTATACACCATCTCTCACATGCCAACGACCACCACCTTCACATAAGGTATCAGACCAAATCCCTAAAGCCCCAGCTATTCAAAAATGAACGGACCTAGGTAGTAACATGGTAAATCAAGCAGTGTCGACAAAAGACCCGTCTATCAGCGTGCATCAACCATGAAGTTCATTAACATTAGTCTAGTATACCCAAGCCCAAGTGCATCCGCAGCTCTCATTGCCCCATGCCAACCGTGGCATTTATTTCCTCTCGTAGTCGCTAAACGGAGCCGACCGCCGTGTCGGCGTCATGCTCCTGCTCTGCGGCTGCGCTCCGGTTTCGTGGGCTGAAACGTCTTGCAGCGGATGTTCCTTCACGGCGCTCTCACCCGATCCATACATCAAATACTGAATTCCGAGGAAGCAGTCGCACACAGCCTGGAAGATGCCGCAAATCTTGAATGCCAGCGGGATCTCGCTCGTGGCCGTGAAGAACCAGAAAAGCTTCATCGCGTCGCCTCCAAGCCAGCTCGCGAGGACGGACACCCGGAAGCCCTTGCATGACCTGGACTGCAAGTTGGCAAGAATCTGCGGGATCGGGAGCGTGGCTTCGACGCCTAGGCCAATGTATCCGACCAGCACGGAATATGTGGGATAAAAGCCAGGCGAGATGCTGGACATGACAACCTCTCCAGCGAGCAGGCCCAGGAAGAGGTAGAGGATGAATTGCCAATACCTGGTCAAAGCATTAGTCTCCCAACAATTCCAGCAACTGATCCCTCAAAGGGCGAGACTCACGGCTTGGGCGACCTCCACTGCCAGAAGTTATACGGCCTTTGCGCGAAGAGACCCTCTGGAGCAGCAAACGGCAGTCCGGCCTCTCCGCCCTTGTTAGACGGAGAAGGTCGGTGATCAAGAGCAATCTTGAGGAGGGCGATTTGCATCCCCACCATGATCAAGGATTGTATCAACAAGCTCGAATCGAATCGTGCGCCGGGCCAGTAGAAGATCCTATCGTCCACCTTGAGTGTCAGCCGTGTCCCGGATCTGTCGGACAGCAGAGCCCTCGGCCACTGCAGGCAAAAGCAAGAAAGAAAGCGAACGCACCTGAAGAGAGATGCGATGAGCATAATCAAGGGGATGTCGAGAGAGAAGCCCGCGCTGGTCCTCTTGCGGTGCATCGATACCGCCTGGTCGCCATAGGAGAGGATGGGAGAGAGGATGATGAAGATTGGCGTGAGGTAGCCCACGCAGGTCGCAATCAAGCTCATCGCAGCGGATTTCGAATCGTCGATTTCGATTAAATGGAAGTTCGGTAGGTTTGTTTACGTCGTCGTGACCTCGGCGCAGAGCGGAATGAATATCCAAGAAGTAGGGGAGGCGACAGCAAAAGCAGCACAAGAGCGAGACGGATATAAAGGAATGATAGCCTGCGCTTCTTTTGCGGTGGCGGAGAGGAGGATAAAGAGAATTAAAAAATGCCTATTAAAGATGCAGACGAGCAGCTCATGTGCAAAGACGAAGCCGAGAGAGAGGCGGCTGAGGAAATGAAATGGAAGCGGAAGCGGTAAAAGGAACGAGAGCCAAAAGGTTAAAATTGCTCGAGATTGACTTGATGGATTCGGGGCGTCGCTCCAGGGGAACAAGGGCCACAGATGATCGCATCGGATCGGCGCTAGGGAGGTACCTCGTGGAATGCTGGATGCCGGTTGAGCGTAGAAGTACAGCCCTACCGTCTTTGATTAGCAGAGCCTTTGCGGGTTGATGTTTTGGGTTTCGATGCTGATTCGCTAGCCTTGCACAAGCTTTCTTTAGCAGACGTGCTATTCCAGTAGCAGCAACACCGCTTCGATACGTCCAGCCCAGCCTTACCCTCTTATCCTCTGCTCGTCAACAGCTTGATGCATACTAGATATCAGTGTAGAGCCACTCGTTTCCCGGATAGGTTGTCACTCCAAATTGCCATTGTATGAAGGACATTCTTCAGACGCTCTGATGCCACCTCGAGTGGACAAATCACCCTCTTCAACCGACGTTGCAGTGACATCGTGGGACATAGTACATACCTACTTACGTACAACTCGAGTCGGGACTTCTAATCTTCCCCTCCCGCTCGTCAATGGAATGTCTCGAGTCACGAGTCACCACCTTCCGTATTGGACTCATGTCGAAGTTACTGCCGTCTGAAAAACTCTCTTCTCCTTTTACCTTCTTTTCCTTTACTTTCTCTCCTATCCCGAGTCTGCCGACTCGATACCAACGGCCTGTGAATCATTCCTCCGCCAAACCAAGTTCGTCCGACGTCCGAGAGACTGAGGGCTCTCAAGCAATGGATCGTCCTGCTATGCCTTGAGAGCAGGAAGAAGAGCGTCGAGCGAACTATAGCTGCTTTCCAAGAGCGGCACGACGTGCTTTTCTGACCATGTATGGCTCACAGTATGTTCAACCACTCAAAACCAGTGCAAACCCGTCCCACCAGCTTACCGATTCACCAGAAACTGGCTAGAGACGCCAGAAGCTTCTTTGGTCGGATATGAGATGGCAGACTTGCAATCCTGCTTTTGCCACCCTCCTTTGCGCCCATTCGGCCGCCGCATACTTGATACAAGGCAACAAATATCGTTCGTCGGGAAATATCCGATTCCATTTCTCATGGTGTAGCTGCTGAAGGGATTGCTATTCCGTCTCGTCGCTGCTCTTCGATCTCGTCGCTGCTCTTCCGTCAAGGACCAGATAGCATGCCTGGACAATGATGGCAATCTACTGGTGTTTCTGGCTTATTCGGTTAAAGCTGGTTCAGGTTGGGTTCCAATGGGACAGCTACCGGATCGATATTCGGACCTGAACATGGGCGCCTTCAACACCTCGAACCTCGACCTTCTCTTCTACGACCCCTTGAAGTCTTCTGGGCATCCAGCATATTGGCGTACAAATGCAACCTGGAGCTCATCAGTGAACAGTCGTCGTCTCGACACCATGCTGCAAGTGGCCCCAATTCTACATATACATACCGCCAGCCATCAACCTCTCAAATATCGATTGCCACTTCAAGGAGCCTGTGACATAGCTCAGTTCATCTCTTTACATGACGACAACACTGCCACCTTCTTCAATGTCGAAGGTTATTTGTGGGAGTTTGCAGCAAGAGGTTGCTGCGTCAAGCGCGAAGAGGGATCATGTCTTCCTTGGCATCTGGATGGTGGGCTCCTTTGAAAGAGGCGGCACTAGAAGGCCAGCGCAAAAGCATCAAAGCTGAGACAATCAGGTGGGGATGACAGTGGAAGCATGATCATCAGCCTTGAGAGACCGGTCGGCACCATATTCCGCTCACGTCCAAGAGAGCGGAAGACTATCAGCAGAGAATGGCATGAAGAATGAGGGCAGCACAAGGTACAAAGGCATTCAGAAGCGACTGCACACTTTCTGCTTCTGGAACTTATCTGCCAACTCAGTCTTGCCGCCGTCTTTCCGCAGGCAAATCGAGACGATGGTGGCCATGGTGGGATAGACCGCGATGGCGAACGAAGTCATTATGATTTTACCATTTTGAGTTTGTTCAAAGCTCCTGATCTTTGACTAAATCTACGCAGGAATGTGAGCTTACACAGAAGCCAACGCACAACGGAAACAGAATGCAAGCAGCAAACTGCTGCCCACGTTAGAGCTACGGCCGTGTCTGGCTGTCCAGAGGTTGTCACCACCCAAACATCACGATCCGCCAGCAGCGCATACTTTCCAAAAACACTGAGCATTCAAGAGTCTATTGAGACTGCCAGTCTTTGACTCATTCTCCCAGCTTCAAGGGTAGATGCGGGCTCTCATGATCAATTCACAGGCCTTGAGCGTACCGGGCACATCAAAAAGCCAGAAGACCATCGAAATTTCCCACCTGATTCAGAGGCAAAGCTACGCTCTCTCAGCGGAGTACGGGTGTTTCTACAGCAAACTTCCCGGGCATCTCATGTATATTCAGCCTTCTCATTGCTATTCACCCACTCCAATGAACCGACACTGGCTATAAATCAACTCTGGCGCATATCCACTGCCTCACGGATTGGCTTTGAACTGCGAAGCCCCGGCTTCATATGATGATATTTTGGCGAATTTTTACATCCTGGTGGCGTGGTCAACAGAGGATATGCAGACCCCGGAGTACATTTACAGGCCGCATCCTCGTCACCCATTGTCACAAGACCACTCAGCTATCTGCGGAAGGCTATTCTAGTCGCTAAGGAGTAGCTGATCAAATGGCGGACGATCTATGGGTATGCATAACAGCTTATGCCGGCTTTCTAGTGTGCGCCGGCACTCGCTCAATGCACGAAATCTCGCCATGTCGGTGCAACATCAGCTGGTCACGACACCCCCATCGAGTGGACGTCTCTCACACTAGGATGAACGCTTGCTGTCCCTACCGAGGCGAAGCACCACTTCGCCATCAGAGTTCGGAGCCCAGCAAATGAGCATAAAAGGGCTTTTTATGGTTCGTCAGCAGTTGAAGACCATCCGGTGCAGATTCTAGCATTTTGTACGGCCTGAGATGGGCAAATTTTCAACTTTCAAGGAATCGAACAATTGTCGGATTTTCCGCCATTCAGAAGCCCAGGGCGCCTGGACAGGGGTCCGAATCGCCACCACTCTGAACCTGGACATCGCCAGCATCGCCAGATCATGAGGCGGCTGGGACGTTCCGCGTCTACTTCAGTAGTGCCACACCACGGCCGACCAACAATGAAGCATGCCGCCAAGTGGTTTACAAGGTGCCACACCTGGGGCGAATGGCTAAACCAACAGAGCCTGAAGGATTGCGCCGACATTTGCGAGAAGCAACCCAGCCCGAACAAAAGATCCAGGCAGTTGAGAAGCCCAATCACGAGGTGGTGGCAACGATAATCCTCAGGAAGGGCTGAAGTCGAGCTGCGTCGATGACGTTGCATTGGTGTGTGCCGCAGCATGATATGCCCATGTTTTCACACGACCAGCAGCCTTTCAATATCGGCACTAGGCTGTGGACCTGGGACTTCAGCTACCGATCTGCTTCTGGATGTTGTTTTGCCGAGGTCCGTCGCATAGAGTTGTGGAAGCTATCCTCACATACTATGTACAGTACTTCGGATGCGGCCAACAGGCTTGTTTTCGACACCGGACTTGAGGCTGCCTTTCAACTCCATTCCGCCCCGCTGCCGTCTACTCCTTGATCCAAGAGGAATTGTCTACGTTCACAACATGCTCCCTCATCTCTGGCGCAGTCATTGCGAAACGAATACGCCAGATAGACTGGTTTGCCGCGAGATCCAATCACATACGACCATATCCATTGGAAAATACGGGATCCCGTCCGCTCTCCCAGAGTCAAGCCAATGAGAGGCAGATTAGTAGTCAGGTGGGTGACCACTGGCGAACACCGGCTGTTGTATGTTTTTCCCTTTTTCTCTTTTTTTTTTTTTCGTTCGGCAGTACCACTTAACTTTTGGTCAGATGAGTTGTCTCTGTGACTGAAGTACTACCGAGCATCGTCAGTGACCAGGTTGATGCAGCATATCATTGAACGACAGAACACGAACATGAGCTTCCTACTATACTACGACAGAGAGTGTGGCTCGGTACTCTCTATCATCACACAGGTACCCCCTGTCTCATGTCCGTCTTTTATGGAGATGGAGATGGCATACCGCGTCAGCCTCATTGACGGCGCTTGTATGGTCGAGGCCACAAACACGCTCTCTACATCACAGCCTCGGCGGGAGCATAGGGGCTATGGTATGCTCCGAGAAGGCGTGAAGACATATTTGGTGCGTGTTGTATGTTGAATACAGATCTCTGTGTCTTACACCACCTTTTCCATTCATGGCCTTCGGTGGAAGCGCTTCTCAACTTGGAGGAGCTCTTGAGGCTGCAGCATCATTGTTCATCAGCCACTCTTTACCTTCTCCCAACCAAGCGGCATTTCCGACGTCTCATCGCTCGCCGGCCTCGCGTCCCATTATCAGACAGCCCCGTGCTTGTCTGTACGGAGTAGAGCCATGGCAAACGAGATAGCTCAATTATGAGAGGTGGCCCCTCCTTCCTATTGTGCCCTGTTGTTGGCAGACTCGCTTGCTCATGGCGATGCATATCTCAATCTGTTTCACCCAAATTTACTCGAGTGATGGCACATCGATCAGACTCTTGGATGCTTCAGCAGCCTTCTGCGCCACGGCGATCCAGGCAATGAATTAAGTCGCCTTTTATTCCAGCCGGCGGTGGCCGCTCAGGTCGCTCAGGTATTCCGTGCTCGCTTCAGCTACCCAACGCTTTCTTTCTTTCCGGTGCTACGCAGCTTTGGACTACGATCGATTCGAGATTTGTATTTTGTTCATTGATTACCTCCGTCACATTCCTTGTTCCCTGGACCATCGGTTGTATACGGCCCCCGGTTTCAGGAATACAGGATTCTACACCACCACCTCACAGGCCGCTGATTCGACAATACGAACTCGGTTTGTTTGCCATGAGGTGTGACCACTGACGTCCGAGTCGTCCGAGTCCAGCTGTGTATTATAAAGCAGAACGCAGGACTCCACGGAAGGATCGTTCGCTTTGGTCTTTCGTCCCTCAAAGCAGGGTGTGTACTACACCCTCTCCAGAGCGAGGAGCATGCAAAGATTAGATCCTTCGCTCCAGTAAGTGAGGGGGATACTACCTTGAATGAGGCCTCCTTTCTGTTTCGTCTCGGATCCATCAGGAAGCTACCTAGCCACGTGTATGTGTGTCGGCTTGAAGGTTTCCTGGTGGATGGAAGGGCTTCCATGGATGTCACGCATGGGAGCGAAGAGTGTTCAACCCTGACTGCTGGGTGACGTTGAACGCTAGTTGGTCGGAATACATGGCAGATTCTCTACTGCCTTGGCCCTTGCTTGCAACAGCCAACTTTTTGCTTATGCATGGCGGCTGGATACAATTTCAAGTGGGCAAGTCCGTCCAGGTCCATGAGACATCGAGGATATCGAACAGTGTCTCATTCTGGTCGTCATGGCCGGAAGACTACGGAACAGTGGAATGACTGACGCCCTGTGGTGTATCTCGTCTTGGCAGGAGCCTTTCATCGCACGACCTGCGCGGCCTTTCCATCTCTTTGTACCCATGACGACTGCCTCGCAGAATAGTGGCAACACAGAACTTCCTCTTTGACCGCAAGCTTTGGTCGCTAAAGAACTAACCAGGCTATTGGTAACAGCACCTCTTTGAATCCTGCGAGATCCTTCGTACAGTCCGTTTACAAAACAAGAAGAAATATCCAGGTCCAGGGTAACCGCACGGAAGGACAAACTAGGCAAGCACCCCGGCAATCACCCGAATTTCCGTCGGCTGATGTGCCAGTAATCCATCGTTCAACAGTCGACGAATTGGACCTCGAATCAGCCTCTACCCTCCTCTACAGAGGCAAGCAGGGAACATATTCCCATCAATGCCCGTGGGGACGCGTCATCCGTCCTTTCAGGACGCAGTCTTGATAATTTCGTTCGTCATGGTATTACAGGAAACACGCAGACACGATGTGCTTGCTATGTCCAAGGAAACCATGAATAGCCGGGGGAATTCAACGACCAGAGAAGTCTCGGACCAAGCGGCCCGCCCCAAGTGCTTGGGAAGCTGAGAAACGTGATGCAGGAGGCCTGCACTCAAAACTGTATTGGGCACGGCAAGGAAGGTCAAGAGACTGGCAATGCGACGAGGGGGAGGGATATGCTACGATCGTGCTATTCCAAAGCACAGCAGTGCTCAGCCAATCACCTGAAACGTCACAAATCAACAAGCTGGGGGGGCAGGAGGAGGAGAAGGAAGAAGAAAAAGAAACGACAGAAGCCCTGTCGTTGCTCTCGACAGGAGTCATTGTCGTTTCGCTCCCCTCCCTCACGGACATACTCTCGGCTTCAAGTCCTGTCGTAGGAATCAGCCGACTAGAGCTGTCAGATCCTTCCAGCATCTGTGCTATTCTGCTCTTTCTTCGGGGTTTTCCATAACTCCCTGCGCGGCGCACGCGTGTGCCTGGTTTTGTCATTTTTTCTTTTTGCTGCAGTAGAGAACAAATGGCCAAGCAAAGACATGGATAGATAAAGCGCCTTGCCAGCAGCAAACCACCCCAATCACGCACAGTCACTCCTGCAGGTCAGGAGGAGGAGAGGGGGAGGAGCAGCTCCAGCGAGCTTCCATCACCGCCTTTGGACGTGCCCGACCAACCGGGTCCCAAGACGGCGTAAAGTATGAAGAAAAAGAAGCAGCTGAGATGAGACAGACCCTGGAAACCGGCAGACGGGGGGACCTAAGGGGCAGCATGGGGGAAGAGAGACGTTTCGTAGTATCGAGTGAGGGAAAGAAGCAAGAGACAGACGACCTGCAGGTGTAAGAAGAGTACAGTAAGCCCAAAACCCCGGAAAAAAGCTTGCTGAGTCTTACATACATTGCCGTAGCATTCGTATGCGCAAGTTCCCGAATCCAGCAATGCGGCACTGGACAAGAACCCCACCGGCCTATCGACTTCCCATGCGTCCTCGTTGCAACGCGAGTCTGAGTGAGATCTATACCTTGTTGCATGCTGGACTGGATCAACAGAGGCATGGATTCGACTGCTTCCCTTGCTTGGAATAGGGATTCAGTCCCCCACGAAGCTACGATTCCCCTGCTCAAATATAACAGTGTTTGCCACTCTTTGTTCAGAATAACAAGGAGGTAGGGCAAGTTAACCCCCGTTCTCATCGTACAAGTACATGTACTTGCACTTGTACTGCCTCTCCCTGCAGCGTTTTCCAAGGAGAAGCCTTGAAAGTCCTGAGCGCTGCATATGACCAGTTACATCAACGACACACGAATCAGAAAGAAGCTGCTTGATGCTGCCCACACATCCTCGTGGCCATGCCGGTGCTTGCGGGATTTGACCCCCGAAATTCAAACAAAGATGAGAGCAATCAAGAAAAGGGGGGTGCGTAATATCATTGCGACACCTTTCGAGAGTGTATTCTGGAGCCCCGAGATTCGAGTGTGATGAGTAGGGACGCGATCGAGTACGTATTTGTAACGAATTGACGAATGTGCGGGTAATCAACAGGACAGGTATGTGATGGAGTTGATTTGTGACGGGGCGGACGAGGCGGACGAGGCAAGGGGGGCAGGAAGACCATGGCTGATGAAGCACCAGGGAGGCCGCGAACAAAGCCCCCTCGCGATGCTTCTCACGCCAGAGCCGGCTGGCGTACCCGAGCATGGCAAAGAAATAAGCAAAATGCCAATCAGCAGTGCCGTGGTTCGTACGAACTTTGCGAGGCAATTGAGCGGCAAAAAGCAAGGCAGCCAAGAACCGAGGAGAAAAAACTGGACCATCAGCCCAGATTCACAGACCATCAAAGATGAGATTGGCTTCTGCTAGCAATCCCTGCTCTGCCATGTCATGAGGTTGCATCGGCTCCTCTTCTCAAACCGATGCGACGCCACATTGTTCGGCTTTCTCTCAGTCTCCGGCTTGCCCTCCCCTCAGAAGCAAGACGAACGCGCGCTACCAGGGGGGTGTGGGTTAGCCTGTCAGGATCTGATTACCACCCCATTCAGCCGCGGCGGGCCGTGGGCCACGATCACAGGCCACCACTGCCCGTCATTCGAGAAGCCCTTCGTTTTCCTTCGGGGGCGCTCCCCAGCTAGTGGACAAGTTGAAAAAGAAGAGGTGCCGCACTGTCTCCGTGTCTCCGCATCCGGTGTGCTTTGTGCTGTTGGGCTGCCCAGAGTTGGAGTTGCTCCGTCTCGACGTTGCCTTGCCCGCAGGACAGGTCAGGTCAGCCAGCAGGCCGGTCCTTCGTATCGGAAGAACCGAACAGAATCAAATCACACCCGACGGAACCCCCTACGAGCGAGCTGCTTTGCCCTCGTCTCGCCCCAGGGTCTCTCGTGTTCCCCCGTACGAATATGTGCGGCGCGCACGCGCAAGTATGGGGCTTGTTCTCGTTCGCTCGGCTCGGCGTCAGCCCCTCTCCAAGCCTAGTTCCGCGAATTGGTTTTTAATGGCTCTTTTTCTCCCCTCAAACCCCTTCCCCCAAGACGCTTTTCCGGGGCAGTTCTCAGGTGGGCCCCTCAAAAGGGCCTGCTTTCATTCTGGACACCGAAGGGGGAATAGAAGGCTTTGCTCACTAACTGCAAAACGACACGCCCCAGGCCAAAGAAGCGCCGCCAGGACGCCGAACTCCAGCTCGTTTCTTTTCGCCTTTTCGATAGCAGCCCCGAGGACATGACACCGGGCAGAGGTGGTTGGCGGATTGGGGACCCTTCGATCGCGCGCGGCTGAAGCGTTCGTGCGCTCCAGCGGAACCTCCTGCTGTCGTTATTAGAGAAGCAGCCGGACAATGAAGGCACGCGGCATTTTCCCCTCATTCTTCGTTTCGTGTTGGTCTTGGGCGCACTAACATGTCACGACCGTGTCCTTTGGTGCAAAATCCCGCCGCTGCCCCAGTTCGTAACAGAAAGCTGGCTGAAGAAAACCAAGTCGGGAGAGGAGCAGAGGAGCAGAAGCAAGATGCCGGTAAATCAAGGACTTTCTTGCCTTCTTGCGTCTTGCTTCTCTCTGCCTCTCCGTCCCGCTCGCTCTCTGTGAGCAAGATCTGCCGTCTGCCGCAGGGTGCTCGGCAGATGAACTGCGTACCGGAGGCACAGAGGCATCAGGCCATGGAGGGCAAGTCGTAGTACGTGTACTGCTGGTTCTGCAGCGGCACCAGCCAGTGATGCTACCAGTAGCGGAACAGAGCAGCGACCCTTGTGGAGGAATAGGGAATAGGGCCGGCGACGATGTGACCTCGGAGGCCGCACGATGCGCCGCCAATCTGCTGTAGCTCATTGTCGAGGTGCCAAAGGGTTGCCGCGGGCCGCCGCTTCGCTGCTGGCTAGAATCCCCCGTTGGCTTCTTCCCGCAGACGAGGGGCTGAGCACCAGGACCAAGGAGGCAGCAGGCGCCCTCTGCAGCGTGCCGGGATGCCACGAGGGATTCTCCTGGTTGCGCCAGGGCCAGCCCGCCATCATCCCCAATTCCGGCTGTTTACGTGATCCTGGTGACATGCACGTGGAAACGCCAGGGATGGTGGTGTCGAGAACCGGCTTAGGGGGGGGGGGGGGGGCAGCATCATCGGCGCGCAATTTTTTCCTTTTTCTGGCCAAGTTTCGCAGCCGCGATGTGTGGGGGGGATTGGACAGTGGGAAAACAGTAGCAAATTGTCTTTGTCTTTCGTACAAATAAAAAGTACGAGATTGGCGTTGCTGCTCCTGCACGTATGTACTGTACTTGCGTTGCCCTGTCCTGTCCCGGGGTAGGGGGCTGGGAGCGGCTCCGAGCTGTACTTGCTCGTCTGGAGCAGCACGGCATGCCAAGGTCAAGGACGCAAGACATGCGAGAGGCTTGAGGTGCGGTTTGTATTCCGCCTTGTCCTGTGTTCGTGAGGGTCCGCGGCGTATTATGCGCCGTGCTGACTCTCGCTCTCCATACCCAAGCCCCGTTGTTTCTTGTCCGAGTCCTCAAACTTGGTTACGCCCTTCGTATTGAAAAGGCCGGGCGCGGTCTTCTCACCCAAGAGCCATTCAGATCCATCTTGTTCTCTTTTATGAGAATATGCCGCAGAGAGCGGCTCTCACGGGAGACGGCAGAGGCACAGAGGGCCCTGCGTCGTGTTGGGAAGGCTAGTAATACCATGTGTCGCCGACCCAGTCACGGCTTCAGCCATTCCAAAGGAACGGCACTTGTCCTGCGAAGTGCCGAAGGAAATGCTTAATTCTCGACTGGGGGGTTAGCGGCAGATGGTGTTATACTACTACCTCGTTCTCGGACCAGCACTTCTCTCCTGAGTCTGCTCCTCTGCCGAGGACAAACTTGACCTCGTAATGACTTACTAGCCCTCCTTTGTCCTCTGCTCAATGCTGATAGTTGCCGCCCATCCATACAGACGCTTCTCTAGTATGATTTCGCAGATATTCCCCATTGCATCAGTTCAGAGCTGCCGGCTACTGCGCCGGACGCAAAGTCCGTGGCATTCTCTCATAGTATCGGGGAGCTGCTTGGGAATTGACCAGACCCGCCCACACGAGTAGCACCATCTTGTGATTTCCCCGATATCCGGAGTAAGACGGGGCCAGCAGGGCGGTTCAGTCGGTCCAAGTGATACGTGACGACTGACTATCCGCGATCCTCTGGAGGGTGGGCGCGCACTCAGGCGCGGCCATGCACGTCGAGACCAAAGGGGAAATCCGTCAAGTGCAGTCTGCACGCCAAATTCCGCGGGCTGCAAGGGCAGAATAGCCTGACTGTAGGGACAAGCGCTAACATGTACATGCACGAGTCGGGAGGCGGGAGGCATGGAGCTGTCTGATCCGGAGCAGTGAGTGGCTGACTCTGGCTTGAGGAGTCCAATCCTTCCTTGTCCTGCATAGCAGCATCTTTGGCGCAGCTCCGTCTGATGCCTATTTGAATGTTAGACCAGCATCGATAGCGCACAGAGCAAGGGCCCATAACTTGGAAGGCCAATCTGTCTGAGACACAAGCGTCTCGAGGCGCACTTGGCGTTTTGACTCTCCGGACGACATCGGGTCGATAACTTGAACAGCTGCCTTTTCCACCTGGCTTTCAGCAAATCGCCCAGTGGCTGGGCTACCCCTGTCCAAGGTCCGTACCACGTAAGTCTTAACAGAACATCGTGATGCCGCCTCCCTATTGCCAGTGCACGTATCAGCTTTGGTGGCCGAGTTTGGTGTTGCTCCGTGTCCGCCCACAAGAGGTGACTGAATAACTCTTCCCTGGCTAATGTATAGCCAAGGCTACAATTGCTACTTCGAACTCATTCCCACGTCGCACAAGGAATCTGCGTGGTTGCAAAGGGCCACGGAGAGCGTACAAAGTCGTTTGGTGCAATGTGACAGAGAGGAGCATCTTCTGACAACTCGTACACGGGCCGGAGATTGGGGATAAAGTTGCGGTGCCCGTACTAGTAGGCTGCCTTGATCTAACGATCGTCCAAGCAGCTGGGGCGCACTTCCAAGTAGACACGGTCGTAAAAGCCTGTGCCTCCGTTGGCTGAAGTGTGCGGAAGCATAACTGGACTCCGCCCGACATTCGTTCACTTGCTGCAGGAATGATGATCGATGTCTCTGACTCGCTCCAGCTTTTGGCCCTCTCGCACAATTTCCACTTTCAGCGTGAAAGCCCGGCAGTCATTATGTGTTGGGCCAGATGTGCCTTGATTGACAAGCGACTTGTCTCCTGGTGGCCGGTTCAAAGGGTTCCCACTGATCCGGCATCCGAGCCGTGTAAGATTGCATTGACCGCCGACCTCGACCGCCAGACAACGGCATGCGACCTAACCGTAGCTTGGTCCTTGCTAACTATCCAGGATCCATTGTATGAGTATGTAGGATCAAATCAGCGCGGGATAGCTCTTGTCACCGTGCAGACGGGGAGAGCAATCCGAGAGCGCCTAACACATGATGAACTTGGAGCGAAGCAGTACTGTAAATCCGACTCTTGCCCAGAAGCATGGATCGTTCGAGAAAAAAAGGGGGGCGGCTGCCGTCTCCATGTACTCCGTATTAGCGGAGATGCAAGCCTGTGTCCGACGATACCTACTGTAGATACTGAACTTGACAGCAGAATGTGCTCCGTACAACGTGCCTGGCAGTAGTATGGACCAGGCGCAAGGTGGATTGCATCAATCCTGCGCCGGGATACTGCCGGTAACAAAGCCGGCGAACTGCATCTGTTAGTGCGGTGTCTGTGGTGAGCTCTGTAAAACAAGGAACCAAGGTTGTAGCACCGATAATCCCTCCTTGGGTGGGTTGCAGTGCTCCTTCGAAGCAGAAGACAGCGGATGACGCTCCTCCGTAGCTCGTCCATAGCAGTGATCATTCGTAGAGTATTCCCCAGTCCCGTACTGCAATCCGTGAAAATATATATGCGAAGTGCTCGTACGAGGCACTGCTGCTGAGGATAGTTGTGCAGAGGCTGATATGAGTCGTTGTAAGAAGTACTTTACACTGCCGCCGTCACTGCCGTCTGAGCGTTGGCGTTGTCCTCTGACGACTGCACTCAACCGGACCCAGGCTGCCCGGTTTATGATGGCTGAAGCAGAAGATGTTTCCTGACAAATCAGCCCTTCTCGGCCTAACGAAATGTTGGCTGTGGTCGAACGCGACGGTGGGCTCAATGACTCAATATCCTGCTGATTGATGTTTTTGCATTACTCGACATTCGACTTGCCAATCATTGCCCGTCGTGTCATACATACTTCAACTGTGCCGGCATGTAGGGTTTAGAGCCAAAGCACGGATGGGGGACGTCGGCAGATAAGCCCCACGAACCGCGATTCGTGGTTGAAGCTCCCATTGTGTGGCGTGGACGCAGCCGGCGTTTGCAAGCACTGCGTAATACTGTTCCCTGATGGTGAATTAGTGCCGAGCTTTTTTGGACTTCGCTTGTTCGTCGGGACCGAAGGACGGCGAGAAGGATCGCCCAAAGGAGTATTGCCACACAATGGTAGGTTGCGAGAGCCGCTCCCACCCACGTCTTGGCCCAGTCGTGTAAAGTACTACTGCATGGAAGGAACACACACCCGGGCGACTAGCGGCGGGACAAGTATTGAAGATCGAAATGGGAGCCGAAGACACGTTACACTCAAGGAGCCCTACCGCGAAAGGGATGTCCACGTAAAGAGCACGGTCTGAACCGAAAGGTATGCAGCGGCGCATTTACCGAGTACGACTTGTAAGTAGGCCATGTTGCTTGCCAGAAGGCATCCGGGTGCGGTACTGTCAGATGGGCTTTCGATTTCCTCGCCTTCTCAAACCCTTCTATTCTCTAGTATAGATTCGGCGGTTCGAAATAGGAGACGCTAGACAGCACCGGTGCGTAGGAGGTCGCGGGACGCGCTAAGAAGTAATAGATCATCCTCGTTGCTTACAGGGGCTCGTCAGCACCGAGGCCAATTCGAGAATAAGAAGCAGGAGGACAAAGGTTGGTGCTCCGTACTGTACGAAATCGACCTATCGTTGCAGTTACAGTGTCAGATCTCCGCATCAAGGGCCCATGCCGGCTAAGTCTTCACCGGTCTTACTTTGACCAACTGCACTTCCATGGCACAGGGCGAATCTGTCAGCCATACCGTTGGTTGAGGCACCCCTGTTTGTTCGAAGGTCCATCGAACCGAGAACGAGCTGTCGCAAGGACCAAGGCACGTGTTTGGGCGTGACGCACCGAGAGACACTGAAGAGAAGCGTGTGCGTGCCGGGAGACTCTCGATGCTTGAGAATAGACAAATACATTCGATACTTCGCACTTCTGCCAGCAAGGCAGTGCACAAGGTAAAGTCTCTTGCACCATAGGTTGTAATTCGTGCTACTAGGTACGACTACCAATGTTAGCCCGGTACTACTACCGTATCAAGTATTTGTAGATGTGACGACGCTGATCAAAGACTCGGCCGAGCTGGTTGGTTCTCACTAGACTGACCGGTGATTAGCGTTGCATGGCTGATCCGGAGATGGTGCTTATTCAGGCAATGGGGAGCCGGGACTCCCATGCTAGAGCCGCGGACTTCGCGGGCAAACCGAACGGCGGAGTGGGCTCCGGGGTACAGAGGCTTGTTGAGTCAGGCTCATCAAAGCAGCAGCTCCAGGTGCCGGTATTCGTAGCTGTTGTGAGCATGCAAGGGCACTTGTACTCCGTGCGTCCGGCGAGCTCCCGTTTCGGAGGCCTTGCGTGGAATAGAGGCGTTACAATGACCCTCCTAATAACGGACAAACTCGTTGAGATTTTGCTTGCCATTCTCATTTGCTCCTCTCCGCCGTGCCTGCGAACTACGTGTAGTTGCATGCGCTGAAAAAGGCTTGCTGCGACGGAATGCGGCATGATATGGTGCATTATCGCTGATGTTGAAACCGGCACATCGGCGAGCTTATACGAGGTACTGCATCACACCGTAAAACGCATTAGTGAAGCACCGAGCTGTTCCCTACTAGAATATTGAGCCACTTTGATAGAAGAAATCCATCGCTTCCATGCTGGGGTCAACGTCCGTGCTCGTCGACGGCGTGGAGATCTCACCCCGAACCTGAGGGGGTGAAATCCCTATCCGCAGGGTTTGCTGTGGAGTCCCTTTTTTTGTCTGAGCTGGCGTTCGCCAGTGCTCTTAACAACCCGCCTTGCGCTATTTTCCAAGGTCCTTTTTTCTTTTTCCAGCGTTTGGTGGTAATGTTTCCGGCGGCGATCTAACGGTGACTAGCATAACGCGGCATCATCACCGCCGGTAGTTGGTTGCGCCATGCGAGTGCCCAGAGAGTAACCCTTGTGATTGTGCTAGCAGCAGCAGTAGCATCTGCTCCCACTATTACTGGATCGCAGGGAAAGCGAACAAGGAAGGACCTGGAAGAGCGAATGCCGAGGCGAGTCCTCTATCAGCAGCCACAACTGCAGTGACTCGGCTTAATGGGCTTGGTGCAGATTGCCGTCCAGCCTCTAAGCCGGAGACTTCGTGATAGGTGCCGCTGGTCTGTATGAGGCGATGTGTCTCTTTGCGTCTGCAGTATCGCGTAAAGCTGCGGAAGCCATTGCCCTCGATAGCTCGAATTCCGTACTTGAGCAACATTCTAGGATAGCTTGGTTGGCAGCTCATGGGGAGCACCTGGGNGGGGGGGGGGGGGGGGGGGGGGGGGGGGGGTAAGACCTTTGTTTAACCACTCCCACATTTTCGACGAAATCTCCAATTGAGTCGCCGACTGCCTACTCCATAGTCGCATGCACTCCGTGGTCAACCGCAGGATAGACCGCATGAAATTCCGACGGCGGATCGGTCGCTGGTCGTCCCGACTCCGGTATTGGTGGTTGTGCGTCCAGGGAATTCAGGGTACATGTATATCAATTCGCCAGACCTCTCAAGTACAAATCGACAGCTCTCAGGCTGAGCACTCTTAAGACTTTCCGCTGCAATGCGATGGGAGATGGTGTGTGTGCGTGTAAGAGTGGCAGCGCCCTGCTCATGTAGGCATGTGCTCCGGGCTCGAATGCTGTGAATGGAAGCCAGACATTGAAGCTACCGGAAACCTGGAATCGTACGTAATTTTCCCGCTTCATATCCCACATATGCGGCTGAGAGATGATACTCGTACAACCTGCGCCCGTATACATCCTCTCCCGTCCGTCCGTGTTGCGTTGGCAGTCCGGGTGTGGTACCTCATCTTGGCATACTACCTAACTACCTACTCGGTAGCGGTACTCGTGCGAGGTCGTAGAAGCAATTTCACATGCCGCTTGCGTGTTTGTAGCCTATTGGAGTCGCGGCGTCGGATAAAGCAAATAATACGTAGGATGGCTTTCATGGAGATACCAATATCGCGGCGTGACTGGGGGATTCGAGCGCCATCCAAGTCATTGAACAGACTGCTGTCATCGAGGGCCTCAATAGGCAATATGGGACTCCTGTACGCCCGGGCAGATAAGGTGGTATCGATCGTCCTGGTGAGCGAGACACCGCCTCCATTGTTGAAACATGGTCTTTCTCGCAGCATGGTCGCCCATTGTCCTGGTTCGATGTAAGGAAGCGCTGTTAGCACATGTGCGTTATGCCGCCGTGCTCTCAGACAATCCCCCTCCCCTCCTTCTTGTCATCATATGATACACACATCATACGCCAAACGTGCTCAACGAGCCAGCATTGCTCGAACCAACAGCGCAACGAGCCGGAACTGCCCCAACTCTGTACCTTGTATCTATGTCAGGCTGGATAAATGCCTGCTCTTGTATGTGAACAAGGACATTGTTTGTACTACTCCGGATGAGTAGCATTGGCCGAGGGTTGTGGACGGAATTCCCTACATGGCCCGATGCATGAGGCTAAATCTGGTATCAAGTGTCCCAAACAAGGGACTGCAGCGGCGAATCTGTCGCTCTCCCAAACGAATTCTGGAATAACGGCCACAAGTATCCTTGCATCTGCCGTCGGGCTGTCGTCTTTTCTCAGAGTAAACGATTCTTTTCGTGCCGGGAGCGGCAAGCTGTGCACAGGCCATAGCGAATCGTTTGACTGCCGAACCAAGAAACCCGGCTTGCCACGCAGCTAACCACACCTCCCTACCAGGTTGCCAGGCAATCTCCTCATCATCCTGCACGTAGTGGCATCAAGTGCTTGTACCTACTCGTCCACGATAGCAGTGGTGTTCTTATTGCTCCCAAAGGTCCCCACCCACATGCCAAGGAAGGTAAAAGCAACGAGGCCACCCCGGTCGCCGTGTGCTCGGGATAATTGTTGATTAATTAACCTTCTATGGGATGAAGCAGGTGGCATTGTCAGCCGATCCCCTGCCACTATCAAGAAGCGCGGCCAGATTTTGCAGTTGCTCTTGGTGTGCACGTCGAAGGAAACAGACAGGTCCAGGTAGAGCGGGCGTCGAGCTGGACGAGCCTGTACGGACAATGCAGGCATGAACCAACTCACACCATCAAGGGACATGAACGCATCGCTGGATGCCCAAGGGGGTGGGTGAATCGAGAGCCTCTGCACGTTTCTGGTGTGATTGTTCCGGCTGCTGATCAGCGAACGGCCAGAGCCCGCGTGAGCTTGGATCAATCATCCGCGGCCACCGATCGGGAAATCAGTTCAATATCTCACTTGAAATGTTTCGGATGCGCTGATCCATGACGCGCCGCTGTATGTGATAATCTGCAGTCCACGCCCACCCACATGGTTACACCACTGCGACCACCGGTTCCAATAATAACCAACCCCAGAAGGTCGGAATGCTTGCCGAGCTCATCCTTTTTAGTGCGCCGAAGACCCTGTTGAGAGATCCCTGAGCACTTCCATCTGGCGACCCTTGTAATGTGACATCAGGTTGCCGGAGCGAGAAGTAAGGGGGGGACTTGTACATGTACTGTACTCGTACGGGCAAGAGGCCCGCAATCATGGTACTTTTGGTTGTCTCAGCCCGGCTCCTGCGAAGTCCCAAGGCAAGAGAGAGCAGCAGCCAACAGAGTGGCCACCCAGTTCTGAGTTCTCCAACAACCAACATGCCTGGTTTTCGACCAACATGCCTCTGGCAAATATTTTTAGGCAGATATCATGAGCGAGCCAACAGTCAATCACACAGCACCAAAGGCTTTGTTTGCAACTGCGGCCGAAGGGGAAGTGACAAGACAATTGGCGTCGCCAAGCAAGGAGCAGCGTCGGGTCGTGCGATGCAGCAGAGTGTGGCGCTGCCTTTGGCGTATGTGTTGCGATATGAATCCTCGTACGTGTAACGAGCATGGCGCTGGCAAAGCACGTTAGCATGAGGAGAGTGCGGCAAGTAAATGAGCCATGGCATCACCTTACAGGTGCTGGCCGGCTTGTGAAATGTCAGCTTGGCTCCTCTATGGGTGCTCTGCGCGGCCTCGATGTCTGCACTCCCACTTCCGTGGCATGTGCGGAATTACTGCGTGCCGTGGCTCGGCCAGGATGACCTTCTGGATGCCGCTGCACATGCCGGCGGCAACCCAAGCCGCAGCCCAGCCCATTGTGTGGATTGAGCCTCCTGGCCCATCGGATGCTTCGATCTGCCGGGCTGTAGCGAGGCAATTGGCATTGGCATTTGCAGTGAAAGCCGGCCGTAGAGGGGTGTCGGCGTGGGCGTAGCTGCAGCACAGACCGGCAAAGCGTCTCGAAGGCTAGTGATTTGTAATGCGGTGAATCTCGAGAAAACGAGCCCCCCAGCGCCAATGCGTCTGTGACGATCCGAGATGATGAGCGGAACGAGTTCAAAGCTGGCCATGGTGAGTGGTTCAAGTACGAGATGTACTGTACATGCGACGGATGATATTACGCGTAGATACCTAGTAGCGTACCTAGGCAACAAGTTGAATGCAGAGGTTTCAAAGACCGAAAGGATCCTCTGTCGTCAACCATTCGGGCTTTCCCCTTATATTTCATCCGAGGTATTCTTATTTTCTCTTCCTCGCTTTTCGGCACTTGCCAGCCAGTGCCTTCCATAGCATTAATACCTGCCTACCTAGCTCCCCAGGCACCTCTCCTGTGCCTGCTCAAGCAGTTGTACGACGCAGTTGTATTGAAATGCAGGCAGGTGCAATGCGCGGTATTCCGCTTCCAGCACCTAGAAAGTCTCCGGCTGCAGTTGCTTCCAATGCTCTTGCAACCTGGAACCTGCAAGTGCCTTCCGTCCTGCAGACCAGTGCTGTCGGTACTCCGCAGATTACAGGCTGCGCTCCTTCCTCCACTTGGACGGCGTGCCTCGCGAGCTGATCATCTCCTGCCGCTCTCTTGACTTCGGCTAATAAAAAGAAGAGGCGCGCACGGAATAGAAGGGATATTCAAGCAGATACTCCTCAAAATCCAAATCCTCAAATCGACTGCCTAGGAATACTTGCGCTGTGGCATGCTAGACGCCCTTTTGCATCCCCCAAAACGACGTCCATCTCCGCAATCCTCCGTCCATCTCCCGTGGCTGCTGGCGCTTCGCTGCCTCTGGTGCACCGTCCCTCTGCGGGAGTGACAAGACAGACAGACAGACAGTCGGTCAGTGAGAGGGTGTGGGCGGTGCGGCTGACTTGCGTCGCTTCATCCAGCTTGCTGTGCGCACGCCCTCCCGACCAGGGCAAAAAGTGGTGTGGCCGCAATCTGTTTCCGTGAGTGCGCGCGTGCGTTCTGCTGCTTCTCTTCTGCGCAAACCACGCCGCGTCGTCATGGCCCCGGTCAGCCATCAGTCCCTCTAGCGCGCGACCAGGATACCCCATTGAGTATCAAAACCGCATCTTCCCTGGCCCGAGCTGGTCTTGGCCCTCGTCGTACGGACGCCAGCCACAGTCGCCAAATCTCCTGGATGCGCAGAGGCGTTTTGGGGGAATACCGACGCCAGACCGGCAAAGTCCCGCCTAGTTGCTGTCCCCTTGGCTACGCCGCATACAGCCGCGGGATCCTTCTCCCGGCAGTGCAGCGCAGCTGTCGCAGCTGTTGGACAGCGTCGGCGAGCAAGCAGCTTATGCTGTGAGACGTCTCTGCTGGCATATGCCCAGCAGCCAGGCCAGCCAGGCTTTTGGCAGCCGCGCGAGGTTCATGGGCCGCTCTGACGATGCCAGGCAGCTAGGACCTTCGGCATTCCATGCTTCCGTCATGGGCCAGCAGCACCTGAGCATATCACCATGGGCTCTGACCCCCAGCAGGACCCCCATGATGGCATGACGACGACGGGTCCGTTCACTGCTAGCAGAGCCAACGATGCGCCATATCAGATTCCACTGCTACGTACCCTCGTACAGTATGCACCAAGTACTACCAGCAGCACTCCCTCCTCTTGGACGAATCTGCATCCAAGGTCCCGGTCTGTAGGGCCGCGGCAACAACACCAGAGTGGACCACCACGCACGTGTGGCAAGGTGGGCTGGGACGCTCCATATCCACAGGTTCAGGTCCGGAGCGACACTATCGAATGGTCCTTTTGGGGACTTCCTGGATCATGGACCACCCCCCCTCCGGCCACTTTTGACTCGAGACTGATACCGACCAACGGCCTAGCCAGATAGTAGGTAGGTAGTTATTTGCCTTGTATCCACACAGCTGCACCCATAGGCGTGCGCTTGCCCAGGCTTTCTGCACAAGCACGAATTCCGTCCGTTACAGGCCTCAGCCGCGTCCGGCTCATTGGGAACTGCCCTTGTTGGTCTCGTTTGCCTTTTGGGGTTGCTTCGGTGTATCTACTCTATTTCTGCCGTTCACTTGGCTGGACCCTGCTAGCTCCTCTCTGCAACCCTGTCCGCTTCTCGAGACTCTTCTCGTTTTGTGGGCAGTGGTGGCCTAAATCTCAAAAGCCACTGATACCCTCCTCTTGACCTCCTCGCCCGCATCTTCCCCATCTCCTCCCCCAGATTCTCAACAAAGTCGGTACTCGCCGCTGGATCGTTGACTCGGGGTCTCTCCTCAAAGCCTTGAAACCTGTCTGCTCTTGCCTTCAATCATTCATTGTCCTTTCGGTTTCGAATCTCTGGCTGGAAGGAGTGTCATAGAAGACGCCACTCACCTGATCACTTACAAGCCTCGCGCACGATTTCAGAACTTGGATCACTGCACTCACTTGACCAGCAAATACTATTTTGGGCGTTCATACGTCGTTGCGTGTGGAAACCTTCCTCTTCGCACCTGGCCTGTGGAGCAACCCGGTTGGACACCTTAATATCTGCTTAGCCGCTCCTTTATGTTGCTGGGCGCTTCTTCTTCCTGAGGGATCATCACTTGCTTCCTTGGAGATGCAAGTCTAACAGCTGCTGTTGTTTATACAAACAGTGTCTACCATCCTCTCAATGGGCGGACTACCAACTCTAGAATCTCTGCATCGCGCCCCCTCGCCAGATACCCCCCCTGAGCTGATAAGCCCAAGTGCAACATCATTTTCTTCTAGGTCGTCGCCCCTAGAAGAGCAAGCTGCTTGGGGCCCTCGCGGTTCGGTCCTTCTTGCTGCTGCTTCCATGTCACGTTATGGCAAGGGCTCCGTCGACATGGCTGTAGAGGGTAATACAGATGATGGACGGAGTCGACAGGAATCAGTCGGCACTTCGTCCGCTGGACAACAGCTTCCATCACTGAGCAGCCTCTTTGGCCCTCCCTCGGCTATGCGACCTCTCAGCTCCCCACACACGGAGCGCAATGGACTATATCCTTCGCCTTCTCCTTTAGACAGGCCACGGCTGTCGTCGAATGGAAACTTGTCGAGCTCCTACTTCCCACAGACCATTTCACCTTCTCCGCTGCAATCGAGAAGTCTCCATGACACTGCCTACACCTACCACGACAGACAATCCACCCATGCCCCGACATCTTCCTTCCCTGGGCCGCAATCACCCGAATTCTCGAACCACGATCACAGGGGCTCAGATGCGCGTTACGAAACCGAGATGCCGCGGAAATGGTCCGCCTACCGCGAGGACAGCAGGCAAGAATATCAGGCGGCGGGATCTCGCGACTCATCTTATATGCAGGCTCAAAATCAGCTCAGGCCTCATCTCACGGGGCAGAAAGATTCAGCCCACGATTACTCCGAACGGCGACCCAGTCAAGTCCCCAGTTCGGATGGCAACCCGCCATCAACTTCAGCTTCCACCATACCCTCTGATATTCCTGTTTCCAAAGACGGCCTTGGACCCAAAATCTGGACAGGCACGCACTTTCTACCGAGATTCGTGCGAGCAGCAGAGGTGCCTGGCGAAGGCATGTGCTATTTCTACGACGATGGAAGTCACTGCAAGACCGTCATTGACGGCGAAGCGGTAAATGCTCACTGGGGCGTGACGAAGGCGGGGAAGCCTCGCAAGCGACTGGCTATTGCATGCGTGACTTGCAGGGAGAAGAAGATCAAGTGTGACCCGGACTATCCACGATGTGTCCAGTGCGAGAAGTTTGGTCGCATCTGCAAATTTAAGAATGCGTAAGTGCACGAGACCCGCTTGTGTATAATAACATGCCCCTTAGAATGGTGCTTACGGTGATTTTAGACCTAGAGGAGGCAATAATACTTCGCCATCGACGTCTCCCGTCGAGCTCGACGACGGCCGACAACTCGAAGCAGCTGATCTACGGAGGTCGATCAGTGATGTAAGCTCTCCTAGATCGCCGCGAGCAATACAGCCCCCTTCTCCAGATCGCGGATACAGCAAGAGGCTCAAGCTGGGACCTGAGGCGTACATTTCCAACGGCGAACCGCCCGCCTCGTTCAATCGCCGATTGGACTACCTCAAACCGCGGATCGCAGAGCAGCCACCGCCTCCACTTCTCCCCGAGCCGTCCAGGATCCCCGACGATGTTCTCGGCCGTGCTTGGCGGACAGATCCTTTTGCCTCGACCCCTGACTTGATCACCAGTGCTCTGGCCAGGTTCTTCGCCAACGTGGACAGCACCATGATTCTACAGTTTCTTCCAGAGGACGTCTTTCAGCGCTGGGTTGTGGCTTCTGTTGGACAAAAGTCTCCCGAAGACTTGATGCTCCTCTACAGCATCCTTGCTGTTGGCTCTGCGCTCTGCGGCGATCCCAAGCATATTGCTTTCGAATATGCCCAGGTGGCTCACTACGCGCAAAGGATGACGGGGCTCCAGTGCTTACAGTTGGTGCAGAGCCGGATCCTCCTTGCCGTGTATTACATCTCGACCTGCCGAACCCGAGAAGCCGATGAGCTGATCTCTTCCGCAGCGGCTAGCGCTGCGTGCTTGCAGCTGAGCTTGGAACTCGACCACTCCCGAGAATCGGTCATGACTATGTATCCTCTGGGGCTCAACAGGACGGGCTATGCTGAAGCTCGCAGGAGGACTCTTTGGTCACTGTTCATGCTGGAGAGGCTTGGCGGGTTGTTCCCGGAGCGCCCGGTAATGACTCACGCAGAGGACATTTACATTCGACTTCCTGCCGATCTCAATAGCTTCGAGAAGCAAGCCGAGTCCCGCGCACGAAGCTTCGACCCATACTGCGGCCGTGACGTGTTGAATGAGCGTTCGTCAGACGCCACTGTCACGGGCTACTATCTTGAGATGGTGCACATTTGGTCGGACTGCCAGGCCTCCATCTATCGAATGGCTCTTAGACGGACGCCCACCGAAGCCGAGACCACGAAGCTGCAGGACCTTGTCAAGAGAGCCAAGAACTGGGCTGCTTCCCTCCCCTCTCGTATGACGTTTAGTGGCGCAAACATCGAGTCGGCTGCTTTCTCGAGAAGCACAGGGTCTTTTCTCAGCATGCATTTTCTTTACCACCATACCATGATCGAGTTGAACCGACACCGCTACGGAGCCGGCCAGCTACCCCGGGATGTCCAGTTGGGGCATTCGGCCGAGTGCCGAGAGCACGCAAGCCGGGTCCTTGAGATGCTGAACAGCCTTGAGCGTATCCTGAGGGTCAGGTCTGCATTGCTGAGCATTCCTCCTCCCGCCATGGCTGTCGCCGTCACGGAAGCTGTCGATGTCTTGACTGCCAGTGGGCCGATGGCCGTCCTTCCCGAAGTGATTGATCGAGTTCGAATCGCCCAGTCGGCTGTTGACAAGATGAAGGATGTCTGGGAGGCATCCTCAAAGGACGGTCTAGCCATCCACCGGCGTCTGCAAAAACTGAATCGCATTCGCGAGCTGGGATCGCGGCCGCCCAGCCCCATCCAGGGCTATCGCTTGCTTCCTCTGTCAGACAACACCAAGGAGAAGGAGCTCAGCCACTGGCAGATCTTTGATCCCCTTGAACAAACATTTCCCAGAGACATGGACGTGATCTACGTCGGCCTCGCCTAGATGCCTGGGGCTTGAGCGTCTATGTGTTGCAATTCGAACTGGATGGCTTGTTCCATCATCTTCATGTATTTCATGTATACATCCACCTCTACTTTCTACTTCCAACCTTTTTCTCTTCATTCCATTTCATTTCTTCTCTTTTATTCTTTGTTGCCTTTGTTCTTTAGCCTGTTCGTGTTTTAAAAGGGGCTCGATTTTGGAAACGATATTAACGTGTTATGCATGGTTTAGCGTTTAGATCGCTGCCCGTTTGGGCTTTTCAGGAGGCATCGAGATCAGGGCGACTTGAATCGGATGACATGGGATGAGGAGTTTGGGCATTCGATATATCAAGGAGGCCTTGGTTGCGAATCTGTATATGTTGAATGGGGGGCTACTCCATCTGAATGGCATTTTACGTTAGATGCCATATGTCTGTATAGCGCCTTAAATTCTTGCTGTTTATCAATTCTAAGTAAGCGCCTAGACTTGGAATCATCATGTGTGAGCATGCCATGTGCCTCACCTACCATTACATTTGGGGTACTGCTGTTTGTTGTTTACACCTTGGCCCCTATCTGAAGGAGTCGACGCGTATCACGTGCCCATACACGTGACCTTATTCAACGGCATCTCTCATGTTCTCGCAACGTGAAGTCAAGAAGTTGTAAACCAGCTACATAAGAGCTCGGACGATACGATTACGGGGAAATCTTGGCTTTTCTGCGAACAGCTCTGTTTGCGTATAGTCACAGCATTAACGGCAGATTAACGCATTGATAGTGTGAGAAAGGGACAGCGTAGAGGAGCCTGAGGAGTTCATCACAATGCCGTTCTAGGACAGCGCCGTCTCTTCACATCTCACTCTCATACTCAAGACGCTTTCAGATTGCGGCTTCGATTCTCCCAAGCGTTCGCCGCGAAGAGGACAAAAAAAATAAAAAAGACTGAGGAGAAATAATGATGCGATGAGCCGTGGTGCTTCACACAATGGTTTTCCCAGATAAGCCCGTGGCGCATCTTCTCGGCTCAAATGGTTCGTCTCTGAAGCAGTCGCATCCTTTGCGCCCCCCTATCTATGAATATCCAAGCTGAACGAAGAAACTCTCCAGGCCCCGTCCACGCTGTAACCTATTCAGCCTCACCGGGAAACTACATCCTCACCGGGTCCGCAGACCGCTCCATCCGCCTGTACAACCCCTTCCCCAGCACATCCGTGCCCGAGATCCGGCCGAGCGCAAAGCCGGCCGTCCCCCAGGGCCGGCTGATCCAGACGTACGCCGCGCACGGCTACGAGGTGACCTGCCTGGCGGTCGCGTCCGACAACGAGAGCTTCGTGTCCGGCGGCGGCGACCGGGCCGTCTTCCTGTGGGACGTCAGCCGGGCGGTGACGACGCGGCGCTTCGGGAGCGGCGGCGGCGGCAGCGCCTCGGGGGCTCACTCGGCGCGCGTCAACTGCGTGAGCTTCGCGGGCGACGGGGACTCGCTCGTGGCGAGCGGCGGCTTCGACACGACGGTGCGGCTGTGGGACGTGCGCAACGCGAGCGGCTTCCGGCCGGTGCAGGTGCTCGACGAGGCGAAGGACTCGGTGACGAGCCTGGTGGTTCGGGGCGCCGAGATCATCGCCGGCAGCGTGGACGGGCGGGTGCGCAGCTACGATGTGCGCATGGGCAGGTGCACGACGGACGTGATGGGCGCGAGCGTCGTCAGCCTGGACGTGACGAGGGACGGCAAGGCCATGCTCGTGGGCTCGCTGGACAGCAAGCTGAGGCTGATGGACCGCGACACGGGGACGTGCCTGCGGGCGTACTCTGATCCGCTCTGGAGGAGCGAGGAGCTGCGCGTGCAGTCGCTGCTGGGCGGCAGGGAGAAGTACGTCGTTGCGGGCGACGAGATGACGGGCGATGATGCGGCGACGGCGGACGGCAGCGGCGCGGGGAGGATCTGGGCGTGGGATCTGCTCTCGGGCAAGGTGGTCGCCAAGGTGACGGTGCCGTGGGGGCCGCCTGGCTACGAGGCGAGGAAGAAGACGGTTGGCAGGGATGGGAAGCCCAAGGTGCGGAGCAATGTCATCAGCTGCATGGCGTGGCGGGAGGGAGGCTGGGGAGACCAGTTTTGCATCGGGGGGACGTCCGGCGTGGTCACGGTGTTTGGGACATTGTAATCTTGAGGAATGGGACAATGAGAAGAGTATTGTGGATTATGGTGTTACTATCAATTGGAAGATTTTGTTTTCCTTATTTGCCTTGAGCTAGTCTGCTATACTGTGTATCATGATAGATTCATATCGTACAAGATGGTATACCGATGTAGGAGTAGCCACGCAGCCCTTGTCAACAACGGGGGTAGATGGTCGATGGAACAAGCGTGTCTTGCACAACGTCTCCCCACGATGGTGAAAGCAGTCTTGGACATCTTACATTGTCGCACTTCCTGACACAACGTGGTGTTGACTGCGTGTACCAAGAGCGCGTGGAGGTGGATAATGGTGTGTATAAAGCGTAGTGGTATGGCTAGATGTTTCATTGCCTCAAATTGAAGCCTTTGCTCAGCCCATGCCGGCATATTTGAACCAGTTAGGCCGGCAGTCTTCTCGGTGAAGGAACGGCTCGCCGTCTGTTAGTCGTCCAGTAACGCAGCCCTTGCACTTGGGCGAGTTGGGACAGTTGAAGAAGGGAATGTGCTGGTAGCCGATATCACGGAACCTACATTCAAAGTCAGTAAGACGGGCCAAAATTGAGGGTGAGAGAGAGGGGCAAAACGAACCAATGGATTTTGCTCGAGTCTTCAAATAGACCCAGGGCAATGCTGTGAACGGGCGCATCACCCCATCGCTCGTAGAAGAAGCCTCCCGCACGGTCGAGATGCTCAAAATAGTCCTCATACACCTTGCTCCTCCAAAACTCCATGTCCGCAACCTCAAAGTTGCTCCAGAAGTGGCACGTGGAAAAGCCCTGGGCCTCCCTGTTGTGCTGCGGCCGCCGAGTATCGTCGATAACCCACTTGATGGCGCTGCGCTCGTGCAGGTAGTTGGGATGGTCGGCGAGGAACTTGGCCGTCTGGGGCCACAGCGTGGGCAGGGTGTGCGGGTCGTCGTAGAGGTTGATGGTGAAGCCGTACGTCTTGTTGTTGTCCTGCATGTAGCGGAAGACGTCGTAGTCGACGTCGCAGAAGAAATGGACCTTGGGCTCGACGCGCCAGTAGTAGCGGACGTCCTTGAGGGCGGGGTGCTTGTAGAACATGCCGCTGTTCCAGCGGCACATCTGGTGGTACGACATCATGTTGGCGTACTGAACCCCGTTCTTCTTGAGCACGGCGGCTGACTCTTCGAAGATGGCCGGGTCGATCCACGAGGGTGCGTCCCAGTGTTCCTTGGGAATGAGCTCTTCGATTTGATGCTGGTTAGCCTCGGAACTCTGATACTACCTCCTCCTGCTGGAGGGATGCATGTAGGCAGCATACCGTAGTTGCACGTTGCGTTGGTCACGGCGCTCGTCTTCTTCTTGAACTCGTCCGAGAACGGCTTGTCGTTGAAAAAGGTCCACGGGTAGTTGAACTTGCTGTTCCACGTCCGCTCGAGATCTACCATGGATGCCACCATGTCGTCCACCTCTTCATTGCGGACGAGAGCCAGCAGCGTGGCGCTGGCTCGATCGCTGTCTTTGGCGTCGGGCGCATATCGATCAGAGGTTCGGACGAGGACACCCTCGGGTTCGCCGGTGGCTATACAGAAGTCGGCGTGAGTATGTAGATGCAGCCGCAATGCTTTGTCTCTTCAACTTACGGTCCAGGTTGGGATCGCGCTCAAAGTTAATGTAGCGATCGCCCGGGCTGTTGTATGAAGACGAAGGCTTGAGCAGCTGGTAGAGAAAGAAGCACCACAGGACGGCGGCCAGGCCTCCCAGGGCTCGAACAGGCCGGGCAATGGCCATGATGCCGGGCCGAGGACGTGAGCGGGATCAAACGAGTCGCGGAAGCCCAGGAGCGAGGCTGCTGGATCAACTGTCCATGAGCAGACGTCGGCGGCTGCGTCGGGGCGAGGAGACAACAAGTGTCGCAGGTCGAGCCTTGAAAAACAGCGGTTATCCGGTCTGGCGAGGCATCCAAATCGTCGCTATTCGCGCATCTCCAGCGTTGGAGCAGAGGTGTGAAAGGGGGCACTCGCTAGACTAGTGATGCTCGGCAGGTTGAGTTAGTTGCTTTATGCCGCCACGCACCAAGAGAAAAATGGCCTCCCGATAAGAGGTTCAGGTACAGTAGACGCTGGCTTCCCCCCCACAGACGCGCTACAGACGCGCTACAGGGGTTGTTTAAGTGCCGTCAGTGTCTCGCTTCAGCACATGCAGCCGTCCATCCAGCCTCGACTGATCAACATCAACATCAACCTCGCACCTCTTCAATTGCTCCATGGCTCTCGACTGCGCACCTCACTCAGCTCTGGTTGGCTGCCATTGCTGCTAAAGATGCCAACCGCTGGCCATGGCCTACGCCGCACAGCTTGGAGCCCTCACTGAGGAGCTCATCGAAGCCGTCACGGGCCTTTCTCGCAAGGTGGGGGGAGGAAAAAGAAGAAGAAGAAGAAGAAGAACCCATGGGATGATGTTCCAGGGCTGACCGTTTGAACCGCATCCTCGCAGACAAGATCGAGGCGATACAGAGCCATCTACGACGCCACGCTGCAGAAGATCAAGTCGCAGGCATATCTCCGCGTGAACCAGTTCGAAGTCCAGCACACCCTCGACGGGCTTGAAGAGCGCTTCCGCGTCAACAACCGCGATGACCTCGCCGACGCATTCCGCGATAGCCTGGATCGGCTGGAAGAGCACGAGACCAAGTGGCACCCAGAGATACTGGCGTTGCTGCTAGGGCTGTCCGACCAACCGACATTCAAGACGAAGCTCAGCGACCTGGATGCTGTGCGACAGCGTGAGGAGCGGCAAGCACAGGTCTTTAGCTGGGAAGAAGTCGCACGAGAAGATGGCTGGGATGAGGACGAGCTTCTCTGGCAGACGATTGATTACAGCCGCGAGTCAGACGACGACGACGACGACGACGCCGACGAACCTGCCCAGGACGAGCTGGACGACGAAACGCTCCTTGATGTGCCGCTCATCTACGCTTACGACATTGATCATAGTCTGCACAAGGAGGGCAGAACGGCCACCGACTGCATCATCCAGCCCGAGGATACGGAGCTCCTCAAGGGGCTTCAGTCGACGCAGCAATGGCGGACTGAGGTGCCCCAGAAAGACGACATAGGGACCGTCCAAAAGATTGCCATTTCGGAGACGCATATTGTCAGGGAAATTCTGTTTATGCTGCAGGGACTGAAAACGTCACTATTCAACGACACTACTGGCTTGCCGGAGCCAAACTACTACATGCAGCACGTCACCTGGGAGACGTACAAGGCTGTGATACACGGCATTGCAGAGTCTGGCTGGCGCATTCTGCTGCTTCGGAGGTTTGTGAGCCACCCGCAGGCCATTCCGCATCTCCAGGCGTTTCAAGACTGCATCGCAAAACGACTTCGTGGCTTTGATATCAAGTTGTCGGAAATCGAAGCTCGCTTTGCTGCTCCCTCGGATGAGGCCATGTTCACGCTGCTGTCTGTCCAAGGAGAGATTGCACCCTGGCTGCAGCCCCTGCTTGTGCTCTCCAACATCATTGCGCAGATCCAGGAGACGTCGAGCTCGGATACATTCCGGTACCTTGAGCTCCTGTACGACGAGACGACGCTGGCACAGCTCCGAGGCGAAATGTCCACCTACGAGTTCCTTGCCCGCATCTTCCTCGACTGCTTCCAGGTCTACATCCGTCCGATCCGCCACTGGATGGACGAAGGGCGCATCTCGTCGGAAAACGAAATCTTCTTTATCCTCGAGAGCCCCAACAAAGTGCCCATGAGCAACATCTGGCAAGATCGGTTCAAGCTCCGCCAAACAGCAGACGGGACTCTGCATGCTCCCAAGTTCCTCAAGCCCTCTGCACACCGGATATACAATGCCGGAAAGAACATTGTTGTGCTGCGACTCCTGGGCAAGTATGAGCTGGGCAGCTCGTCTCTCGTCGAGGAGCCATCCCTCGCTTTTGAGCACGTCTGCCCCGAAGGGCTCGGCCTTGCTACGTTTCCAGACCTGTTTGGTGCGGCGTTTAATCGATGGATCCAGAGCAAGTACCGCAAGACATCTACCACGCTGAAGGATGCTCTCTTTGAAATGTGCGAGCTCTCCTCGTCGTTGGATGCGCTGCAGGCGCTCTATCTCATGTCGGACGGATTTGCAGCCGCCTCATTCACGGATCAGTTGTTCGATAAGCTGGAAAACTTGAACCCGGTGTGGTATGATCGCTTTGCCCTTGTCGGGACTGCTCAGGATGCCTTCATGTCGCTGGTTGACGTAAGCCGACTATCTGTGAGCGTCCACGTTCGGGGCACACGCATGACGGTGACGGACGCCCGGGGTTCGATACGGGCCGCTCTACCGCATCTAAGGGTCGACTACCGGCTTTCCTGGCCGGTGCAGATTGTTGTCTCGGAAGAAAGCATGGAAAAGTATCGGGCGATTTTTACCCTGCTCTTGCAACTCCGACGAGCGATTCACATTCTTCACAGACCCAAGATTCTCGACAACTACATGACCGACATGGAAGTTTGGGACGAGCGCGCCCTGTTCTACACCGCGCGCGGAAAGCTGCTTTGGTTCTGCACCACTGTTCAGTCATACCTCGCAACGCTCGTCCTGGAACCCAACGAACGGGCAATGCGGCGTGAGCTGATGAGGGCTGAAGACGTCGACTCCATGATTTCGGTGCACGCCGCCTATCTGGAGCAGATGATTGAGCAGGCCTGCCTGGGGAGCAAGCTAGCGCCCATTCACGAGCGCATGCTCGACATCCTGGACTTGGCTATCAGCCTGGAGCTGGCGAGGGAGGGCAAAGCCGCGTGGGACGGAAGCGCGCCTTCTCACCTGTTCAGGAAAGAGGACGAGAGCGGCGAGGGAGAGGTGAGGGAGGAGGGGCTGACGAGCGAGGATTATGTAGAATGGCTGGAGGAGATTAACGCTGACTTTGAGGAGCATCTTGGCTTTGTCTGTTTGGAGCTGAAGAGTGCTGCGAGGGCGTCGAGTGATGCGCAGTCTGCCAAGTGGGATATTCTGGCAGACATGCTGCAAGCGGGCGATGTCAGAAACAGGGGATGACGGATTAGTATGACGCAGAGAGGCTATGATGAGCAGAGAGATACCCTTATCAAACATTGTTCAGTGGCTCGCAATCAAGAAGAAGGGCATTTTTTTTTCAACATCTTACGTATACATAGGCTCTTCATACTCATCTTTTCTATGTAAAGCCCTTATTCAGCTGGTCCGCGATAAACTTCATAATGGGAAACATCTCCTCCCTGTCCCTCGGCATAGCCACCTCCCTCCTCCTCCACCTGACGACCCTGACATCGGCAAACTCGCGCTTGACGGCATCCGCCTCGTCGTCATCCAGCTGACACACGAGCACAGGCGTCCTGCTCTTGTCGCGGCTGCTCAGCGTGGGCACCATGGACTGCGGGAGCGGTCCGCCGATGGACACGACGCCCTTGCATGTCTTTCCGAGTTTCTTCTTCTCCTGGCTCCCGTCATCCTCGTCAGCGTCGGAAATGTCGACTATGCGCTCCATGGTGCGGAGGCGAGAGGCAAGGCCCAACGCAAGCGATCCTCCCTGACCGAATCCGAAAAAGAGAATGTCATTCATTTCCCACCCGCATTTATCCAGCAGAACCTCCTTGACGAGCTTCTGCATGATGAGTCCCGCTGCTTTGTCGAAGCCCGGATCGGGATCCAAGTCGCCCGTGCTGGAATCAACGTTCAAATCATCTCCCCAGTGGAAATGCCCGCCTTCGCCCTCGCCCCCAGCAGCACCAAGAAGACCGGCGGGGAGGGGCGCGGTGCCGCGGACGGAGATGGCGAGGACGCCGGGGAGGGACATGTTGCGCGCGAAGGAGGTGAAGGGGATTTCGTTGTCGCCGAGGCCGTGGAGGAGGATGAGGATGGAGGTTGTTGATTCGCGGGGGGAGGGGAAGTGGAGGGCGTGGGGGAGGTGGGATTGGAGGGGTGTGAAGTCTGATTCGGAGGGGATGCGGGGGGGCATCTTTGAATTTTTGGGGGGGCTATGGGAGGAGGTTGATGTTGTTTGGATGGTGTTGGTGGTGGTGGTGATGGGATGAGATGAGGATGGATGAGTTGAGGTGCGGGAGGTGGTGGTTGGATTGGATGAGCTGAATGGGTGCGGAGGTATAGTGGATGGTTAAGGAAGTGTGTTATCTGAGTTGCCGATATATATATGTCACTTTTGTTGAGAAGGAGTTGCTTTTGATAATGATGTACGTCAGATGAAGATGAAGATGGTGGTCGAATGGTGATGCATGTCTCGGAGCGGAGAGGGACCTGAACAGCTCGGAACGGAGCATTGTCCCGGCGCCGGGAGGGATCCACAATCCAAAGACCTACCTAGGCTTCAAGGGCCGTAAATCCAACATGTGAAAGGCAGCAAGTCAATGAAATTGAACGAATTCTTTTACTTTCACTGAAGAAGGGAATCATTCATTGTATCCAGATTGATTCTACCTGTAGAACTTGAGTACGCAGAGTTACATATGTATATATGTATATAATTGCAAAACAAGCTCAAGGTATCCATAAACAAATCGTCAAAAACATCATCGCCGCACTACTACATGCTCATCCACGTCCCTTGCCTTGACTCTGGACGGCCCAGGCTTCATCTTGATCCACTCGCCGTCCGCCGACCAGATGCCCGCCTTGGTGTAGTCCCCGCTCGAGCTCCCCAGCATGTACGCAAAGCGAAAGTACTCGGGCAGCCCCAGGGTGGCGTTCCTAGACCAGACGAAGCTGTCCCGCCGGTCAATGATGTCGTCAAAGTACCCCCGGAAGCGCTCGACGTCGTTGACGAGGATGCTGATGCCGTCGTAGACGTTGCTCGACGGCTGGTTCCACGTAAAGGTAATGTTGGACGTGCTGTGCGGGCCCTCCCCCAGGTGGATGACGGGCTGCGGGATGGTCGGGAGGAGCGTGCCCTTTTGCGCGTCTCCCTGGAGGGCGACCGGCGTCTCCAGCACGGGATCGAAGCCCCAGCGCGCGATGCCGTTGATGAACAGCCCGACCAGGAGGCCCTGGTAGAGCAGCGACGGTCGGGTCTGCAGGCTCGTGCCCGGCAGCAGCAGGAGCGCCAGGACGTAGTGGTGGATGCGCAGCTGGAGCCCCGGGAGCGTCAGGGAGATGATGATGCAGAAGATGAAGAGCGCGTACAGCTTAATGTACTTGATGAACCGCCCCTCCTGTCGGAAGAAAAAGACCTGCGACAGGCAGATGAGGAAGAGGATGATGACGATGGTGGCCAGGGCAGCTCTGGCGCCGGGCTGCTGGTCGAGGTCGTGCTTGTTGAGGCGCTGGATGGGGATAAAGTCCAGCGTGTAGTTGGTGAGGGCGCCCACCCAGCAGGCGCCCAGCCAGAGGACCGTCTTCTCGACCTGGGCCGTCAGGTGGTTGAGCGTGCGGCGGACGCCCATCTTGTCGTACATGACCCAGGCGCAGAACATGGCCGGCACGAACTTGCCGAGGATGTTGGAGAAGAGGTCCGTCACCGTCGAGTGGCCTGGCTGGTCGAGCGACATGCCGACGGCCCAGAAGATGCCGGCAAAGGTCGGGAAGAAGAAGAGGGCGGGCGAGGCGGTGCAGAGCGACAGCACGCCGGTGAAGACGGTGGACAGGGCCAGGATGGACCATCGCTCGTCCCTGGCCCGGCACTTGATGTCGGGCACGAAGCGGAACGACAGCGGGAAGTACGAGTCGAAGCCGACGCTGAGGATGCCGTGCCGCTGGGAGCTGACAAAGTCCTGCTGCTGCCCGACGAGCTCGACGACGCCGCAGCCGCCCTTTTCGTTGGGGAAGAGGCCCGCGTGGATGGCCGCGGCGCAGATGTACGAGTCGCCGCGGTACGTGGCCAGCTCGGGCTCGACGTCGCTCGAGGGCCCGCCGACGACGAGCGGCCGGTAGATGACCTCCTGGTCGCCGACGGCGCGCGGGTTCAGCACATGGTAGCTCTCGCACGAGGCCGGGCACTGGAAGGCGAAGCCGCTGCCGTTGAAGGGCCTGCAGTCGTTGCCGTCGAGCCCGCAGCCGTTGCCGGCGCTCCAGTACGTGTCGCCGCAGCTGATGGGCTGCGACTGGCCCCAGCCCTCGACGGTCGACTCGATCGTCTCCTGGCGCTTGACCAGCACAAACGTGATGAGCCAGAGCGAGAAGTAGAGGAACAGCGCCCAGGTGCGGTAGGCCTTGGGCAGGAAGCGGTCGACGAGCATCAGCGGATACTCCTGCACGGCCGGGAACAGCGGCTTGATGCGGTACGGCTGCGGGTTGGGCGGCCCGCGAGACCATTTGGCAAAGGCCAGCAGCACGCGGCGGACGGGGTACGGGATCCTGCGCCAGCGCTTGGACGAGCGCTCGTCCTGGATGAAGCGCGGCGTGGGCGCATTGCCGTCGCTGCTGCTGCTGTTGTCGTCGACGACCTCGAGCGGTGCCGGTGCCGGTGGTGTCACTGCTGGCGGTGTCTCGAGCGGCGCATCGGGGTGGTCAATCTCGGTGACGGTGTTAGTCGTGGTGTCGACGAGGCCGTTGCCGGCCGCAGCAGCGCCGGGCTGGTCGTTTCGCTCGGCGTCGTCCTTCATGAGTGGCTCGCTTTCATCGTGGTATGGCTCGAAAGGTCTCACCATGGCTGGGGAGGAGGAAAGAAGAAGAAGAAGAAGAAAAGAAAGGCCGATCTTTTTGTTTTCGCAGACCAAAAAGTCAATCCCAACGCAAAACGTAAGAGCCGGGGCTAGCTGGAACAGGTATGTATGTAAGCCCTTTTTTGTCTTCTGTTGAATCCAACCGCCAGCCACTGAAAACGGACCCCAAAGTTGGAAACACGGCCGCCTCAGCCTCTTAAATACGGAACTGGGGGAGGGAATCTGGGCATTGGATCTGGTGGGTCGGGGGGGCAGGCCAAAGCTCCGGAAGCTCGGGAGCGTTTTTAGATGCAAGATGGAGTCGAGGGTATTATTCGTTGTATGGAGGGATTGACGGAGTAAGCGGCACGCGGCCGGGCTGATGGGGTGTGATTGGGTGTTCTTGTCGCTTGATGCTTGGGCTCGATCGCGCGCTGCCCGAGGCTCTTTTCCGAGGGGATCACGAATTGCGCCTTAGTTCGCAGGATCGTGGTTTGTGCTGGAGATGCGATTGAGCGGTGCGAGGAATCAGGCACAAGGCACAAGGCGAGGGTGAGGCTCTCAATTCGATGAAGGCACGGCGGCTATTTTCCGCCTCTTTAGAGCTGCTCTAGTGGTGACGGATGCGGTCAGATTACTAGGCTGATGGCTTTCACTTCATGCGACCCAGCTCAACTGAGGCGCCAAATAGGAGAAATTCTGTTAGGTCCATGCTTTTTATTTCGCTATAGTATGCGGACCTTCTCTCGTCAAATCCTCAATTCTTCATCTCGCTAACAAAAGACATCCATCCAGCCGGCACTTGGACCGAGCATCTTCTCTGCTGTCTCTTGGCCAATCCAGCAAAGGGGTGTCATCATCAAAAGGTTCGGCATCTAGACGCACTGGCTGCAAGAGGTCAAGCGCAGGTTGCTAAGTATCGGGCCAACATCGGCAAACGATAAGGCGCGTGGGCTCTTATCGGCCAGGCACCGCAAGAAACGTCGATCAATTTGCGTGAATCACATGTACAAAGTACGAAGATGGGGGCCAATCGTGAAAGATTCAATGTGATTCGATATTCGCCAGCATCTCTCATTCAGCCCATTTGACGCATAGACTCAAGCAGTTGATGACTTTTCACTCCATCAAAAGACGTACTTTGATTTCTCATATACCTCTGTTTGCGTTATAGACTCGCTGGTCCTTCTTTGTTCATCTCATTTTTCGTCAACCTCCTCACCCTAGAACGGACTCCTCAAAATGAGCGATTCAAATCTCGACAACAACCCCCAAATGTCTGGCCGCAAGATATTCGAGCTCATAAGCTCTGCAGCCATCGACGGCTCAGCAGCACGATTGGGTAAACTCTCTCTCCCCGGCAAAAAGGTCATCGACACACCAAACTTTTTCGCAGTCACATCTCGCGGGGCGGTGCCCCATCTCACTCCTGATAACCTCAGCAGACACACATCTGTAAGCGGAGTTTACATGGCATTCGAAGACTGTAGGTCTATTCAGATCATCTTCTCCTTCCGGTGCTACTTTGTCTGACACTGGGTGGTAGTCATTGAGAAAAAGGAGCCTCCTGTATACCAAACTCCTGGCAGCGATACCTCACGCCGGCTACACAAATTCACAGCCCTGCCCCCAAACAGCATTTCCATACTTGGTCCGCGACGTTGTCCCGCCGTGACAACCCCTTACGGAAACACGCCCAAGGCAATGACCGTATTCACTTGCACCGGCTTCCGCAGTGTAACGGTGCCCGAATATGCGTCCGCCGTCCAGTCGCTGCAACCCGACATTGTGCTCCCAATGGCCGAGCTGCCGCACACCAGCGCAACACCTCCGTCGAAAAAGCTGATACGGATGGTGGAGCGGACGGAGGTGTGGCTGGATGAGTTCTTGGACAGACTGGGTCCGTCCAAAGTCCCTGAAAACCTCGAGAGTTCCGTGTTTGCTCCCGTGCTCCCAGTCGAGTACCCCATCCAGTGGGACTATCTCAGACATCTATCGGAAGACGTGCTCGATAAGCTGGAAGGACTGGCAGTCTATGGCACGAATTTGCTTCCCGAGCTCGTCAACTACCCTCCCCTAACACCTCTCCCCAAACTATCCATGGACCCTCCCAAGACCCCCCACGAAGTCCTGCGCCAGATTTCCCTCGGCATCGACATCTGCACGCTCAACTTTGCAAACAGCACCTCCGACGCCGGCGTCGCCATGACATTCTCCTTCCCACCCCCAAGCGTCGATGGAGTACAGCCTCTCGGAATCAACATGTGGTCCCCAGAGCACAAGGTCGCCGTCGTGCCGCTTGCGAAAGGCTGTCCGTGCTACACTTGCACGAAGCACCACAGGGCGTACCTCCACCACCTGCTCAACGCAAAGGAGATGCTCGGCTGGAACCTGCTGCAGATCCACAACCACCACGTCGTTGACGAGTTCTTTGCAGGCATTCGCGAGACGCTTGCTAAAGGTGGACAGGCTGCCTTTGAAGAAGCGGCGCGCAAGTTTACTGCTTCGTATGAGCCTATGCTGCCTGAGGGTACGGGTGAAAGGCCCAGGGCGAGGGGTTACCACTTCAAGAGCGAGGCGAGCGCGGACAGGATTAATAAGCCGGCTTGGGTAGATTTAGACAAGGAGGCGTCGGCGCAGATTGCGAGTCTTGCGCCTGAACCCGACAGTCGGGATGAGGTGGTGGCGGAGGTAGATGTGGAGGCAGCTGCAGCAGCGCTGAGTATATCCTAGACTTGATAGAGATGGATTGCGTAGAAAGTACAGAATAAAAAAATGAGAACGAGGTGTTGTACCTTGTTGGCATCTCACTAATAGTTGAATACTCCAAACATTACCCCACGAGAAATGGATAATGGACACATCTTATGAAGGTCCAATAAGGCGATGTTGTGCTCGCTCTTTTGTCAAGTAATTCTCTTATTTTTCTCAAGTGGCCTTTATGTTTGGCATCTCGTGATATACCAGACTTGACCATAGCTTGCCTGTCATGTCTGTACTGCTCCTGTCTGATAGTGCAGATAGACATTGGGGCATAGTTGAACCGACTGCGAGCATTATCAACTTCATCTATGTACCTATACAGAGCCTGGGCTAGAGTGGTGCAATCATGTTGGTATAGGTATCGCATCGTTCGTAATGGGGTGCCTACTCCCGGAACAAGTTTGATTCAATGTTACATGTGTTGACATCGACATCAGTACTACTATATCGACTGAGGGCTCGAGCTGAAGGTCAAGGTGTCCTTTGGTTCCAGCGTCGGTCAACGGATTGAGAAGAGGCTGGCTGCTAGTTTGCCGGACAATGTGGACCGTTTTGTGACTGCCGCCCACATACTGACCGCGCCATGGACGTCGTATTCCTTTGGGCGAGAGCCCGAGTGGACAGACTGAGCATTTGTTCAGGAGTGTGCCTTGATATAAGATGATGCTGATAAATGAGCAGCATCAAAGCAAAGTAGAGACTCGTCGAATGAGATTTTAACTGCCGTCTTACCTATACTGGAACTGTATGTGACCAGGACGGAGCAGTAATAGCTCCGGAGGGTCCATGGCTATGAAATCTCATCGCCGTAGAATGGAATGATATCAAGGGAATACTAAGTCAAAATAAGAAATCAGAAATAAGCATAACAATAACAGAAACTCCTAGTGCGCAACCTCAGATGGTGCCTGCCAGCAACGGCGAACTTTTGCACTTTTCGATAGTCAAATCGCACGGCAGCCGCGAGCCAGGACCAGTTGCAGGCTCTCGACGGCCAATGAAACCGAGGCATCACGCCACGGGGACGAGTGCCAAGATGCAGATGTTCGGGAAAGCACGAGGGATGTATTGATTAGCAGGCCTCATTCGGCTGCAGACGAAAGTCCCCAGGTCCCCTGTAGAGGCGCTAGACTGGATTGGTTATAGCGAGAGACGGTCAACGACTTTGATGGATGAGGTTATTCTGAGCTCGTTCCTTTCCTAGGTAGGTAACCTTAGTAAAGCACTTACTACGACGATACGAGAGAGGCGTTGATTGCACTATGATCTGATCATGGTGACTGGGATATTATTGTCTCCTCCAAGGCGAGCTGCCAAGGGTCCAACAAACGTCCGGGTCGATTGCTGGCATTGAATACTCCAACACGTGCCTGCATTGCTGGACAAGAAGCGGGCTGCCTTCTGTGCCGCCCCGGTGCTTGGGCATCGCGATGGACGAGGTGCTGCCAGCTTTTCCTGGCCCGATAGGGTCCTCGTATGGCGGCGAGCATCTGGGGGACGCCTCATGTTCAGGAAAACTCACCATGCATGCCATCGTGGGTGGCATTCTCGAACGTGCAACCCTGCGCCCTCCCCCACACGAGAACTAACAAAAGGGCAAAGATACAGCCCGTCCAGACCATTTGAGTGCCTATCCTGCCTGTGATGCAGTTGCGACCTCATATCTGTGTCCCACGGTGCCATCGTCCAGCCGCCATGGACTCACCAGAGGCAGGGATGCCGATGCTTCCCGGCCAGCTCGACGAGGTGCCTTGCATACGCCCTCCATCTCCATCCCCATCTCCCCTCCACGTGTGCTCAAGGTGGATGGCACAACTGCTGAGCCAGGAAGGCTAGCGGAATGTGCCGCCAACTGCAACATTTTACGTGGGATCGGCCTGGCCATTACGCACGCGAGGAGATAGAGGCCCGGATTGTCCGTACACTTATATAGGGACCGCCGGCCTCGTGTGCCTCACCTTGCCCTCTCCTCTCGCCCCGTCTTCCTCACCTGCCCTGCAGTCATTGGCACTCCCCCCAGTTTCTGTTGCCATCGTCAGTCACGATGATTGCCAAGTTCGGGCTCGTTAGCCTCCTCGCAGCCTCGCTGAACGGAGTCGTCTCAGCCCAGACCTTTCAGCGGCTGGGAACGTGTCCGACGCTGGGATGTCTGCTTCCTCCAGACCAGAGCGACTTTCTGCCTGGCCAGCTGTTCGACCTGCGTGTCGAGGTTCACGCGCCCGTCAACGGCTCCGAGGCCGCCCACAACGGCAAGCCCGACGACAAGTTCAAGGTCACCATTGCCAAGGACGGCGAGAAGGCCAAGGATTTTGCCCACGCCTTTGGCATCAAGGAGCCTGCTCTTGAGAAGTGGACGTTCAGCTGGTACGAGGACCTCTTCGCCCAGGATGCCCACAAGCCTTCGGTCGTCAACGTCGCCTCCAAGGCCTACCGCAAGATTGCCCTGTACGAGCCGGGCACTTACACCGTGACTCTGAGCTACTACAATGGAGACAAAACCACCGCCAAGTGGGTTGTGCGCGACCTGCACACTAAGAAGAGGGCCAAGAACGTCATCTTCTTCATTGGCGATGGCATGACCACCAACATGGTAAGCTGCAGTTGGGCGGGGAAACTGACACTGCTTGGACTCACTGCTGACATCGCTTGGCTCCAGATCACCGCTGCTCGCCTCCTTGGGCACCAGAGTATCAATGGCAAATACCAGACTCGTCTGCAGCTTGACGACTTCCCCGTCCTGGGCCACCAGATGACGCACTCGATTGACAGCTACATCACCGACTCCGCCAACTCGGCCTCTGCTCTGTATTCTGGCCACAAGAGCACCGTCAACGCCATGGGGTGGGTGCCATGCTCTTGCGGGAGGCATATACTTCTCTTCCGACGCAGTTAAAGCTCACTCACGAATTCAGTGTCCACGCCGACTCCTCTCCCGATGCTTTTGATGACCCCAAGGTCGAGACCATTGTCGAGATCTTCAAGCGTGTTCGGGTAAGTTTTATAGCGACTCCCTTAAGACGAGCCGAGTACGCTAATGCCCCTGACAGAAGGGTGTTTGGGGCGCCGTTTCCACCGCTTTCCTTGCGGATGCGACGCCGATTGCTTTGACCGGGCACACTCGCCGCCGGAGCGAGTATGGTCCTCTGATTGACCAGGCCCTGCACGGTGTCACCAACTTCTCTTGGACCAACCACGGCGGGCCCGATGTCTTCTTCGGCGGCGGTGCTGAGCAGTTTCTCCCCGGTGCCGGCTCCTACCAGGGAAAGGACTATTATGCTGAGTTTGCCAAGAAGGGGTACACCGTAAGCCTCGACAAGAAGTCCCTCCTCAAGGCCGACAACAACAAGAAGGCCCTAGGCGTCTTCTGCCAGGGTGTCATGCCCGTCTGGCTGGACCGCAACATCTACAAGGACGTCCTCAAGAAGTTTAAGAACGACCCCAAGGGCACCACCGCTCCTGCCCTCGACCTGCCTGGTCTCAAGGACATGACGCTCAAGGCCGTTGACATCCTGCACAAGCGTGGTGGTGACGAGGGCTTCTTCCTCATGTCCGAGGCTGCTTCCATCGACAAGGCCATGCACGTCCTCGACTACGACCGCGCTCTGGGCGACCTCTTGGAGCTCGACGACACCGTTCGCGCCACCGTTGCCAAGCTGGAGAAGTTGGGCATCCTGGACGAGACCCTGGTTATTGTCTCCGCTGACCACGGCCACGGCTTTGAGTACGTCCTCTTACCCCCTTTTTCCCAGGTATGTCTTTTGAAGCATAGTGACTGACGCGTTGCAACTCGTAGCGTCTTTGGCTCTGCCGATACCGAGTACCTTGCCGCGCAAAAGGACGAGCGTGCCAAGCGCAACGCCATTGGCGTCTACGAAAAGTCGGGCCTCTCCCAGTACACGAAGAAGGGCAAGGTCAGCTACGGCACCGGCGTCAACTTCCCCACCAACTGGGAGCCTCGCTACGCCATCGCCGGCGGTGTTGGTGCCGCTCCCGACCACCGCGAGAACTACAAGGTGCACAAGGACGCCCCCAGGCTGCCCGCCGTGCCCATGGGCAGCGAGTACTTTGTCAACCCCGAGGACGGCGTCGACGGCATCGTCATCAACGGCACCATCCCCACCACCGAGGCCCAGGGCGTCCACTCCCTGACCGACGTGCCCGTCTTTGCGCTGGGCCCCTGCCAAGAGACCTTTGGCGGCACCTATAGCAACGTTGACATCTTCTACAAGATTGCCAACTGCCTGGGTCTGGCACACGGCAAGGAGAGCTACTAGACGCATGCTTACTGTGTGGAGACGTAGTTCAATGAGCATATATAGAGAGTACATATAGACTGCGTGAGAGCGCGTCATGCGCTGTATTTACTGTTACCTTTAACGTTACGCGTAAGGAACAGGCTCAGTCATAATCTCGTAATTCATTGCTCTGCGTTAGTGAAGCTCCTATCTGATTTGTACCCCTATCTGTCTGAACCGGTAATACCTCTCCGTGTGCCATAAATGCCCTTCAATAGGGTATTTCCCTTTGGCAAGTGTTTGCCATACCTCGTTCTTGTTGAACCTTGATTGTAAGATGAATTGCATCCCTGTTACCGAATCGAATCAAATAAAGTGAAAATAGCAAAGTTATTGTCGGGTCCGGCCAACGCCAGCATGATGGGGGAATTTGGTGGGAATGATGAAAATGGCTGGCTTAAATAACCGTGGCGAACCGAAAAGGCAGATAGATACCTTGTTGAGTGGTGTATCAACGCGAGGAGGAGCAGCCCTCATATGCTTCGCCCTTCCCTTCTTCCACTGGAACGAGGGGGCCTCTTACTGCTTGTAGAGGTGGGCGTAGTGCTTGCGCCAGTGGTCAGCCGGCGACTTCTAGTCGGGCCGGGTGTTGTTCATGATGTTGATGATGCCCCGGAGCTCGCGGGCGTTGAGCTCCTCGACGCGGAGGCCCTCCCTGTCCCTGTCAACGCTCCTGCCAATCGCGGCGGTGTGAATCCAGACGTTCTTAGTGCCGTGGACGGAGAGCTGCGCGACGAGGGGCCCGACGGTGCCCTTGCGGACGCCGCCGCCGGCGATGAGCTGCAGGCTGCCCGGGTGGCCGCGGTGGCAGATGGCGTCGAGCTTGTCCTGGTTGAGGTGGCAGCCACCGTGGCCGCCGGCGGTGAGGACGCCGTCGAAGCCGCAGCGGACGAGGATGTCGATGCCCTTGGCCCAGCGCTCCGAGGCGGCGATGGGGTCGAAGGCGCGGTGGAAGACGCAGGGGAAGGGCTTGGCGGCGTCGATGAGGAGGCGGCAGCGCTCCTCGTCAATGGTGTACTTGAAGTCCGGGTACTTGGCGAGGGTGGAGGCCTTTGTCTGGCGGCGGAGGACGCCAAAGACGAAGCCGTCGCCGCGAATGGGGTTGAGGACGCGGGTGGCCTTGAAGTCGGCGATGGCCTGGAGCATGAGGGCGATCTCGTCGTCTGTGTAGATGAAGTCTTGGAGGGCGTCCTCCTCGGCTTCTTTCTGCTTCTGCTTCTCTTCCTCGCTCAGCTCCCTTTCCTGAGCCTGAGCTTGGTGCTGCTGCTCCTGGTCTTGGGCTTGGGCTTGCTCCTGGTCTAGCTTGAGCTGCGCGGCATAAGCAGCAGTGGCAGTAGGGCGAGGGGCTCCGCGGGGGCGGATCATGATGCGGACGGCGATTTCAAGCTGCGAGGCAATCGAGGTCAGCTCCTTGACCGGGGGCGTGAGGCCACCTTCTTCGTACGAGCCTGGGGCATTGAGTTCGATGCGTTTGGCGCCCAGATCCTGGGCCTCGAGGCCGGCGGCGCCGCTGAAGACTGCGACCTCGCAGTTGAGCTTGGTGGGCTGGCCCAGATCGATGGGGGTCGGCATTTTGGGGGTTGGGGAGGGATGATGAAGGGTAAGAAGGGGTCTTTGAGACTTGGTGGAGAGAAATAGCAGAAGGTAATGGCAGATCTGTTGGGTTGTCTGCGGTTCAGTACTGAAGCCTTTGGAGTAGACGTGTCAAGGTCGGAAGGGTTGAGAGAGGAGAGAAGAGAAGAGACAGAACAAGTCTGCGAAGATGGGAGAAGTCCTTGGTTAATAAAGCCAGGAAAAGACAAGAAAGGGTGCTTAGGGGTTCACCATCATGTCACTTCATGTTGGAGCCGTTCTGAACGAAAAGTGAGTCGAATGTGAGGTGGAAGAGGTCAGGTAGTTGACTGTTGGAAGAAAGAGACGAATCACTTGGAGGTACGTTGAGTGAGCTGGTAAGCAATCGTTGGTGAGGGCACTTTCGTGACAAGAAGGTGGGGGGTTTTCGGTCGAGGCGGGGGAGGGGCATGGCTTATCCGATAAGCAATTCTTTAGATTGTTGAAGAAGTTGAAGTTGGCAATGGGATGGATGGGCAGGTGTCTGATGGCGAGGATGGAAGAGAAAAGAAAGATATGATGACAGGTGCGGTGGTTTGTATCCATGGTAAATGATTGTGCGGGAGTCATCCTCAACAGCAGTACCTATTGCACATGAAGAGACTCGACGATATCGACCAAGCTCACACTTGTGAGGTTCAGTTCCAGGTCATTAGGTGGGTGAAGATCCAGGACGCCCATCCGGCAGATCACTCGCAATCCTCTCTCGTCTCGGCTCATTGTCTGGAGCTTCGTCCACGAAATATGAGCCCCCATTGATAGCTATGAATAGCTCAAAGAGGCTTCGGGATGGCGTCTTCCCGGTCTCGTCCCTCGGCCGTCTCTGGGGCAGTCCCAGCTTCTAGGCTCTTGCTTCTACTCTCCCCCACTTCATGCGTCTTGGTCCTCATAGTGGAGAAGCGAGACAGTTCCAGTCATACAGTAGGTGTCTGATGCAATGCTTCAACAAGAGAGGAAAAATCTTTCGAGTGACCTGGTCTGTCCATACAAATCGCATACTCTCCGCGAGTACCTGCTGTTACGCCTCACAAAAACTTTTCCTCTCTCCAATCTTCACGTTGGGTGGATCGTAAATTTTCAGTCCCTAGGCGACCCTTCAGTGGGCCCCCCCGCTGCAAGAGCTTCGGCTCCAGCGGACCCTCCGCCAAACTGCAGCGAGCGTAGCGGCCCCTGCTTTTGCCGTTTCAGGCGCTGATGTCCAGGGATCCGGCCATCTAGCGGCCAATTGCCTTGTGAGCCCATGCCCTGCTAGGCAAGGTACCGCTTCTCAAGAGTCCACGGCCCCTCCACTCACACCTCACCAAAATCTGCAAGCTCTTTTCGACGTCGATTTTTTCTTGTCCCTCTCTTGATTGCTTCACTCCCCCAATGGTTGTATCAGCAAATCAGGGTCTCTCCCCGTTGCATTGACTTGTTTGATTTGCTTCTCTTGCTCCTCCACCGCCAGAGGCTGCGAGAAATTTTCTGGTCTAACCCCATCAGACGTCATTTGCCTGCCTGGTTCCACTGCATATATAAGGCATCGTCGAGCTCCTCTCCTCCCGTCCTCTTAACGAGAAACGTAGACAAACCGCATTCCCTTCATATCAAACTCTCTCTCTCTTCTCTCATTCTTCTCACTTCAGCTTCACGACATACCCACACACTACAGTCACAATGTCTGCCGAGGCCGCCGACAACAGCGCCGTCTTCTACGAGCAGCTGGAGAACCTCGAGGATGAGTTCGAGGAGGTTGAGCTCGAGCTCCGTAAGTTTCACCACTGCAAGCAAAGGAAAAAGGAAAATGAAGCCGGCAGCTGACAATCATCTCTCTTCACAGTCCGCCAGCAGGCCAAGCTCACCAAGGACCTGTACGCCAAGCGCGCCAAGGTCATTGCCCAGATCCCCAGCTTCTGGCCCCTCGTCTTCGAGCAGGCTCCCCCGGACATCGACGAGTACGTCCAGCCGACCGACTCTGCCGTCCTCCTGAGCTCCCTCGTCGACCTGTCCGTCGAGCGCTTCGAGCTGCCCGACGGCGACCCCCGCAGCATCGCCATCAAGTTCGAGTTCAGCGAGAACGAGTACTTTGAGAACAAGGTGCTCGAGAAGAAGTTCTGGTGGCGCCGCAACAAGGACGGCTGGGCGGGCCTCGTCAGCGAGCCCGTCAAGATCAACTGGAAGCCCGGCAAGGACCTGACCAGCGGCCTGCTGGACCTCGTCTACCAGGTCTGGGAGGACGACAAGGCCGGCAAGGGCGAGGACACCGAGGCCAAGAAGAAGCTCAAGGAGCAGATGGAGAGCACCGGCCTCGACGGCGTCAGCTTCTTCGCCTGGTTCGGCTTCCGCGGCCTCAGCATCTCCGAGGAGGAGAACCAGGCCGCGGTCAAGGAGGAGCAGGAGAAGCGCCAGGCCCGCAAGGAGGGCAAGCCCGTCGACGACGACGAGGACGACGATGAGGACGACGACGACGAGGACGAGTACGAGATGGAGATCTTCCCCACCGCCGACGACCTGGCCGTCTGCATCGCCGAGGACCTCTGGCCCGGCGCCATCAAGTACTTCTGTGAGTACATTCACGCCTCTGAGAACTCGTCGGAGGAGTCGGGGGATGAGGGCAACTAAGGCAGCAGCAAACGCTAAGACTATTTCCTCTCACAGTGACGGCCCAGGAGCTGGATGGCCAGAGCGACATCAGCTTTGAGTCTGACGAGGAGATGGACGAGGACGAGGCCGCCGCTCAGCCCTCCAAGAAGCGCAAGGCTTAAGCCTCTGTTGCATTTTCTTTCTTTGACGATTTCTTTTTGGATACTTTACTCTTTGATTCTTCTATATATTCCCCCTCCCCCCCACTGGCCAGTTGAACATGGGACTCCAATTTCAAGAGAAGGACTCGGAGCTGATGATGATGATTACGGAAAACAAAACGGGCTGTTACAAAAGAATGGGCTCTATTGAGCTTTTGTGCTTTATTATATTATATAGAACGAGACTTGGCAAATTCATACCCCCCATGTTCATCTTGGACAAATCTATCCTCCCATCATTGCTGTGTGCTTGTAGTTGTGGCAACCATGTTTGTCTCTCTCTCAACTGAGCTCGTCACGCACAGGTATTGCATGTCTTTGTTCATCTTCTTTTTTAATTGGACTACTAGGTACTTCAAGGTTTCTTCCCAAGAACACGATCATCACGGCTATTCCCGTTTGGCGCCGGACCAACGTAGCCTCCTGGTTACTGCATGATGTAAATGTGACAGCGTGTCACTGCTTTTGTCCCCTCTTCTCCAACTTCTTGTTCTCATTCTCCAGCTGGTTCCCCTCGGCCTCGGACCTCGCAAAAGACCGGCCTCAATTTCCCGCCTCGCTCGCCATTACTAGAAACAGCTTCACACCAACGCGTAGCGACTCCCGAGCTGGCGAACAAGCAGCCCCTCATTTCACATTCAAAAGGCCGAAGCCGAGCCAATGCGCATCTGAGCCGAGCTACAAGGATCGTCATCGGCTTCCTTGGAGTGCCGCCTGCATTTGCATGTGGGCTGACGATGCAAATTTGTCAGCCTTTGAAATGCCAGCTTTGAACAAGTGTTTTGACCGTTTGCTTCAGATGTTTATTGGATTTCATGTCATTGGATAGTTGGTTTCCTTACCGGAAAAGCATGTGGGGTGTCTGATTTCATGGAGCAGCTATATAGCTCCATGTAGTTAATCCCAACTTTCCTCCATCTTATCAATGATGGCACTTGTCTCATCAACGCTACTTTCAAGAACACGACCAATCATTTCACGTCTGCAATTGGCCAGACAAGGCACGACATCTTCAATTCCGTTTACTTTGATTCAAATCCGTGCTGTTGCAACTATGGCGACGCCGTGGCAGATCCGTGTTTCGCCGGATAATACGGGCATCTTGAAGTGGAAGCAGACGGAAGAGGCCGCTGCCAAAGTCTCGGAGCTCTTGCAAAAGGATCTGGAGGGGAGTTCTCTTCCCCCCCTCTCTCTCTATCGAGATTGCTTGGGTTGAGCGAAGTCTAACTCGTCCGACAGAATCATCATGTGTTCTTCAACAAAGAGGGCTTTCACAATCATGTATGTTTCGCCATTAGGGTCTACATGACCTTCATATGAGATGAGAATCATCATCATCATCATCATCATCATCAAGGTGGCTCGAAACATGAAACTAAGGGGAAACAACAATACAGATAGCCCACCACCTCCTCTCCCTCTACGCAACCGGCGCCTCCCCAAGCACCCTCGAAAAAGCCTACGCAGGAAACGACTCTTACCAAATCTCCGCCAAGCAGTTCAACCCCGACGTCGTCAAGGAGCTCAAGAGCGGATGGTCAGAAGGCAGTCCGTATCTCGGCAAGGGAGATCACTATCCCGACTTTCTCAAGTTCTTCCAGGACGAGATTGCGGACAAGGGGTGGGAGAAGGTGCTGCAGGAGTATGTCTTTAAGGGGGATGAGAGGAGCGAGGCCATCTATGGGCGGTTGTTTGCTGGTATGCTCTCCTGACACCTCTTCTTTACTCCCCTTTCTAGTTCCTCGATAACTAGTCGAATCTACCACTGTCTTCATGTGCCCGTTATATGCTCACATCTCCATCCAGGCTTCTTACACCCCCTCATCCAGCTCATGTACGGCCTCGAATGGAAGCAACCCGCCATCATCGCCGAGGGCCTCGCCCAAGCCGCCGTCCACGAGAACCGCGTCGGCGGCTTCCTCACCAAAGTCGAACAAGCCGCCTCCTCCTCTCCATCATCATCATCCTCCTCCCTCATCAACAACAAGACGCCCCTCCCCGAAATCTTCGAAACGGTCATTCGCCAGCACAGCGAAAAGCTCGCCACGAGCGCCCGCTTCGGCGACAGCAACAAGATCTACGACGGCGTCTTCGTGCGCGCCCCCGACGAGGCGCTCGAGCTGCTGAAGCATGTGACCGTGGGCGAGGGCGAGCTGGAGGAGAAGACGGCCGAGATGGCGCACACGTGTGCGTATGTTGCTGCGGCGGCGGCGTTTCATCCGCCGAACGCGCCCAAGTTTGACTTTTTCTTGATGTGAGCCCCTTTCCCCCCCCCTTTCCCTCTTTTTCTTCTCCTCCATCATTGCGTGGAAGTTGTTGGCATACTTACAGAGAGATGTGAAATATGAAAAGTCACCATCTTAATTCGGTCCCCTTCTTCGTCACCTTGCTCTCCTTCCCCTGGCTCACCCCCGCCCAAAAAGCGCGCGCGCTCGAATGGAAGATCCGGCTCGACATAGTCCAGTACGTGGCCCGCGGGTGTCCGCCCCTCCGTCTCGAATCCATCAAACGTTTCACTCCAAAGGACGCATCGGAATCCTCCTCCGTGACGAAGCCGGAGGATTTGCTCCCGCGGTTCCATGCCATCATGGATGACGGGCATACGATCAAGGTCGTTCGCGCGCTGCTCATCGCGAGAGAGCTGTCGAGAAGGTTTGCGGATCGGCCGTGGATTCGGTTCGCGGATGAGGAGACGTGGTTGAATGTGCACCGGCTTTTGTTGGAGAGCAGGGAGGGGCGGTTCGGGGCTTCGATGTGGGTGAGGTCGGCTGGGTTTGAGGAGGCGTGGGAGGATGTGCCCAAGGAAGAGTAGGGCTGTGTATGCACTTCCTGGAGTCGACTATGGTTTTGATCATGCAATCTTTGTACATTATCTGCTCTAATTTGATTGTAAAACATAACCCATTTGTGCCTACTAGTTCAAAAGAAACAGAGAATCACAACTACTCCATGCCCATCCACTCATCCTCACCATCATCTGACTCGCCACCCGACTCCGCCGTGCCGTTCATGATGGCGTCGACCGTCTTCTGCTGCGCGCTCGTCAGATACACCTCCCCATCCGCGCCCTTGCCGCCGTCCTTCTTGTCGGCCTGCCCCAGCAGGTAATCCACCATGTACACGTTCTCGTCCGCCAGCCTCCGGATCTCGTCCTTCATCTTGACGACGGCGCGCGACACCACGCGCAGCTCAACGTCCACCTTGCCGCGGTTGGCCGTCAGCCAGGCGCCGTGCTTGTCGACCAGCGCCTTGATCCACAGCAGGCAGAACTCGAGGTGCGGCGACTCCTCCGTCTGGGCGGCGACGAAGCGGAGCAGCCTCGGGACGTAGACGATGGGCAGGTCGGCGACGACCAGGGGGATGTCGGCGGGCGGCACCGCCTGGAAGACTCTCTTGATGAGGCCGGCCTCGTTGAGCCGGAAGGCCATGACGAGCGCCTTGAGGTAGTCCTTTTCGTTCTCCAACACCGCCAGGGTCGAGGCGGGCGTGATCTCAATGTTGAGATCAAACGGATCAAACTGCAGCGTGTGGTCCAGGCTGTAGATGAGCAGACCCTCCGTCGAGGCAGCGCAAAAGGCCGTGCCGGCGGGCGAGAAGGCGACGCCCGTGACCCGAACCTCCGGCCTGCGCTTCCTCGCCGACGGATCTCCGCCGCGCTTCGACCCCGGCAGGCTCTTGTCGACGCGGTCCTCGCGGTCCGAGGCTTCTCCCTGCATGTCGATGTCGTCCATGGGGCCGGCCTCAGTCAGGAGCTTGCTGTTGAGGAATTCCTGCGTTCCCGAGAGAGAGAGGTTCACGCTGACGGTGAACTTCTTGAGCAGAACCATGGTCGATACGGAATAGAGGCAGATGTACTTGCTGTTGCCGCCGGCGAGCAGGCAGCTTCCGTCGGTGCTGTACCGGATCGTGCTGAAGTTCTTGTTGCCGCCAATGTTGGCCGCAGTCCGTCGGTCCGACGCTTTTCGCCCGCCAGACACGTCGCGACGCCCATCGAGGCCTGCCGTCTGCTCGGCTTCTGATACTGACCAAAAGGTCAACTGGCCATCAATCGTGGAGACGGCCAGCTGGAGGGAGTCCGGTCGAACGGCAATGTCGAGGATATCGGACTGCAGCTGTAACGGCTCGCTCGTCTGCGTCCTGTTGAAGATGGACCATATCCGCGCCGTCCTGTCCCAGCTTCCGCTCACCAGGGAGTTGCCGTTTGGCGTAAACGCCAGCGAAGACACGGGGCCTTCGTGACCGGCTAGCCGATCAAGTAGCTGTCCGGTCTGCACCGACCAGATGTGAATGTCGAACGAATCCAGCGAGCCGGCGGCTACCACTTCGCCGCTGGGGTCGACAGCCATGCATGTAAAGGAAAGCCTCGTCGGGGCCGTAAAGGTCCGGAAGTTTCGATACCTGATGAGATCCCATGCTCTAACTGAGCCGTCCAGACTTGACGTGAAGAGGACGTTCCCCTTCTTGGCAAACTCGGAGGCTGTGACGCCGCTGGTGTGTTCTGTGAATGTCACGATGCAGAACCCAGACTCAATGTCCCACACTTTGACCTTGCCGTCGTCGGCAGTGGTGATGATTCGCTGGCCATCGGGTGAGTAGACGAGAGAGTTTATTGAGTCAAAGTGCCCCTGTTGTTTGAGGATGTACGACTCCGACTGCCACTCCCAAACCAGCAGCTGGCCCAGCTTGGAAGCGCCAAAGGCCAGCCACTCTCCGCTCTTGTTGATCGTCACAAAGTCGACGTCGCTCTGAGAGATGCTCAGTTTGTGAATGTTGTTGAAGTCGGGCATCTCGTAGAGGCTGAAGAGACCATTGGACATGCCGGCGACCAGGAGATTCGTTTCCGCATGGAAAAAGGCACATCGCACATGTGCGCTACCTTGCATGAAGTAGTGTCGCTCCACGATCCGCCACCTCATGTCCGAGTCGTCGTCGCTGTCGTCGTCGTCGTCCTCCATCTGGTTCTCATCCTTTCTTGGGTTGAGAGGTTTAACGTATTTCCAGGCGAACACCGCACCATCCTTGCTGACTGTGTAGATGGTTTCCTGATCACCGGAAAACCAAGCGCCAATGACAGTTTGCTTGTGGCCACCGAGGACGGTGGGAATGAAGCCTTCTTCATACTCCACGCTCCATATCCTTGCTGTCAGATCCTTGGAGGCTGTCAAGAAGAACCGGGAATCGCTGGACCACTCGATATGCTGGACCGAGTCGAAGTGGCCCGTCAGGGTTCGGCGCTTCACAAAGGGAGCGAATTCGAGCTCTCCGTCGGCATTGGTATCGGGGGTTGACGGCACGTGCCAGACTTCGACTTTGCGCCCCAATCCCACCACAAAGTATCTGCCTGAAGGCGAGAACGAGAGCGCTGTGACCTGCGACTTGAAGGAGAAGTGGTAGATGGATACGCGGCGGGGGACGTTGGTCAGGATCGCATGGCCGTCTTCGTCAACGGTGAGGAGGAGGTTGCCGCGTGGAGAGAGGCCTATTCGAACAATGTTCTTGCGATGTGCGAACGGGAGGGTGTGGGATTTGTTGCTGTTGCGTCGAGATTAGCCGTCGACCTTTGTCTTGTCGCATATGCGCCGGCATGACTTACTCTACCAGGTTGAAGACGGTCACGCGGTTGCCGACGGGCGAGAAGAGATGGGTGCCATCGGGACTGAAGGCCAAGTTGCCCTGGCAGTAGACAGTGCCCAGCAGGTTGGAAAACTGGAAAAACCCATCAGTTAGCCGTTGATTCTATATCCATCTGAACCATGTTGCGTATCGTATCGCATGGCATCATTGGTTGCGTATGCGTGCAAAGAGAGAGCAATGGGGTGAAATGTGTTGACTGAAAAGGAATTCTAGAGCAAATCATCAACATACCCTAAAGTCGGTCTTCATTGTCGACCACTTGCCATGACCATCCGGGTGAGTACAATGAGGTGAAGCTCGAATATCATCGGCCGCCGTCGCATCAAGAAAAATAAGCTGCGACTTTTCTTATCGATACGGGCCATTTTTTTTCTTTCCCATTTCTCTGGCTTTTTCTGCTGCCGTTTAAACTCCGGCAGATACCTTCTTCCGCTCCTCTTGTTCTAAGCCCAAGACGGTAAGGCCTTCGCCGTAATGCTGGGAGTGCACAGGCCACCTCATCTTAGGCGGACACGATAGGTAGCGGGTACCTTACCCAAGCCCGCAGCGGCACATTCACAAGCGAGAGCCTCATGTACCGTGAACTTCCTCTAGCTCCTTCATCACTTCCCGGTCCTTGGAAGTTTATGCTCCAAAGCAACTGCCAGTGGAAGCAACGCCAACAGCAAACGGCAGGCACACTCCAGGGAAAAAGGAGACCGACCGCCTCTGCTCCTGCTCTGCCCGTGGCTCCCCTGGTCGCACCAGCCCGCTAAGCCCAATCCGCCATCCGGCCTATCAGCGCGCAGCAGCCCCTGGCCAATTTGGCTCAGTGCAAAATTGGGGGAATACGACCGCCTCGACCCCTTCTATTTGATCCCGCCTATCCCTTCTGTCCCCTGAACGGCTCGAGCTCAGCACGCTGGGAACCTCCGCTCTGCTTTGTCCAACCACCCGCCAAACGGCCACCCGACAATATCTTTCCTCCTGTCTGCGACCTCCTGCTCCCTCCTCAGTAGCCATCCTTCCGCTGCTGTCCTCGCGCTCGTTTGCCTCATCTCTACAGCTCCAGCTCCCCAAGATCCTCACTCCGTAGCCCCTCCACGTGTGCAAGATGGCTCCCGCCGCTGCTGAGAGCGCCTCGCCGATTGGCATTGCCAATCTGCCCAACCAGCGACACAAGATTGTCGCCAAGCGTGGAGCGAGCTTCACCATCATGGTACGCGATTGTCCGTGGCGTTTGCAGTGCGCAAACGCGTCTCTGCGGCGTGACGAGCGAGCTCAAGGTTCTTGTTGGACAAGCTGACACGACATGTCTCTTCCTCTAGGTTGCTGGCGAGTCTGGTCTGGGCAAGACGACCTTCATCAACACCCTCTTCTCCACGACCATCAAGAACTACGCCGATCACAAGCGCAGGCACCAGAAGCAGGTCGACAAGACGGTCGAGATTGAGATCACCAAGGCCGAGCTCGAGGAGAAGTTCTTCAAGGGTAAGGGATAGCTGCCTAACGGAGGTGTGCCTCTTTTCTTCAACCAGATGGTTTGCTAAGGTCGTGCTTTTGCGGTTTCCTCTAGTTCGATTGACCGTCATCGACACTCCCGGGTTCGGTGACTATGTCAACAACCGCGACTCCTGGCAGCCCATCATCGAGTTCCTCGACGACCAGCACGAGTCCTACATGCTCCAGGAGCAGCAGCCGCGCCGCCAGGACAAGATTGATCTCCGTGTCCACGCCTGCCTGTACTTCATCCGCCCCACCGGCCACACCTTGAAGCCCCTGGATATCGAGGTCATGAAGCGCCTCTGCTCACGAGTCAACCTGATTCCCGTCATTGCCAAGGCTGATACCCTCAGCCCGGCCGATCTTGCCAAGTTCAAGCAGAGGGTATGGATGAAGCAACACCACGTCGCGTTTCGGGGACACACCTTGCTAACACATGGTAGATCGTCAGCGTCATCGAGGCCCAAAACATCAAGATCTACCAGCCCCCTATCGAGGAGGATGACGAGGCTGCCGCCCAGCACGCGCGTAGCCTTATGGCCGCTATGCCGTTTGCCGTCATCGGCTCCGAGAAGGACGTCAAGACCAGCGATGGCCGCATCGTCAAGGGCCGTCAGTACTCGTGGGGTGTTGCTGAGGTCGAGAACGAGGAGCACTGCGACTTCAAGAAGGTGCGATCCATCCTGATCCGCACCCACATGCTCGACCTCATCCACACCACCGAGGAGCAGCACTACGAAGCCTACCGAGCACAGCAGATGGAGACGCGCAAGTTCGGCGAGGCGCGCCCCCGGAAGCTCGACAACCCCAAGTTCAAGGAGGAGGAGGAGGCTCTGCGGAAGCGGTTCACTGAGCAGGTCAAGGTCGAGGAGCAGCGCTTCCGACAATGGGAACAGAAGCTCATTGCTGAGCGCGATCGTCTCAATAAGGATCTCGAGCAGACCCACGCCCAGATCAAGCAGCTGGAAAACGAGCTTGAGGCCATGCAGGGGGGCGCCGTCCGAAGCCACGGCCGCCGATAAGTTCTCTCTAATGGTGACTTTGGTTTGTCGCGCAATGCTGGCGTTGGAGTGCCATGATGTTGGGTTTTCTCGCTCCACCTCGCTCCGGCTACCGATACGGTCCCCGACGAGGTCGAACATGGAACTGCCGCCCTCCCGGCACTTTCTTTCATGCATATTCTAATCAGCTATTGCTACGGGAGGCGAAGATCTTTTGATGAGCTGTCGAGGAGAAGGCTCGCGTTTTTACTTTTTTGTGTTTGTGTCTTGTTTCAGTTCTGGTGCCGGAACTGTCGCGATGGGGGCTGCGCTTGATCTTGACGGCGGAACAAAGCAGCATGTTATGGCCGTTGCCCAACACCCAGCAAGTTACTGAGTTAAGGGGCGAGAGCTGGAAGTTTTGATAATGCAGCCCTATTTTATTCCTCTTTTATTTGAGCACTCCCATTTCAGTTAGGCACATTTTCTAGTCCTATGTAATTGAGTCAGTTGAGATACCAGTTTAACAAGGCAATCTTTCAGAGCGGTGAAGTTTGGTAGAGTGAGGCCTGGCTGTATCTTTTATTCAAGACGTTACCGCTCCTGTGGCGTTCGTTGGATGTGGTGATGGTGAGCGTGAGCTAAAAAAAAGAGAAGAAGAAGCCAGTATAATCCCCAACCAAACTCCTAACCTAAACTCCGAGAAAAGCAGATCGGTACACTATGCTGTGATACCTAGGTCGTGAATAGAGACGAAAGGCAAAGAGAAATAAGAAGTAATGAATCCTTCACGATCCATATCGCCTGCTTAGATGCCCCCCATTCCCCTTCCCTCCATTTCCCAGAAGATATCCAACTCGAACCACAACAGAAGAAAGCGAAGAGGCCCACTAGCAGAGAGAAAAATCAGACGGCGTCCATGCTAGCTCTCGTCGTGAGCTGCTCGTTCTTGTTGCCCAGCCTTGAAATCTGCAGAAAGGCGTCGACGCCGTAGCCCTCCAAGCTGTGCAGGTTCAGCGAGCCGGCCCAGTACTCGGCGTAGACGCGGCTCAGGGGGAGGCCCATGCCGAGGCGCAGGTTGGGGGGCCGGCTGGTGAGGGTGGAGAGGGAGCCGAGGTAGGTCGGCGCCTTGAGGTCGGCGCGGCCGAGCTCGTCGGTGACGTGGAGCTCCTGCATGGTGGCGGCCATCCGGGGCACCTGGCCGAGGTTCTCGAGGCGCTTCTGGCTGAGGGGCCCCTTGCTGAAGGACCAGAGGTAGGGCAGCTCGTCGCGGGGGATGCCGCCGCCGCGGTCCGAGATGCGGATGATGACGTGCTCCTGGGCCTCGCAGATGGTGACCTCGATGGGCGGCGGGGGGGACGAGGCGTGGTCGGGCTGCTTCTGGTGGCGGTCGATGACGGCCTGGACCGAGTTGCGCAGGAGCTCGCCGACAATGTACTCGAGGTGGCTGAGGATGTAGGGGAAGCTGGCGTTGAGGTGGCCGTCGATGCGCACCTCGGGCACCTGCACGTCGGGCCCGTTGGTGGTGCGGGCGAGCTGCGTGACGGCCTTGGCGCAGCGGCTGATGACGTCCTTGGCGGAGCACTTGATGAAGACCTCGCCGATGAAGTCGGACTCGGACAGCGTGGCGCCGGGGGAGAAGTAGGGGGAGTTGAACGTCTCTGTCAGGGACAGGTGCTGCTCCGCGATGACTCGACGGGAGATGCGCTACGTGGTCTCGCTGTCAGCTTTTTTTCTTTTTCCTCCCTGTTGTGGACTGCGTTGGGTGAGGGATGGGATAAGTGCTGCGACTTACCGATCGAAGAATGACATTCATAAAGTGGTCCAGCTCCTTGGGGTCCATCAGGCCGCCGCACTCGAGGATGCCCATTGCCAGCTTGGGAATGACGGTCAGGTGGCCCTTGAGGTTCTGGCTGATGATCTCGCAGAACTTTTCATTGTCCTCCAGGGTCCTGATCTCCTTGACCTTGCGAAAAGTGTCAAAGGCGTTGTAGTAGAGCTTGTAGACTTCTTCGATGTGGCGGTTCGTTACGACGACGTACGGGAGCTTTTGCATGTCGCGGATTCGATGCGCAATTCTGCGGATGCGACGCCTGGATCAGCGACTGGACGTATACTGGAACTGAAAAGCATGGTAGATTGTACCTGACTGGGAGTTCTGTTCGGACGTAGTTTGCAGAGCTTATGAGTCGCGACTCGGTCAGAGAGCGTCCAAAGACCATCAACTGGCGCAAGCTGATGGGGCGGGCCTCTTTCGCAACCCATCTACAACACACAAGGCAACAGCATTAGCGCATGCGCTCGCATACAACGGGGCTTTAGAGAGGAAATCTTGAGAAAGAAAAGGCCAAGGTGATGTCTGGACGTACTCGTCAAGCACGGAAACCGGGCGCCACGTGCCGTTGCCTGCCTGAGCCGCCGTCCTCAGCTGCGTCTTGACAAGAGAAGGCGGCGCTGTAAAGGTCGCTCGGGGGATCGCATTGCTGAGGCCGCAGGGCGCCAGGGCCGAGTAGTCGGACGGGCGACATCGTCTGCCGTGGCAGCGCAGCGCTACGGAGAACATGCCCACGGTTCCATGCAGCACAGGCGGGATCGAGCGGGTGGGTGGTTTGATGCTGGTGACGATGGCAGAGCGGCGGTTCAGGCTGTGTGTAGCGTGTTGGCGTGCGAATAGGTGGCGAGCGGTGCGGCGTGTGAAGAAGAGGCGCAATAGGAGCGGAAAAGGCAGTCGGAGGAAGAGAGGAGAAGCTGAGAAGCGGGCGATCGGTCGTGAGGGGGAATTGATGCAGGCAATTTGTTTCTGGTTGAATGCTGTCGACGAGTCTAGCAGAGACAGATGCAGTGGCTGTTCATACCTCAAGAGACGCCTCTCCGAAGCATGTGCCGGTAGATCTGCTGCTCAAGGCTCTCGCCTGGCCAAGCTGCCCCACTGACTGCGGTATCGGCTCCGAATGGCAGCTGAAAGACGACAGCCAAGGGCGTGTTAGTGGCCTGAATTTGGGCTACGGCGAGATTGGCTTATGAAGGGCGCATCGCGTGTTTGCTTCAATATTATTCACGTAAGGTAGTGTCTGATGGGCAGCATCTTATATTATGCTTGTACTGGTGGTTGACGCATCCAGGCTTCATGGAGAGACGTTTTATGCCGTCACCTGAGCAGTACTTTCGGTCCGGTACCTTACGAAGAAGCCCAACGGCTCGTGCTAGCGTCCCAAGCCTCAAGGGCGAACAATTGCAGGCAGTCATGATTCAACATTAATGTGTGTAATACCACGTAAGGTACGGAGAACAGTGATACAAAAAGTCACTATCAAAACACACGCCACGCAACTCGAGCAAAGCAATCCAACGAGCCTCAATTGGGGCCAGACGTGTGCAGTATACACGTACTTGTTATAAAGCACAGGCGTCTGATCCAACGTCACATGTGACTCTGCGACAAAGCGTCTGAGTCTGGATGCTCCTAACATTGAGTCATTCCCGGCTTCCTTTGACACGGTAGGTATTACGCCGTTAGGTACTAATGCCTCATCGCCATAGGTACTCTACGATACTACCTAAGTACCTTGCCTTTTGTGGTGTCGCTTGCTGATTTTGGCAGGAAAGCCAACGGCCAAGACCTGTCCATCATCCCGTGCCTCGTCACAAGCAAAAGAGCAAAACGCTGTTAAGGTTATTAAGCACCGAGGTGGGGTAAACAGTGGGGTGACAGCACGAAGGCGCGGCAGAGGTCGATCGCTGTTAGAGCGGTACCTGGGTCGTGCGTGGTCAATCCCGCGGGGTGCTGACAGGCTGGCGGGGTTTGCGCAGGTTCCAGCTTATCACAGTGCAGCTGAGCTCGGCCAGCCATGAATCATGGCAGGTTCCTCTTGAGCTTGACGCAGGTGCAGGATAACTACCGTACTGTTGAGAGGAATCGAATGAACTGTGGGACTCGCATTGAGTGGTATCAACACTTGATAGAACAAGGCATCAATTCAGGTCCATCACAAGCACCCAGTCCTTCACGAATGAACACCCCTCCACGTGTGCTAGCCCACTAGATACGCTTATTCTTCCAGATTGCCTTCAGAACAGTCGCGAGGTGAGGTAAGGAAGCTTCCCAATCTGCCACCGGCCTATCAGAGTTGAGCCGCCTCTCCCCCGATGCTTCAACTCAAGGCCACTCGCACCTCCACAATCAAATCCGCCGCCACCAATCGCAGCGAGCACCTGCTAACGTAATGACGCCACTTCCAGGCCCTCCAACCCTTCCAGTCCTCTGGTTCGGAGCCATTGTCGTCGTAGTAGCTTCGCGCAGTCTGTTTTCCCGGTTGCTGCTCCACAGGATACCGCTTGAGTGTTTTCGACTTGCTCGCTGCAGCTCTGATCCAGGGTGAAGAGAAAAAGAAAGAAGGACAAGAAGAAGAAGAGAACGTTAGCTTTAATGTCTATAGACACCGTTGCCCTGATAAAAGGTAGCCCCCGCGGCTGTGCAAGTCCTTTGACTGCTGAGCTGCTTTCCGCCTTGTCCCGCCACTGTGCAACCAGCTTTTCTGCCGGGCGGCCGATAGCGACCTTATCTGCCTGTCTCTCTTGCTCCCCCAGGCCGCTGCAGTGCTTCGTACTATTTTTTTTCTTAATGCTTTTTTGCCCTTCCTCCTCCTTCTCCAGCTGTACCTTCTTCGTACAAGCCATCCATCATTCTTTCCCTCGTCAACAGGCTCGTGCAAGTCACTCCTGCGACTTCCAAATTCTTCTCGAGTCTGGGCAGCTGCCGCCGCTTGCTCCTGCTGCCGTTGCTCCCGCTGCGACTTCCCCAACCCAAACCAAACCCGCCAGCACGGGCAAGTGCCACACGCGCGCCTTCTCATCGCAGCGCCCTGCACCCCGCCAGCGCTTTTGCAACAGCACCGCGGGAGCTCCTGCCCGTTCCTGGCCTGCCTCTGGCCTCTGGCCGTTGTGATTGCAATCATGGTACGTCGCTTTGTCTTGCCCGTCTCTTCACATCTGGCCCGGTCGAGTCGAGCCCAAGTTCCCTTCGCATCTACATCTACATCTGCGTCCGCCTCTGCATCAGCCGGCCGGCAATTGAACTGCGTTGCACGAGTCCCGCCGTCATCAGCGTCATCGTCATCGATCATCATCATTGCCGTATCTCCTGCATCTTCACCACAGCCTCACTTCGCCCCGGCTGCTGCTCCGACGCTGGCTCTGGTCTAGATCTGCTCTTGGCTCTGGCTTCTGCTCTGGCGCTCTTCCTCGCCTGTCCATCCTACATTTCCCCCATTCCCTGCCATCTTCCACATCGTTTCCAGCCCGGGAACAGCTCGTGCTGCAGGCCATTCAAGCCATTGCCGTGCATCACCATCCGGCGCTTCAGCAGCAACGTCGTCTTTTTGCCCGTCGCTGCGTGGGCATCAGGTCCCAACGGTTCAGAAGCCGCAGCTCGTCGAGCTTTCCACGCTCTCCGATCGCTCCGAGGGATCGTCATCAGCATCCGACCAAGTCCATGCTCGACGACCTCGCCTTTCTGCTTTCCTTGGGCCCCTCACCTCCACTCCACCTCGGTTGACTTCGTCTACCATCACCATGCAGTCAGAGGACGAAGCCCACCACCCTGGGCTGCCGTATCGACCCCGAGCTAATGACACCCGCACGCAGAGCTACAACGTTCCTTCCCCCAACGAGATGGTGGTCGACACGGACGACTACGTCGGCGTCCCCAACGCCCCCGAGAAAGAATCCGTGACCATGATCAGTCCCGAGAGCGGCCCCGAGCATGAGGCGGATCAGCTACAAGATCTTCCTCTGGCCAACGATTGTGCGTAATCTCCTCCGCCGAATAATAGCAACCTCTCTAAGTAAGGGCAATTCCACTGATATGACTCCTGGCATGCTACAGACGACGCCATGAGGGAGGTTGTTCTCCCACCGCTGCTCGACGAACCCAAGATCCTCGAAGATGCTCAACATACATGGACAGTTGAGAACTGGCGAAGCCTTGGCAAACGGGAACACGGCCCCATATTTCACGCCGGTGGCTATCCATGGTTGGTTTCTCGCAATTGATGGTTTCCTTGCCTTCGTCCACTCCCGCAAGCTAACGCCATTACTACGTGCAGGCGTATCCTCCTGTTCCCCCACGGAAACAATACCGACCAGTGCTCCATTTACTTGGAGCACGGATTTGAGCCCGACGCCATTCCCGAGAACTGGAGTTGCTGCGTGCAGTTTGGCCTGGTACTTTGGAACCCTAATGACCCCAGCCTATACGTCAACCATGCCGCGCATCACCGCTTCACTAAGGAAGAGGGCGATTGGGGCTTTACCCGCTTCGTTGAGATCAGGAGGATGTTCAACGTGCCCTGGGAAGGAGACAGTCGCCCGCTGGTCGAGAACGACACCGCCAACATAACCGCCTACGTCCGCTTCGTCGAAGACGAGACTGGTGTGCTCTGGCACAACTTCACCAACTACGACTCCAAGAAGGAAACGGGCTACGTTGGTCTCAAGAACCAAGGTGCCACGTGCTACCTCAACTCACTTCTCCAGTCGCTATATTTCACAAACGCTTTCAGAAAAGTCTGTTCCTTTCTTGAATGAAACCTCTTTCAACCATTTGGATTTAGTTACTGACGTTACATAGGCCATCTACGAGATTCCAACCGAGAATGACGAGACTATGCAAAACTCTGCCTATGCTCTACAGCGCCTTTTCTACCAACTGCAGACGTCCGAGCAGGCTGTTGGCACAAATGAGCTGACAAAATCCTTTGGTTGGGAGACGAGGCACATCTTCGAGCAGCAAGACGTGCAGGAGTTGTCACGAAAGCTCATGGAACGTATGGAAGAGAAAATGAAGGGCACAAAGGCTGAAAACGTACTCCCGGAGCTCTTCAGTGGCAAGATCAAGACGTACATTTCATGCATCAATGTGCCCTACGAATCGAAGCGCATTGAGGATTTCTGGGACATTCAGCTCAATGTCAGCGGAAACAAGAACCTCTTGGAAAGCTTCCAAGACTATATCCAGGTCGAAAAGATGGACGGAGAAAACCAGTATTTCGCCGGCGACCAGTACAAGCTGCAAGACGCCAACAAGGGCGTCATCTTCTGCAGTTTCCCTGACGTCTTGAACCTCCAGCTCAAGCGTTTCGAGTATGATATTCAGAGAGACATGATGATGAAGATCAATGACCGCTACGAGTTTCCCGAAGTTTTCGATGCCTCCCCTTACCTCATGGAAGAGGCCGACCGCTCAGAGCCATGGATTTACCAGCTTCACGGAGTCCTTGTCCACAGTGGCGACCTGAATGCCGGACACTATTATGCGTTTATCAAACCAACAAAGGACGGCTGGTTCTATAAATACGATGACGACAAGGTCACAAAGGCCACTCTCAGGGAGGTTTTGGAGGAGAATTTCGGCGGCGAATATCGACCTCCCCACGGCTATCCCAGGGCGCCTCTCCAAAAGAAGGCTCCTATCATGCGCCAGAACAGTGCTTACATGTTGGTGTACATTCGTCAATCTCGTCTTGACAAAGTCCTTTGCCCGGTTACCAAAGAAGACACCCCAGCTCTCCTCCGTAAGTAGCGGTACCTTCTCTCCTTCACATCTTCCAGCATAGCTAACAGAAGTCTTTCTTTTAGGGGAGCGCTTTGAAGAGGAAAACGCTTTGAGAGAGGCTCGTCGGCGCGAGCAAAAGGAAGCGCATCTGTACATGATGGCCAAGGTGATCACCAATGAAACCTTTGCCAAGTACGGAGGCACCGACCTTTGTGTCTTTGACGCCAACCCCGAAGTCGATCCCGCTGCTCCCAAGCTGTACCGCATTCGTCGAGCTACGCCCATGTCAGAGTTTGTCGCTCAGGTGGCTTCCGACATGGGCCAGGATCCTTCTCGCGTCAGGTTATGGCTGATGGTGAATCGCCAAAACAAGACAATCCGACCAGATCAACCGATCATGGACCTCAGGCCAACTGTCGAAGAGATCTTTTCCCGTTCCGCCGCACACAGAGACACAAGCTTGCGCGTTTGGGCAGAAGTTGCCAACGAGGTCAACGAAAATGGCGAACCAATCTGGCCGTCATACCAAAGCCAGCCAAATGGCGTCGTCGTAAAGAACGACACTATACTCTTGCTATTGAAGCATTTCGATGTCGAGAAGCAGACTTTGGAAGGCGTGGGCCATATCTATATTAGCAAAGAGAAGAAGGTTGATGAGCTTGTCCCCATGATCCTCCAGAAGATGGGCTGGGGTGATAAGCTCTCTTCCGACGAGAAGTTGCTAATGTGGGAGGTACGAGAAAACCCCGATACTCGTCATGCCTTGATTCAAAAAAAGCTAACACGATCACTGCTTTAGGAAATCAAACCGACCATGATCGAGCCCCTGAAGGGAAAGCAGACTCTCAAGGCTGCCGAGCTTCAAGATGGTGACATTATTTGCTTCCAACGCACATCCGACAAGAAGGCGGAGAATGGGCGTATTTCAGATAAGGCATCTCAAGAAGCGTATGTTATCTTTCCTTCCATGGCCACTACCACATGTAAGCAACCCTTTCTAGAACGGCGACTAACCTTCGTTCAGAAACAAATGGTCGGACCGCGTCGAGGATGCTCGTGAATACTATGACTTCCTTGAACATAAACGAACCATCAAGTTTCACGCTCATCCTACCAGATCCGACCCGGCACAATACCCCCCATTCGAGCTTGTCCTCAATTCAAAGATCACCTACGATGTCTTGGTCGAGCGCGTTGGTGCTCACCTTCAAGCCCCCTCAACACACATTCGGCTGTGGACGGTTAACGCAAGCACGAATAACCCCAAGACTCCCGTAAGACGGGGCACAAATCCCACACTGCGACAGATTCTGAGTCCCATGGGCTCAAATACGCTGAACGCGACGCAGCGGAACGACGCTTTCTACTTTGAGGTGCTGGAGATGAGCCTGGCTGAACTTGATACCAAGAAGAATATCAAGGTCACATGGTTGAGCGAGGGTATCACAAAGGAGGTACGTGTTGGACAGTAGCTGGTCCATGTTCCATCGGCTTCAGCCATGCTAACATTCGTTGCGCTCAAGGAACAATTCGACTTGCTGGTATCCAAGACTGGAACCATAGAGGACTTGATACAAGCATTGGTCAAGAAGGCCAAGATTCCAGACGAGGCCGAAGGCGGACGGATAAGGGTATACGAAACAAGTTCTAACAGATTTTATCGGGAGCCAGCTCGTGACCAGCCTGTCATGAACCTCAACGAGTATACCCAGATTTTTGCCGAGCGAATTCCGGAAGAAGAGAAGGCAGCCGATGAGAACAACTTCATCCACGTCTTCCACTTCCAGAATGAAGTTAACAGAGTCCACGGCGTTCCGTTCAAGTTCCTCCTTGTGGAGGTGAGTGCACTCTAGGCATTAGTTGTTTGTCACGCTGTACATTGTCCGCTAACGCAACCACAAGGGCGAGAAATTTGCCGACACGAAGAAGAGGCTTGAGAAGAGGACAGGTATCAAAGGCAAGAGCTTTGAAAAGATCAAGTTTGCCATTGCAAGGAGGGCAAACTATTCGAAGCCACAATATCTGAATGATGGTTAGTCCACGCTTCCACATGTCGGCAAGCATGCCTCTGTACTAATCACGGCCTACGATGTAGACGACGAGTTATGGAACATAGCCTCATCCGAAGATGACTATCTTGGTTTCGACCATCCGGATAGAACAAGATCGTTGAGAAACGGCGTTGGGGATCTTTTCCTTCGTTAGGCGGCGGCATACGAGCCGAGCTCGTGTCGACGATGAAACACGCAGCGATGTCGAAAGACTTGGTAAATGGCTCCAGGAGTCTTTGGTATATCTTGCTTTATACCCATCCATCACACCAACGTGGACTGTGTGTCCTTGTCATGAGGCAGTGGGTGCTTCTTATTGCTTGTACTTTTTTTGGCCCCCTTTCCTTCTTGATCATGTCAAAAGCATGCATGTGGCGACGCATGAGAGGCCGGCGAAGGGTGGATGAGATTTGTTTTGGTACAATATCAATACAATGAGCATATTGGATTGCAGTGGTCTCCAGCATTGGCTCTGATAGCTACATGTTTGTTCTCAAGTCTGTAATACAAATATTGTTTTATTATCAAAGCAAATAATCCAAGCTTGTTGCCAACGCCTCGTGGTTGTATGGGGGTGATGAACCAAGGCATCTTGCTTCACGGCCCCTTTGTGCCCTCTTTTACCCTTCTTCTTTCCTCTGATTTCAAAACTCCATTCTAACAAACCCGTTTTACACAGCATCCCGTCAGGTATCACATCTCACATTTGCATGCGCGGCTCAGTCTATGCCACAGCATCCGTTAATCTACGCCGTCTCTTGACGGTACTTGGCCAGGGGCCCCCTCTCAATCTCCTCGACGGAGAGATGTGCGCCGGCCGTCTTGAGAAGCTGGGCGCAGTCGTCCTTGCCGCTGAGGAGAGCCAGGAAGAGGGGCGAGTTGTCGGCCCTGTTGCGCTCGTGGACACTGGCGCCGCGCTTGAGCAACTCGAGCATGATGTCGGTGTTGCCCGAGACGGCGGCGAGGTGGACGGCGGTGTTGCCGGCGTAATCGGCCGTCTTGAGGAGCTGGCTGCCCTCGCCCTCGAGCAGCTGCTTGACAACGTCGATCTCGCCGTTCTGGATGGCGTAGCCGAGGGCGGCGAAGGCGGACTCGACGGGGGTGAGGCGTGCGGCGGCGTCGATGGGCGGGGTCGGGTGGGAGAAGCTGGGGTGGGCGATCTCGGTCATCTCGCCGCGCAGGGAGCGGGAGAAGCGGTCGGCAATGTCCTTTTGGGAGAGGCCGGGGAGGGCGAGGAGGTGGGAGAGCTTGGCGAGGGCGGCCTCGGCGGTGAGGTCGAGGCCGAAGATGACGCCCATGCGGCCGAGCTGGGTGCCGGGGGCGTAGACGGGGGAGACGAAGCCGTTGACGCACTGGCTGACGTTTACGACGATGATGCCGCGCTCGACGGCGGAGCGGATGACCTCGGTGAGGCGGCCGTCGACGCCGCCGGGGACGTTGCCCATGCCAAAGGTCTCGAGGATGAGGCCCCTGAGGTCGGGCAGGTGGAGGACGGCGTCGACCATCTCAGGCTTGATGCCGGGGAAGACGCGCAAGCAGGCGACGTGGGTGGTGTCGAGGTGCTTGTAGACGTGGAAGCCGGCGATGGTGGTGGGCCTCAGGATGAGGTGCCAGTTGACGTTTATGCCTAGGCCGTTGACCTTTGCGAGGGGCTCGCAGTTGGGGCTGGCGAAGGCGTCGAAGGAGGCGGCGGAGACCTTTGTGGTGCGGTTGCCGCGGTAGAGGGTGTCGCGGAAGAAGAGGCAGACCTCGGGGATGACGAAGGTGCCGGCGATGATGAGGGAGCCGAGCAGGTTGTCGACGGCGTCGGACTGGAGGGCGAAGATGGGGGCCTGGGAGCCGGTGAGGATGACGGGCTTGCCGAGGTTGGCGAGCATAAAGGACAGGGCCGAGGCCGTGTAGGCGAGGGAGTCGGTGCCGTGGAGGATGACGAAGCCGTCGAAGAGGTGGTAGTTGTCTTTGACGGCGGTGGCCATGTTGGCCCAGTCGGCGGCGGAGATGCTGCTCGAGTCGAGCAGGGGGGTGAACTCGAGGACGGAGTAGCGGACGTGTCGCTTGTAGGCGGTAGGGGGGGTCCTGAGGCTGTCGAGCTGGACCATCTGGCCGCTGCGGCAGGCTTGCAGTTTAACTGTGTGAGGTGTTAGCTTTCGGGAATGAACATCTTTTATTGTGTGTGAGAGATTCATTTCATGCTGGTCGGTAGATATGGTTGGATCTCTATGTGAGAGAGCCCGCTCTCATCCCGTCTCCTTGACTCGCATACTCAAACACACAAACAGAGTTTGACTCACCACTGGGCTCTGAAAAGTCATTAAACGTCGTCCGGGGAGCCATGGCGCTCTCGAGAAAGCCCTCGCTGGGCGCGAGGCCGTCAGGCCCTTCCTGCATGCATATCGTGCCTCCGGTGCCGATGATGAGGACCCGGGACTCGGGGAGGCCGGCGTTGAGAGGAGGCGTGTTTGTGGCTGCGGGCGACATGTTGCTTCGTGGACTTTTTTTTCTATGAAGGGATTATGGAAGAAGAAGCGAAATGAAATGACGAAGGCGACGAGGGGAATTTCAATTGCTCAGAGAAAAAAAAGTAAGTGAGGTCGCACAGGAAGGAGCTTGAACGAGCTGGTCGTCCGGGTTCTTATCAACTTGTATGATGGTACGAAGTACTTATACCCCAGATAAGGGACGGGAGTTGAGAACGAAACAAAGGTAGGGTATAAGGCGCGTTCCAACAGTCTTCAGCCAGGGCTTTCAGCAGAGTATTTATCCACGAGAAATCTGATCATGCGGACGACAGCGAGAAATGAGGAAAAGACGGGAAAAGAAGATTTAGTCATGGGCAAAAGGGCGGGCAATTGCCATGGGCGGCCATGCGTGCCTGTGGTGAAAAAAGTCTATTAGAGGCGACGGAGTGGATACGAAGGGGTAATCGAAATCGGAGGTGGGTGATTTTTCTTTGCTTTTTTTTTCGGGGGCTGTTTGGCTGGCTGGGGTGCTTGCGCGAGGTTGTAGTAGGTAGTAGTAATCTCTAGGCAGTGCGGGCTGATGAAGCAGTCATGGGACAATGGAAGAGTTGTTTGATGGTTCGGGATATGGGTGAAGCTGTTCACAGATGGATTTGCACTATGACGGAGAACGCAGTCGAATGCCGTCTGGAAGTGCTTTAAAGATTCAGGTAACAGTAGATGCTTTCGGATATGTACCAAGTACATCTACCACCTCTGCTAACGCCCGCGTAGGAGCGGCTTCGGCTCCGTTCCGTGTCAGCCTTCCGCAGTTGATACTGTTCCCCAGTCGAGATCGGAGACGGTTCTCTGGACAAGAAATTGACAAGGTACCATGGCGCTTATTACTACTCGTGCTTGTGCTTATGCGTCCTTTGTACCTTGCGAATTCACACAACACACAGTAGCATCCGAGATTCGGCAAGGGTGCAGCGAGATGCATGAGCGACGCGGTACATGCAAAGCTGCTGTAGAGCTGCCCGTGACGCAAGTTCCTCCTACCAAAAGCCGACTCCATGAAGCATCCCAGCATACGTCACCCCACCTAAAGGTGCTAAATGCCTAAGCCTTGAAGACCAGAAAGTTGGCTATCTCATGCCTGCACCTACTGGCACAGATCTACCAGCTACCCTTTCCTTTTGCATAGCATCGTCATCACCATCATCTTTGTGCGTATCAATCAAATCCGGTTCACCAATCTAAGCGTAACTGTCGCGCGGCTGTTGGTCAAAGACACACAAACTGCAAGTCAAAGGTCAAAGGTCTACCCTCTCTCTGGCAATGCAAGTAAGGTACCTACTCGCTGTCAACGCAGTACCGTCAAGAAACTGCATCGTCCCGCAGCCCCAGGCCGGCAGCCCATGTACAATCCAGGTACAGCTCCACCGACGGCCCTCTTCTCACATCAGATTGGGATAAGCGCAAACCCTCGCAACGCCATCGTTGGACTGTGTGCTTCAGCGCTGCACTCTCAAAGTCATCGAAGCCCATGACTTTTTTTTTCTCTCTCCTTCTTTTGCAACTCGCTTCCTCAGCTACTCCTCGACCTCTCCTCTTCTCTCCTCTCACTCTGCTTCTCACCATCGCTACTCCTCCCTAGAGAGAGCATCATCGAACAATTTATCCCAGTTTTCTGCTACTGAGCCGTCCTTTGAGCCAGCATCATTCGTTCGCCATCCGCTTCCTCGATAGCGCTCTTGCGGGGGGTTTTCAACAGACCCAGGAGGAGAACAATGCGCGCCCATCGCACCACGACTTTCTCATAAAACGCGCCTCGTCCACGCAACGCAAGAGTCGCCCCATCATTCTCCGTCCTCGTCAGCCATTGTCGACGCTGTTTTCCGCCTCCTTTGATTCCCGCGATTCGAGGCCGTCGGCAACTCGACGCCCCCAGCGCGCGTCATGGATCGGCCATCGGAAACGACGCCCGGCGGCACCTCGCCGCGAACCTTTGCCCTGAATCACGCCAGACCAAAGTCCAGCTTCCAGGGCTGCTCACGCATCTCCGACTATGAGCTACAAGGCAAGCTGGGCGAGGGTACTTTTGGGTACGGCACGCCCTTTGTCCCTTGCATACAGCATTGTCCAGCAATGGAGGCTAACGCAAACAATCGTGCTGCAGTGAGGTCCATCGTGCTCGATCACGCAAGACGGGCGCCCTCGTTGCCCTGAAGAAGATTATCATGCATCACGAAAAAGATGGCGTAGGTGGAGGCACCAGGATACGAATCTGTGTTCCTCTCTCCTGACTGACGGCTTCAGTTTCCCATCACCGCCCTGCGAGAGATCAAGCTCCTCAAGCTACTGTCACACCCCAACATTTTGAGGTTGGAAGACATGGCTGTAGAGCACCCCACGAGGCAGAGTGAGTGTTTTTAAGTCGTCTGCTGCTCCCTGTTTGCTTCTTCGTTCTCTCCTTCCCAATCGCCAGGCCCAGGCTCCCAAGCTGACCGAATCATGTGCAGCCGACAAACGCAAGAAACCCATCATGTACATGGTGACGCCATACATGGATCACGATCTTTCTGGCCTCCTCGATAATCCGTCCGTACACTTCAAAGAGGCTCAGATCAAGTGCTACATGATCCAGCTTCTCCAGGGCCTGCGCTACCTCCACGAAAACCACGTCCTGCACCGAGACATGAAGGCCGCCAACCTCCTCATCAACAACAAGGGCATCCTTCAGATTGCTGATTTTGGCCTGGCCCGCCACTACGATGGGCCAACACCCAGGGCTGGGCATCCTGTTGGAGAAGGCCGCCGAGACTACACTGGGTTGGTGGTAACAAGGTGGTATCGCCCCCCAGAGCTTCTGCTGCAGCTCAGGCAATATACCACCGCCATCGACGTGTGGGGTGTTGGGTAAGACCATTCTCCCCCCCTTGGATATCAATCCCACCTTGTGTAGCTGCATTCGCCTTCTATCATTGAGCTACGACGCTGACACTCTGCAGCTGCGTCTTTGGAGAAATGCTGTTCGGCAAGCCCATCCTCGCAGGCGAGAGTGACGCTCATCAACTCGAGCTCATTTGGGATCTCATGGGCTCGCCCACCGATGAGAATATGCCGGGATGGAAGAGTCTGCCAGGAGGTGACCACCTGTCTCCTAGACCACGACCGGGCAACCTTCAGAGCAGGTTCAGAGAGTATGCTGCCTCTTGCCCACCTACACTCTGTCTATCCAGCGAACTAGAAGCTAACAATTACTCCCCCCCCTTTTTTTAGATACGGTACTGGGGCAATCTCTTTACTGAAAGACCTGCTGAAACTGGATTGGAAAACGCGCATAAACGCCGTGGATGCCTTGCAACATCCCTACTTTAAGAAGGAGCCCCTCCCGCTGGAGCCACATCAGCTCCCAACCTATGAGGAGAGTCACGAGCTTGACCGGAGAAAGTTCCACGACCGCAAGGCAGCCCTGCCCCCTGCTCCCAAGGGAGGAACAGTCGGGTTGGGGCCTGATGCAAACGGAGCAACGGCCGGCTTCAACAGCAGCGACGCCTACGGGAGTGGCCGGAACGGCGTCAACGGAGGACGCTTCAGAGGGCCCGACGACAGGCGACCGGCTTGGCGAGAGCGTGGGCCTCCATCGAGGCCTCCTCAGGACCGCCCACCAAACTGGGACGATGCTGACCATCGGGATCGAGATCGACCGCCTCGCAGCCGCGGGCCGGGCCGTGGGCCAGATATTGACACGTACATTCCGAGCTACGGCCGGGAAGAGGCCGGAGGACGGCGCAGGGATGACGACCGGCCTCGTGATGATCGACGACGCCCAACTAGCAAGGACAGCGGTCGACGATACGATAGAGACCGGCGAACAAGGAGTCGAAGCCGCTCGCCCATGCACGAGAGGAATCGCGACCGAGATCGTACAGATCGAGACATGTACCGACGATGAAATTCGCACGGGACCCCCTTCACCTCTTAGATATACAAACCATATATATGCATCTATATGTATATGTATGGACCGGAGTGGCTGGCTTTCGCTCAAACCATCTTGCATTTTTTATGATATCCCATGGAAGTAGCTTCTCTCCCATTCTTCTTTGTTTTTATTCATTTCTTTTATGTTACCGTGCCAGAAACAGGGGTGTAGAACGGCGTTGGAGGCAGACAGTGCGGAGAGATGCAATCACTGGGCCTAGCATCTCTCCCTATTGCCCGAACGGCTAGCTTGTCATTGGCATTAGCAGGTAAAGGGGGACGAGGTTACCGTTACAGAAGGTAGAGGACATTAGCATTGAGTCTATGAAGCCCACAAGACGCAGGAAAAGAGACCGCTTCATTACTTCGTCAAAGCGTCATGAGTGTACGACTAGCCTATTGTGAAATCATGGAAGGACATGAAAAAAAAAAGTCATACATCAGAGTCGTCCTCTTCTTCGAGAATCGTCTGTGACAGGAGCCCAGTTGCAGGACGGCGCCTGGAAGGAGAAGGGTCCGGCCAGTACCACTCCCCTTCATTGGAAGACGAGTCATCCTTGACCAAGGTGTTTGGCGAGGAGTAGTAGGACGACAGAGGATCCTTGTCGTGGGGAGGCGTGCGAGAATGGGCACTCCTGCTGCCGTTGCTGCTTGCGTCTCCTTGCATGCCGAGGTAGGAAGTGATGACAGTGGAGGACGTGGCGAGGGTGAGGCCGGTGAAGGCTCCGACGAGGGCGGCGGTAGCGAGCTATTGTTGGTTGGGAGAGGATGGTGTTAGTTTTGGATTGTTACTTACATGCAACGTTGAGCCTCTTTTTGTTATGATGTGAAGATCGAAGAAAGGGGAGGAGGAGGAGGAGGTGAGAGGGAAAGACGTACGAATGTATAAAGTGGCTATATGGCGGGTTATAAGAGGTTTGGTTAGCTAGGAGCTTCATTCCACTAACAGGTGAAGGCGGTTCCAACGACACAAGTAGCATGATTACATAAGGACGACGATGATGTCTCATGAGTGAGAGCTGAAAGATTAGAGAAAAAGACACACCTGTAAGGCAGTAATGAAATCCACGATTCCGCGACACCAGCCGGCCACATACGCGGCGAGATACAAGACGGGAAAGAAGACGATGCGCAGGACGCGCGCGAGGTACGACAGCGGGATACCGATGAGCAGGCGGAGGGGGAGCGTGAGGAGGCGGGCGAGGAGGGCGGCGTAGTGGCTGGTGAGGCGGAGGTAGTTGAGTATGGCGGACGTGTCCATGACTTTTATTGTCTGCGGAGGAGGAGGAGGAGGAGGAGGAGGAGGGTTGTTTGGTATGAGGGGAGTGTGTGAGTGAGCGAGGTATGGAAGGGGGTCGGTGATGGTTACGAGTGCGATGGTACCCAAGGTTCAATGTACGTCTGGGGTTGTCCTTGGAAGGTGTGGCTGGTGGCTGGGGGGGGGGGATGTGGCGGGGTTAACCTGGAGTATTGGACGAGCATTTGCGTGTAATATTTTCTATTGGAAGAGGTGCTGCTGAGATGGCGGATGGGACATTTGGTCGAATATGTTTTTTTTTTGTATTAATCTGTATGAGCGCTTGTGAGGCGGATGGGGGATGCTCTGGACGAGAGGGATGCTTGTTTTGGTGGACAATAGACCGCGGCGCGACTTCTTTAAGAGTTATGTACTACCTCGCGCTGTCAGATCGATGCTAGTGGTGGAAGAGTCTGTCTCGGGAGAGCAAGCATAATCTGATGAGTGAGCTGTGAGTCGACCAAGTGTCGCCCGCTGACGTCAATTATTGAAAAATCATGAGTATGACTTAGGCAACAGTAATTTTAGGTTGAGAAATCTACTGGAAATGCTGGCAGTTGCTTAGAATATCAGCCAGAGTGTGAAAGTGTGTTTGAGGCTTCGTCTGAAGTTGTACCTCAGCCAGAGCTGATTCATGGCAAGCTTCTGTTCCGATCTCGCATGAACACTGTGCTTTCAAGGTTCTTTACCCAGCCCAGTTACTGGAGAGGCGCAGCCAAAAAGGCGAGTGAATATACATCCGCTGACAGGGCAGCGGCATGACGGCACCCGACACAGAAGCAAAAGTGCTTGTCCTTGGTTCTTCGAGTCCATGGTGTCGTCATTGCAAAAAGCCCCCCCCCCGGATGCATGTGTGGTGCAGCTGCTTGCAGCTCCGAGTGCACAGTACAGGGGACCTCGTCAACACGCAGTCATTGCACTCCGGCTTACGTACTGAAGTTAAGAAGCAGAGAAACTCAGGTGCCCAACAAACCTCATCAGAACAAAAAGGGCAGAATCCCCCACCCTTTGACCCCTCCCCTCCAACGGGCCTCGATCCTACTGGCCAGCTTGCCTCCAAACCCACGATCGTGTCCTGCAGACGGGCGGCCGCGAGAACGACACGACAGCTAAGGAGACCAGCCGGAAAGTTGCAGTAACTAAAGAGGACGGGACAAGGGAAAGGCGAGAGGGAACCCCCACGAGCATCTGCAGACGCCCGAAAAGAGGAATTTCGAACCCGAGCACGAGGACGCCGGACTGCTGCTACTCGATAACCTACAGCTACTTTCGTGCATGCCTTTGACGGTGGAAAAGGCTCAAGGCCCCTCTCTCGCGCTTTGAGTGTTTGCCTCGGGAACTTCCACCCGCGACCCCGGATCGGTCAAGAGCTGGGCGGAACTGGCGGGATTGCTGTGCATGACTGACTGACTGACTGACTGCTGGCTGCGTCGTTGACGATCGATCGACCGAGTCCAAGGGTCCTGTCGAGCCTGTTGCACTATCTGCCATCGTCTGCATTCCGCCCTGCCGCCTGTCGGGGTTTGCGCCACAGCCAAGCGCCTGCACGGGACCGTCTCAACCGTCCGACCAAAGCTCGGCCCCCCCAAAGCATCCCTCCACCATCCTTGGAGCCGATCTAGATCATCCATCCACCCACTTGCATTACTTACTTACTACTACTACTACTATACTACTACTACTACTACTACTGCATACCCAAAAGAACGCAGAACTCGGACAGACACAGACGCACACAGACGCGGACCGACGACACGCATCGAGATTCGACCCCCCACCGCCGTCTGAACCGTCTGATCCTCCCAGCAGGGCCGCGCTCCAACCACGGCCTCGCAAGCATCGTCACGCGAGTCTCCCCCGCTGTCTGTCCCCCCCCCCCAGCCCAGCCCTGCTCGCCAGCGCCTCTGTGCAACGGCCAGCCGCCAACCGGCCGCCTCTGCAACCCCCCTCTGCTCCCGCTAGCAGCCCATCCTCTGCTGCCCCGGGAAGTCGTTGTTTTCTCTTCTCGCCCTCGCTTCCCCCGTCCCTGCCGCCACCCCCCTGCTCGGGTCCCCAAAGCCATGGGTAACAACCATTCGGCGTCCAGCAAGGCGGGCGGGCCCGGGTCGCCTCCCCAGCAGCAGCAGCAGTCAGACGTCGACTCTCCTCGCCAGCCTCAGCACCGCCGCGACGGCTCCCGCAACGTCATCCCCGTCCACGCTGCCCGCGCCGCCGCCGCCCCGGAGCCCTCCTCGCTCCAGGCCCAGGGCTCCATCGCCGCCTCCGTGCCCAAGCCCAAGAACCTGCCCGCCACCGCCGTCTCCTCCCTCAGCGGCTCGCCGCACAGCAGCAACGTCTCCTCCGTCGCCAACGCCGCCGCCGCCGTGACCGCCGCCGTTGCCGCCGGCGGGAGCCCCAAGCCGTCCGAGCCGCGGCCCATTGTGCGCGACGAGCCCTCCAAGCCCGTCGCCGTGCCCATCGAGGGCTCCGTGGCGCGCCCTCACATCCCCGCCGTCCCGCCCTATCTCGAGGCGCAGTACTTTTCCAACAACAGCCTGACGGACATGTACATGATGCGCCCGCCTCGCCTGCCGCTCCCCATTGAGGAGGAGGTGCACACGCCGGGGTCGCCCATCCTCGGGCCCGACGAGACGTTTGCGGACCTCGACCTGGGCGAGTCGGAGGCCTTGACGAGGAAGAGCTCCGCGCTCAGCGCCGGCACGGCCGAGGACGATGAGGGGGAAGAATTGCGCGTGGACAAGACGAGGCCCGTCGTGGCCACCAGGATCGAGTGGAGGGGCGGTGGTGAAAAGATTTGGGTGACGGGAACCATATTCCACTGGAATCGCAAGCTGCGGTTGCGTCCTGTGTAAGTGTCATGATGATTTTGGACATGTTTCTTGTGCGCTGGCTACCTGCGCCTTGCCTGTGGCCTTAGGGGGACCACCCTTTTTTGCCTTGTCCCCCGAAACTTACATCTGGTGCCTAGCGGCACGTGCCTTTGGCCATGGAGCTCCCATTTGTGTGTCCGTCTCGGGTTCGCTAACGCGATGTTGCCTCTTATAGCGAAGGCCAGCCTGGTGTTTTTGCTGCCACGGTTCACGTGTTGCCGGGGACTCATCATATCCGCTTTCTGGTCGATGGCATCATGCAGACCTCGCCCGATCTTCCCACTACGGTCGACTTTGGAAACAATCTGGTCAACTACATCGAGGTCAGCCCCGAGGGCGCCTCAGCGGCCAAGGAGGGCGAAGCGGCCAAAGCTGCCGAGGCCGGAAGGGACAAGGGCGAGTCCCGCGCCGATGCCCAGTCCAAGGAGGAGCCCAAGGTGGCCAGGGGCAAGCCCGTCCTGCCGCAGGAGGCCTACACCAGCGAGATCCCGCAGTACCTGCTCGACTTTGACCAGCCCGAGGAGTCGCCGGCCTACCGCAACGCCGTGTCCGCCATTGAGAAGCTGACGACGCCGCCGAGCCTGCCCGGGTTCCTGGGCAAGCCGATTCTCAACGCTGCGACCCTTATGAAGGACGACAATAGCGTCCTGAACATGCCCAACCACACTGTGCTGAACCACCTTGCGACCAGCAGCATCAAGAACAATGTTTTGGCCGTGTCGGCAACGACTAGATATCACAACAAGGTGGGTTGAACCCAGAGAACAAGGATGGGCTATTGATACTTGGAGATGTGCTAACAATCGTCTGTGCTTTATAGTATGTCACTACAATCATTTACAAGCCTACCTCTACAGATGAAGGCTAGATAAAGGCCCATTAAACAAAGAATGAGACGAAGAAACAGTCATTTGGGTGAGAATCGAGATGGCAGTCAAAGGACGTTTTAACAACATGTACTATTTCTATTTCTTTTTTATTTGGCAGCACCTTTTCTACTCCGATTTTATCATACCCGTAGTGGTATTCGGCTACATTTCTGTCTGTCTGTCTGTCTGTTTGTTTGCTTTTTTTTCGCCGCAATGTAGGTTATACTTGTCCAAAGGGATGGTGGAAGTCAGACTGTGGGTTATTACATGAGTGGGCTAAGGGAGTAGTATGATGAAGGGACTGGATGCGGTAGAGCTTCCAATGGGGTTCGCAATGAACCAATCAGATAGATAACCTAGATGGCCAACAAGGTATGGGATGGACGGATGTTGAGCACAATATACAGTGCCATTTGCTCTTTATACTCCCCTGATATATCCTCACTGTGAATCTCATTGTGGCCTCTCGTCTTGTCTATTCTTTTTTTTTTTTTTTTTTTTTTTTTCAATCATTCAAAGACCCCCTAATCTCTCCATTCGACATACACATCGTCCGTTCTAAACCGCTGCGTACACACGCTCTCCTCAAGCGGCGTGCGGAAGCCCGTCCTGTACGCCAGCAGCCCCGCGTGGGCAATCATGATGCCATTGTCGATGCAGAACCTCTCGTCCATGGCGAAGACGCTGCCGCCGCGCTCCTTGGCCATGCTGGCAATCATGTCCTGCAGGCGCTCGTTGCAGCCGACGCCGCCGACGATGAGGACCTGGCTGCTGCCGACGTGGGCCATGGCGCGCTCCGTGATCTCGACGAGCATGGCGAAGATGGTCTCCTGCAGGGAGAAGCACAGGTCCTCGACGGTGAAGCCGGCGCCGTCGGGGCCGGGCCCGAGCTGCAGCAGCTGCGCGGCCAGGGCCTCGGCGCTGGCGAGGATGCCCGAGAAGGAGCAGTCCATGCCCTTGACGACGTAGGGCAGGTCGAGCAGCCGGGTGCCCTTCTTGGCGAGCTGCTCAATGTTGTAGCCGGGGGCCGGGTCGTTGCTGATGCTGAGGACGCGGGCGAAGCGGTCGAGGCAGTTGCCGACGGCGATGTCGAGCGTCTCGCCAAAGATGCGGTAGCGGCGCTCGGCGTAGGCAATGACCTGGGAGTTGCCGCCGCTGACGTAGAGCACGACGGGGTTGTCGGCGCCCGTCACCTCGCGGCCCATCTCAATGTGGCCGACGCAGTGGTTGACGCCGACGAGCGGCCGGTCCCAGAGCAGGGCGAGGGTGCGCGCGCCGATGGCGACGCTCGTCAGGGGCGCGCCCATGCCGGGGCCCTGCGTGAAGCAGATGCAGTCGACGTCGGCGGGGGACACGCCGGCCTCGGCGAGGGCGCGGCGGGCCAGCGCGACGAACTCGGTGCGGTGGTGCAGCGCCGTGTCCTTGGGCAGGAAGCCCGTGCCGGGAGGGGAGATGAAGGTGTGACGGAGGTTGGAGAGGATCGTTGTCGACGTGGGCGTGTGCCGGATGAGGCCTATGCCGAGCTTGTTGGCGGAGCCTTCGCACCCGAGGGCGATCCAGGAGGATTTGGAGGACATGCTTGCTGGGGGTGAGGATGCTGTTGTTGTGGTTGTGGTTGTGGTTGTGGAGGTTGTGGCTGCGGTCGATGAGGGAGATGTGGAGGGCGGTAATGGCGAGGACACGGCGGCAGCAGCCATCCTGGGCGACTCGGGACTGCTGTGTGGCAGATGGTGCCGTATAGAAGGCGAGCAGATGCGTTAATCGGCTTCAAGCAGCCTCTAGGTCATGCGCCGGGCTTTGCGACGGGTGGGCGAATGCTTGATGTCTGGAGCCGTGCTCTTCGTGGAGCAGCTTCCGGAGGAGAGGGGGGATTGTGTAAGTGCTTCCCTCCGAGTCGGGTCTGTACTATGCGCTGCCCTGGCAGAAAGTAGTTACTCTAGTCTATTGATGACCACGTACAGATAGAGGTATGTATCGTGACGTGAATGTGAAGGAAGATGACAGGCAAAGATGGCCAAATATGTTTGATGTCTGGTAGTCATCGCCAACAAAAAAAATGGAGGGGTTCGTCGTCTGTCGTATCAAGGGCCCGACCGGCATGGAAAATTAGCGGGGCGCTGCCGTCGCTCACTTGCAGCAACAGCAGCTGCAACCCTTTCGCTCCCTTCCCAATTTCTCGTACATGAATACATCATCATCGTCCACGTGCAGCATCGACGTTTCAGGCTTATGTAAGACCGATGCTCTTCCGTCACTCAGTCCGAAGTTGTTGTCTTCCCTTTAACCCTCTCTGCCTTACCTTGATGGCTACAGTAGGTACCTTATCTTGAAGTTCTACTCCTTCTCTCGGTCGATCCAACTTTCATCTCCAAGCTCCATCATCCAGCAAAGTACCACGGCCCTTTGCTCCGGCCACCGCGTTGCCCTTATCCGAGGTACCTGGTACCGCCCACCAGAACGGGAGGGAAAGAAAAACTCCAAGCGGCCGGACCGGGACCCTGTCAAGTCGGCAAATCCCCTTTAGCGCTCCCTCAACTGCTCACCTCGCACTAAAATCTGCTTTCCCTCGCTCAGCGCCTGGAACCCTGTAGCGCTGTACATGCATACATAAAACGCTGTACCACCACCACAGGTTCCTCTCGACTGCCCGTGCCGCGGGCTTGATACCTGCCCTTCTGGTACATCACTTCCATGTTTTCCCATTTTTGAGTGCGTGCTTCTTCTGCCGCCTCTTGTGTGGGCGAGAAAATCCCCCCCAAAGGGAACAAAATCCACTTGCGGCCGGTTCCCGCGGTCCACTTCAACCACTCAACTTTCTTTCCCCTCGACATTTTTTTCCCCATCATACACTTTAGCTTGGGAAAACCGAAGAAAAAAAATCCCAGGGCATGGGTAAAATCGCTTCCCCGGTGCTGCAGCCGTTGCTCTGCTGAGGAATCCTCCATCATCGCCTGACGGTTTCCTTCCTCTACCAGGTCTGCCGTGCCCTCGCGGCAAGGAAAATCCCCTTTGGACAACAGCTGGGTGTGTTGTCCCGTGCCTTTGTCTTCTTCCTCTTCCGCAGATCTCACAGCTGACGCCAACCAGCCTCGCGGCAGACAGAAACTTCCAACCACGCGGGAATCCGGAGCTCCAGTTGCCGGCCATTGCCAGCTTCCCAGCCTATTCCAGCAGCATGCTGATCTGCTGCTGTCGGCGCCCATGGCGATACTCGACCGTCCACCACAGCCGACGAAAGCTCGGGTTCCGCAGCCTGCTTCCCCTCACGTCATCCGCCCCGGTCGCTGCGAGGTGAGACCGGGCTGCGTCACGACACCCGCCTTGCGAAAGCCCTCGTGTAAAGAGACTGGTTAAGACTCTTGTCTGTCTGGTCTACCCACCGCCGAAATTTCATACATGCCATCACACGGGTCGGATGCCGCAAGAGATCAAGATGAGTTTCCGCTGGCCAAGCACCAGCACAGCGTCTTTCTGGTTTATATTATTTTTACTTAATTGCTCTTTTTTCTTTCATTCGCTCCCATTGGGGGCATCCTCTTCTTCTTCTAATCCTAAAGGAACCGACCGCAACTCCCAACTCCTTGCAATGCCTTGACCAAGGCTTAGGTACTATACACCGGTCGTTGTCATCTCCCTCGAAAAGATCCTTCCTTCTCCCAAAGCTCCCCTTGTCCGATCCGTTCCCGAGAACCCCTCCCCCACCGGCGTGATTGGAGAAAAAAAAAGGGGGAGAAAACATTATATACACCTCCACACGCCCATACTCATACAAGGATGCGGTACCGGATTCAATCGGGGGGGGAGGGAGTGGGAAAGGTTTTTTTTTTTATGATGCCGCTTGCGCTTGTTGGGCCGCGGGAGGTTGCGGCGGCTGCGGTTGCTGCTGCAGTTGCGGTTGCGGTTGCGGCGGTGGCGGTAGGACCCTATTCCCATTTGCTGCGCCGTTAACTGCTTCTGGGGGAGCTGTCGGTCTCGCTCGGAAGATGTATGGGCTGAGGGGAATCGTGGCCCGGAATTTGAGCGCTCTTGTGTCAAAGGGATCAACCTCATACACCGGTGGCTCATCGTCTTCATCGTCAGAGTCATACTTCCACCGGTCCGAGTACTCGTACGCATCTGTCCGAGAAGGGGTCGAAAGGCCTCTTCTATCGATCCACAGCCGCTGGAGTCGGCCGATGCGGCGACGAAACGCCGGCAGGTTGGTCTGCGATGACTCGTCCATGTCCGCACCACGGAACTGGACTACGGGCAGCTCTGGCTTGTCCAGATCCATGGGCTCAGGTACGTTATCGTTATCCATCGAGTCTGAAGATGTTGACGCCGGCGGCGTCATGAGATACTGCGTCTTGGCAGGTCTAAACTTGAGCTCCATCCCCAGGGGCTTCACCGGCGACAGTGGGTCTCGAGTGAGATCGATGTGATTCTGGTTCCATCGCCGGTGGTTCTGCACCTTAGTCTCAATCTCATTACGAAGCTCGTTTTCCTTCTCCGCGAGCTGGTCGGAAAGCAACACGAGGTCTTGCTCGTGTGAACGTCCATCGGGCCGCACCGGCGCGCGCACCTGGGTTGGCGGCCGCGGGGCCCCGGGGGCTTCTGCAGGCTTTCGCTTTTGGGACTGCGTGATGCCAACCGTGTCAGTGCCAAGTGGCATGATCCGTGTGCAGGGCCGAGCTGGCCTTTGTTCGCAACATACCTTTTGGTTGACGAGGTCTTCGTCGTCACCCTTGATGCCCAATTTGGTCTTGATCTGCTTTAGCCTGGCCCTTTCCTCGAAGATGGCCCGATCCATCTGCAACAGATCTCGCTTCATCATCTCTCGCTCGTACGCCAACAGTATGAGCTGGCGGCCATCCTCGAGCTCGCGACGGAAACGCTTGAGCGTCTCGGCGATCTTGGTATCTCGCGACCTCGTCTTCCTCGTCTGCCTCACCTCGCGGCGTCTGAAGCAGACGTATGGGTCCGTGTCGTCAGTCTCCTGGTGCGTCTCGAACTTGATGGTCGGGCGCAGCGGTTTGTTGCCTGCCTCGAGCCGCCTGGACTTCCAGTACTCATATATCTGCTTGGCGTGCTGCAATATGGATGTAGAGCCAAGCTGATTGAGGCCCGGCACCATCATGTCATAGGCGACAATAGTGTTGTCGACGGACGCGAACGGGGTCTGCTCTGCCGCGGTGTCCTCAAACACCTCCATGATGCGTTCGAAGTCATCCTCGCTGAGCGTCCCGGCCGCGGGAGGATTACTATTATATGACTTGAGAAACTCATTGTCCTCCGTTGTCATGTCATAATGACAGCTGATACACTCCTCCACCGTCTGAGAGAATCGGATGTAAGAGGAAGGCTTGTGGAAGACTGCGGGATAGAGGCTATCATAGCTGATGTCGCTCTCTCGCGGTGGCGGCACGGGGATTTCTTGGTCATTGCTTGTGCCGGCCTCTTTCAGAATGGATTGAAGGTGGTATTCCTACAAGAGCAGAAGAAGAAGAAGAAGCCGACGAGTCAGTATACGTTCATGCTCAAGAAACAGTTGAAGAAGGAAATGAAATTGAAAAAAGAACAGAGAAAGTCAGATGATGTGAAGAAAGACAAGGCAGAAGAAGAAGAACCAAGCACAGATAAAATGGCATGAAAGGCTGGATCAGGCCAATATAGGTAGGTATATGCAGCACTCCGTATGTCGCCATGAGCAGCTTATTGAGGAGCGGGCGAGGAGGACCCACGTGACGGGGCACGTGATATCAGAAGTTGCGGTGGCGTGGATATGGTGATGAAAAGGACTCACGTTTTCCTCGGTCTGGTCGACGCCGGTCGCGATTTGCGACTCGGTAAGCAGTGATTCATACTCGGAAGCATCGATCTGATCCTCTCTGAGCACGGGAAGAAGGGTTTTGACCGTCAACTTCTTGACTCGGACTTTGCGGGATGACATGTTGCCAGGGTGGTGAAGGACGGCAGAAAGCCAGCGGAAAATCCGCAAAAAAAAGAGCTCAAGTCATAAATCGAGACGTCCCGAATCGCCTGTCGATGAAAGAAGGGCGGTTCCGGGGTCGTGGTTGGGTTTTTTTGATGGCTCGTTGCTCGCGTTCGATGAGGTGACGTTGAGATTTGTTTTGCCGCGCGAAGATTTTTCACTGGTGCAAAGCCTGGAAATGCGCGGCCCTTGTGTTGGATTCGGCCGCTGGGCGAATGGCCGTTTGGGGGGGGGGGCTTGGGCGACTCAAGTGACGGAAACGGAGGCGCAAGGTCACGGCGCCATAGCAGTTGGCGGGCGCGGGTACATCGAGGGCGCTCGGGCCACCCCCTCCTTTTGGGCGCCTCTTGTGCTGTGCTTCTGTCCCCTGAAGTTGGTACCCAGGGGGGGGAAAAAAAAAACAGGGCCCGCGCGGGCTATTACCTGATGGCACGCATCTGGCGAGGCGCGCCTCTGGTTGGCTGGGCGGCGGGCGGCAGAGGGAGCCCAACGACGCGCTCGGGTTCCGGAGCTGGGCCGAGAACTGGCAAGGCGTGTATTTGATTAGGTAAGCCCGACGACAACCTTGCCTGGAACGGAGTGCTGCTGGGGATGGAATCGTGCTGTAATTGAATTACTGCGGCATGCACCACGAATTGACGTGGCTGATACATGCTGTGTGGGAACTTGGCTGTTCTCGAGATGAAACTGGCTCTGTTTTTTTTTTTTTTGCATCGTTTGCGCTATGCATTGGCATTTGGGTAGTTGGCATGATTGATTCACAGTTCGATAGCGGTGATTGTGTTACAATTGCCTTTCAGCCTTTGGCTCTAGCTCAATCTTATCTGATGAAGATGAATGCACCATCTGCCACGGTACGGAAAGCTAGAGCTGGATGCATGTGCATAATCTGCAATAGAACCATCTGATTGTTTCTGTCCACCATATCCATACATGTACCTGTCTTCTTGGCTGATTTGGCAGTCTTTGCATGAATGCGGCGAATATCCGCATGTATCGATTGCTTCGCTTTTACTGCAGTCACTACTATGTACATACAATCCAGCAGGACATGGCCCGTGCACATGACCAGCTACCCCTCTAGGAGAGCCGCCGCCTTTTGTGCAAGTCCACCCAAGAGCGCATAAGGTTAAACGCATGCCTCTACATGACCGCCATCTACACACTTACAACCACCACCTCAACCACAACCACGCCCCTTCAACGCAACACCACGATATTGGCCCCGAACCTCGCTCCGTCTCCTCTCCCTCACCAGCCGAACCACAGCGCAAGAGTCGCTGCGCCTGAAAGATGGGCAACACCACCAGCACCGTGCTGGACAACATCGTCCAAGGCTCCAACTGTAGGCTGCCCGTCTTCCCCTAGCCGATACTCAAGGTCCCCTTTCCCGGCGTGCAACTGCTAACCATGTGCCCTCTTTGCCGTCGCATAGTTGACAGAGAAGAGGTCGACCGGTTAAGAAAACGATTCATGAAGCTCGACAAGGTACGCGATTGGAAAGCCGAGGAGGAACCAGCACAGCGCATTGGGGCTCTTGCCCCCCGGTTGGGCTGTTTGCTGCCGCTACACGAACGATGGGCTGCTGCTTGCAAGGCCGAGAGGGAATACGTGAACTGACTGCTTCTTCTTCTTCTTCGACTACTGCAGGATAACTCCGGCACCATCGAGCGTGACGAATTCCTTAGCCTTCCGCAGATTTCCTCTAATCCGCTCGCGACACGGTTAGACTTCCTTCCTCCCCCTTTTTTTTTCCTTCACCACCTCGCTCTGGTGAATTTGATAATACACCGCTGGCACTTGCAACCGCATCCCCCGCCTTATCAGCTCACCGACTAACACGGGACAAATCTATGTTACGGCAAACAACAGCATGATTGCCATCTTCGACGAGGACGGCGGCGGCGACGTCGACTTCCAGGAGTTCGTCTCCGGGCTGAGCGCCTTCAGCAGCAAGGGCAACAAGGAGCAGAAGCTGCAGTTTGCCTTCAAGGTGTACGACATTGACCGCGACGGCTACATCAGCAACGGCGAGCTCTTCATCGTCCTCAAGATGATGGTCGGCAGCAACCTCAAGGACCAGCAGCTGCAGCAGATTGTCGACAAGACCATCATGGAGGCGGACCTCGACAAGGACGGCAAGATTAGCTTTGAGGAGTTTACCAAGATGGTCGAGAATACCGATGTGAGCATGAGCATGACTCTAGGTGCGTCGTCTTTCTGTCTTGTCTTGTCTCTTTTCATTTGTCCTTTGGGGAGAGATTTTCTTTCCTTTTTGCCCCTTTTTCCACATGGTTCTTCTTGTGTGCAAGGATCTACGTCACTAAGAAATCAATGCTAACGGGATTGCCAATGTAGACCAGTTCTAATCATCTACGGAGGAGGAGAGAGCGAGGGACGGCGTTGGTCTCGGGTAGACACCGCCATGGCGGCGGATATTTGTTGACAATGGGATACAGCAGTTATGATAATGAATATCTACGCTCGAATATTTCTTCTTTTGCCTCTCATCTCCTCCCCACATTATACGCGGATTGGTCTCCATCTCACTTCACTTGAAGCACGCCTGCAGGCGGTCAAACATGACGTCTCCTCCGAAATGCGGGAAACTTCTTATGCCAATCAAGCGCCTACACATGGTCATCTTGGTCCAGTTCGAAAGAGGGCTGGCTCGAAAGTGCTGTGCCCAAGTCCTCATGCCTTCAAGAGACAGCCGGATGGACAGCGTCTCGTGTTTGGGTGCGGCAAATGAGACACGAGTGCATGAACTCTTGGCAGCAGCAGCAGCAGCAGGTTTCCTTCAGTTTGGCTTGGAGATGCTCTTTTGTGTTGTTATGCGGAAATGATCTGAGCGCGAAGATGGGACTTATCTGCACAGTTGGCTCTCAGCCTCCCTCGCAGCTCCAGCTGCAAGATCACCATGCACCACACTCGACACACACCTCGTATACGGGTATCTATCTATCTATCTATCTATCTATCTGGGCGTCCTACCCCATCAATCTCATTTCAGAGGGAGGTAGCACTCGATCCAGCCAAGCAATGCACGTTGCCGCGCCCGCAGCAGTTTTCAACTTTGGGGGGATGGGGGGCTCGACAGGTCACACGGCTGGGCTTGTCTCGGGCTGGGAGGGGCATTTCCTTTTGGCGGAATATTGTGCCTCTTGCTCTTCAGGAGCAGGGCTCGATCAGTTTGACTTGGGCGTGCTGGGATGCTATCTGGATGGGCACGACATCGTCCATTTCAATGCCGGCTCGTGGCTTTGCCTTGCCTTACCTTGCCTTACCCTATGCTTGGCACAAGGAGGGAACAGGATGAATCTCGTCCACCCGCGGCACTCACACACAGCCTTGCCTCATCGCCGATTGCACCCTGTCGCCATTATCTCTCTCCATCAGTCCTTGTCTCTGTGTTTAACCTGGCATTGTGACGCATGCCTCACTTCGCTCTCTCCATATCTCCATAGTGATCTCTTTCCGTTCTGAACTGCCTCATCATTTCATTATCTAGACTCGAGCTCCGCCTGCTGCCGTTCATCATCTGCCAGGATCTCACCATTGTTAGCATAGCCCTCTCTTATTCTTCCTCCCTCTATCTCCTCCCTCCATCTCTTCCATCGTCGCCATATTTTTCTGCATCTACCCCGATTATTTGTCTCAAGCAAACATCCATACAAGTGATTAATCAAGCACAGGGCACTCCACATCAATACCGAGCGCCAACGAGCCACAGCCCTGCCCACACCTTTTGCCTTCCAACTATGCACCACAAGGGAGCCACTCTGATCACGGAGAGCTGCATCCCGGGCATCGGTCTTTTCATGTCCTACAGCTGGCACCGCGAAGCCAAAGAACACGGAATTCCTTGCCTCCCACCATCTCTGCACGAAATCTGTCGTCACATGCAGTGTCCATAAAATGCAGATCGGGGAGTCCGCCCTTTGTGGCAAAACTTCATCTTGGCGACGGCTCCAGGACGAGGACCTGGACCGGCTTCGGGAATGACTATCCTGCACCCGTGGCACCCGAAGCGAACGCATGTCTTGTGAAATGATATTATACAGAGGGAAAGAGAGACAGTAAGCAATCGCACGAGTACCAAAGGGAACAATCCTCCTCATCATCTTCTTCAAAAACCTCGCACCGACGAAGAGAATGGTCCCTCTCCCCTCGGCATGTGGCATCTGGCGGAGCACTGAAGCTGTATAGCCTTGCCAAGGACAAGCAATAAAAGCTGAATGGTTGGCATGTAACCCAGACTGAGACGCTATACGACGTATACCTACGAAGAACGAGTAATCACTCCATAACGCTCGTCGGTATGGACCATGTACTATGGTTAACCTCAGATGACCATCGCCGAACGGATAGTCTCACTTCAACTCATCAACAAGCATTGCTTGAGGCGCCGATACCTGCCAAGCCCCCTCAGGCATGCAACCAGGGGCCAATGTCGATGCATCCACACGATGGCCGCCGGGCCCCGGCTTTCTATCCCGGGATGAGTTTACTGCACCATGACAGTAAAAAGAAAAAAAAAAAAGGGGGGGGGGGGGGGGGGGGNGGGGGGGGGGGTCGATTTTGAATAACCTCCCCGCTTGCAGGTGTTACCCCGTGTCAGTGGCCGGCCGCAGAATTGCTCCAATGTCAAAGTCTCAAGCAGCCAGATTCCGGTCACAGTTGGCAAACAGAGGCTCCATCACACTCGCGAATGAGGTAAAGATGCTGTCTGTCGTCAGATGGTTGGGGTATTTGTAACCATAACCATCCCATATAGGCGGCCGAATTCGACGGCAAGACACTGATAGTGCTGGCTTCACGCTACACTTGTTGCATGGCGATCACATGTGACTCGCAACTACAAGGCCTTGTGTCTCATTATCTGGGCCCCGGTTCAGCTCCTCAGAGTCCACCTTCCAGATTGTTTGCCATCTATCTGACGTCTTCCCATGCCACACCCAGCCGGTTGATACCGCCCTCGAGGGCTCAAACCCGCTCCTTTCTAAACCAGCGTCTAAAGCCACATGATACACATAGTATACATGGAGAAAAAAGAGGGGAAAGAAAATAAGGAAAGAAAGGGAAAAAAGAAAGAAAAAGCCGACTTCTGTTCAATCGACGAGATGAAATATTAGGAAAGGGAACAACTCGAGGATAAAAGTAAACAGAGATAAAAGCACAAGGAGAGGAAGGGGACGGTAAGGAAAAGGCAGGAGCCGCAAAGACAATCAGTCTCCCATCTTACAACTTTGCCTGAAAATCCACGCTTCCAACGCCGCAGGCCCCTTTGTCCGCTGCCGCGGCTGTCCTGCCCTCATACCCACCAAGAGTCCCGTTCCATCTCCGACCCGTCCTACCGATTCGCCAAAAGGACGCTCGACTTGTCAGCGGCTCTCCAATGATTCCATTGGATGCCATGTTATGCTCGTGTTCGTTGCATATTCGTGTTTGCCGGCGCCCGTGCATGTTTGTCTGTCCGTGTGGTAGGCGGGTTCGCCATTGGCCCCCTCCTCCCTGACCCGACCTCTCCAAGACACAGCTCATGGAAGTATACAAACATATCACTTGATACGCTGGCTTCGCCCTCCCCTTGTGCTCTGCGAGACACAAGCAGATGCAAGACATGCATCCATCCAGCCCCAAAGAAAAAGAAAACAAATCCCTAAATTCCCATCCGTCCATCCATCCATCCGTCCGTCCGTCCGTCCGTCCAGTAACCTGTAAGACCCAGTAATCAAATTTCCTTCCCCGTGTCGTTATCCCGAGGCCTAACCCGGCCGATAATCATACCCGCGCTGTGTAGCGGCCGTGCCGAGTTCCCGTTGTTGTTGTACAATTTCCCAAGCCGCTGAAAACGCGAGGGCAGGTCCGAAATAAGAGACAGAAGATGGGGAGCAGGAAAAGAAACTGTAGAGAAAAGCACCTAGCCATCTTTCCTCCTGGCAACAAACCGCCTAGCATCTTCATCAGTCACATCCGTAAACATATTCTGCGTCGTCGTCATCGTCATCGTGATGCAAAGCCAGGGAAGATCAACGAGACCCTCCACTCGTACCGACGGCCGCTTCGAGGGAGTCGTAGAGATCAAGGCACTCTTCAAGGACTGGCCGGCCAGTTAGAACAGGTTCCATGCGCCACTCAAATGGGGGAAAAGGGAGGGAGAGCGGCAGAGGACATACTCGTTTCGATTCGATCTTCCCAAACACCATACTGATAGTCGACCAAACCATGGCTCTCGATCCCATCGCATAGCCGGATAAGCTCGTCGCCTAGCTTCTTGATGGTTTCCTGGGACATGACGGCCTGAGATCTCGACAACTGCTGGCCGGACGACATGATTTCTTTCTGCCGGAAGCAAAGAGCTAACCAGGCGTGGTTAAAGTCGTTCCAGAGTTTGATCCTCTCGGCGTGAAGGCTGGCGTCATCTTGGCTGAGTCCTGCCTCGCGTGTAAGTACAGTGTCAAGCTGAGCAGGTTTCTTTGCTCTTCATACCTAGCTCCACCACTTGCGTGAGCAACCAATTGGAGACATGCAGTAGGGTTTCGGCAGCCCTTTCCAGAGAGACCAATGAGATGTCCTGAAACACAGAACCCAGTTGTCGTTGGTAGTTTTGCCACTTCTCCTGCAGCCCGGAGGAAGCGTAGTCTTGGCCTTCCCCCATGGCGGAATCCGCTGCTCCCGAAGTCTGCTGCATGGCGCCTGCGGCAGGCATGCTGCCAGCGTAGCTCATGGGCTGGCTCTGCTGATATACCCCGGCCGATGCGCTGCTCCCCTGGCTCGGGTGTTGCATGCTCGCTGCTGCTGCGCTCCCGGCTTCGGAGCTAAAGTATGTTGATGTGACATCCGGTGCCATCATCTGCATTGCTGCCTGCTGCCGTTGCCCAAAGTGTTGGGCGTCGTAGACTGGAGTTTGCGTGTTCGGCTGAGGCACGTTGTACATCATCATACCCGCGTTGTAGCCCCCGAAACTCTGGCTTTGTGGTCTCGAATCGGCGCCGTACTCCGACCCGTACGCCATTGCCGTCGATGGCATGTTTGTCGGCGTTGAGAATGCCGCCGTGGGCTCCTGGTAATACGTGCTGTAGGCCGGCGCACCCCCCAAGCCTCTTGGTGTTGAGGAAGATGCAAGGGGCGCTGTCCGATAGCGCTCGGAGGAACCGCCTACAGAACCTTGAGCCGAGTACCTGTGTGAAGGAGCGTGATGGGTAGGCGGGTCATTCTGCCTTCTGTGCTGGTTGGGATTGTCCATGCCCCGATGGGCTTTGTCGTACGAAGCCTCTCCTGCTGAGTCCTCTCGGCGCACTGAGGAGGTGCTGTTGAAGAGACGAGTGCGCTGATAGGACCAGGATGGTCAAACTTCTTGGCCGTAACGCTGGCCGGATATAAACGAGTGACTGTGTCCAAGACGAAGTTGTCGTGGATATAGCGAGCAGTGCGAATCGACGATTCTTGTTTTGTCCGTGGATAGCTATTGAACGAGTGTGTGGGCGTGAGAACCAGATCCGTTCATACGACGGTCATGAAGATTGTAACTGGAAGCTGTTAAAACATGCGACCCTTAACGAACGAGAAGAAGCAGTCTAGGTGGACAAGTCGAGACGTCGAGGTCATATCCTGTTGGCAAGATCCGACCAGCCTCGAGGATCGACTCGTCCAGCAACAAGAAAGGAATGTGTCTGAGATTTTTTTTTTCCTCGGCTCGACGAGGTGTTGCAATGTAACGAATACAAAGACGGTTACCCTCTGGGCAAATTCGCAAATTCTCAATGGCGGGCTTGGATTTGGCGGAGCCAACTGTCTATTGGTTCATCATGCCCCGAACGGCAGTACGTCAGGGACCGGGCACCAGAGAGGCGTAGGTTCCACCAGGTCGACCTAGTAGACTGTGTGTCCGGCTGCCTGTGTAAAGAGCGTTAGGTTTAGCAACAGCACGTTGTTGGGAAGCGAAAGGGCTGGAGCCGAGTCGTGACGGTTCAAGGTGGGAGATCCGTGAGCGAGATTTGGGGAAGAGGGCCTGTTATCCTCTCTGCAATACTAGATTGCTTACCCTTTCCAAATCTGACAGAGTGGGCTCGCTCCCAAGAGAAACGGCACCAGCAATCCAACGGCTCGAGACAGGGTGGCCTAGACCAAATGAGAGATGGTGAGGGCAGAGACCTTTGCCAATCGGATGGTGTATGGGGGCCGTGGGAAGTGTGACTATAGTCGTAGGCACTGTAATGGCTGACGCCGCTGGTGAGGATGCAAACTCGGCTGGGATTCAAAACAGCAACAGCGGGGAATCGACCGAGAAACTAGCAGCAGTCTATGTACTAGATCACTAAGTCGATGGAGCCTTGTTGGAGACTGACGGGTGACTGGCGTTGGAGGAATCATCGGGTCTTATACCGAGGGGGGTAACTAGTCGACAAAGCCCGTCTACTCCGAGATCCACGCTAATGGAAGAAGGGGAGAGGGAGAGGGAGAAGGACAAGGTGGAAAGCAAAGCAGTGACCGCGAATAACGAGACCAGAGTGCCCAGATGCGAGTACAGGTGTGTACAATTCGCTCCCCCGAGGGAGCACTATTACACCAATCCGCCGTGGGCGAGTGTGGGAGGACGGGGTACAAGGAAGAAGAGGGACGTCAGCAGTATGCATTCCCAGTGTGCCGTCTGCCTCGTAGGGGTCCAGACAATGCGCGGAAACTCATAAACGCAGGGCAGGGCTGCTTGTCCATGGCGACTGACGACAGCCACGTCGGCCAAGACATGCGCCTGGTATGACCCGGGGTGCTGGGCATAATGTCGTATTCTGGTACCTTGCGTTGGTCGGCCCTAGGAAGAGAACTTGGGGCGATACAGTCGGTAGGCTGCCACTAGTCTGCAAGGCTAGAGGTGAGTTTGGATTGTCGATTTGGATTTGGGGATCTGCGTGTGGCCACCCCTGGTCATCCGGCACGGCGGAAAAGAGGGCTTTTGTTGGAGGACAAGGCCAGGGGGGGACCCCTTGGGACGGGGTCGAAAGCATGAAAGGCATCGGAGAGGCCACACCAATGGCCCGCGCTTTGCTCGCCGTGGCACTCTCCTCGTGCCCTCTGGTAGCCACAGGCCAACAGGCGTGTATATGATGTGCGATTGGACGAAAGCCGTCAACGTGACAAGTCCAGACCTGGCTAGGATAGAAACCGAGAGGTGAGTTGACGTGCGCTCCGCCAGAGACCACATACACGAAACACGGTGGATTTCCATCTTCACTTGGTTAGTGGATGGGCTCGCCGATGGTTTGGGCTTGGCGGCATGAGTCGGCACTCCTGCCTTTCTCCGCTAAAAGAGAATCCTGTCAACAAGGCTCATGCCTAGTATCTTCTGGAACATGGAGCATCGCTTGTCGGAACGCAACCTGTCTGCAAGGCATTGACGAGCCGGTTCTCGCATGTGAATATGCCCATCTTCTGGCCTCGACACGCTGATACGACGGCTCGGGAATGCCGGCGGATGTGACGAGCGTGATGTTTTTCATGACTAGAGTTTCAGCGGCCACTGTGCCTATTCATCTGACGAACGAATGCGCTTCAGTAGCAGGGCGTAAAATAGAAACGGCAAGCCACTGCATGACAACAACAGCCCGGGGATTTTGCATGAATGGGGCGGACGTCTGAGACGCTTCTGCTGTCTGTTCCCAGTCGAATTGGGACCTGGATCAGCCACAACCAAGAGGGCTGAATAATGACGCATGACCAGGAGCGGACAGGGGGCTTTTTGAGACGGCATTCCCTCCAATTGAACCATGTGTAATCGGTCTGATACTGCTTCTGCGATCAATGGACAAAAGCGACTCGCCCAGCGGCCAGCGGATCACATCGTTCGCTGAAGGCGCCAGGCCAGACCGTGGCTAAAAGCAAAGGTATGGTATATCGCCGCGCTTGGTGACCGGGGTGTTTTGCCGGGATGGCCAGGTCCAGTAACTGGGCAGCTAGCCCATTGCACGGGGATGACCGAGATTTCAACGCCCACAGGCAAATTGCTCTCCAGCTTGCCATTGCGACCACCCGTCGCTCAGAAAGAGCAGCAGCACGTCAGCTACCAGGCCCCAAGGAGTAGAAATTCCCCGTCGAGCGGCCAGCCTAGGGCCATGTCTGACGAGGGGCGTCCCGACAACCCGGGTCGCGCCTAGTTGGGCGAGACAATCGACGCAACTGATGTCGTTCTCCTCTTGGGCTTCCTCTGTGCTGACTTCTGCCTGCGTGTCTCAGCCAGAGTAGCACTGCCAATTCAAGGGCGCCGGATGCCAACGAGCAAATCACGGGACGCAACGCTCATCCTTCACATGTATGTAATACTTGTCCTACCCACAGCAAGCCGCAGCCAAAGGATCTCTGATCCAAGGCATGCCGACTAATCTCAAGCTTGTGTCGCTTGGTGAAGCACGCCCCCACTGGAATCGACACGCCCATCGAACACCTGCAGGGGCATTTGACAGATGGAAGCTGAGCTGAGATGCGAGGGAAAATGGGTGTCGAGGGAGGACAAGACAGATGAATCGGGTAAGGAGGAGCAGAAGAAGAGACGGTAAGATTTGGAATTCAGTTCGAGGGCGGAATCGAGATATTGGATCTCGCTTGTGCTCCGTATAACCCAGCCGGTACCACCTTCATGGCCGCAGCAGAGGTAGCTGACCTGGCCGAGTTGATGCCATCACGCACTTGAATCGAGGTTGCAGTGCGTTAGGAGGAGGTACAAAGATCCAGGTCGGATTCAAGCTGTGAGGCGCACGTGAGTGCTGCCAATGGCCACAGGGCAGGAGCGAGCTGTAATCAGAGGCAAGGGGAGCGTGATCTTTGCACCTGCCCTCGGTGGAGAGATGAGGTAGGCACTTTCCAGAGCTGAGACTATTGCGTCATTCTTCCATCTCCGTGCTTCTGCCTCTTTCTTTTCTTCTGCCTACTATCTTAGGAAATTACCTCCTTACCGTCTCTCTTGTCTTTATCCATCTCCAAACTCATCAATGCGGACGCTCGCCTTCTCTCCTCCTCTCCTCTCCTCTACTTATTCAGGCACCGGGACGACGCCAGGAACAGAACAGGGGAGGGCGGGATTGGGAGGGATTTCGAGCGCGGAGTGGAGGCCACCGAGCGGGAGGCCATGTGCAGCATGCGTCAAATTCCACAGCCGAGCAGCCTGTCAGTGGACAGGCCATGCTGCAACTTGCTGCAAGCAAATCCCCGGACGCGGCGACGGCAGCCAATCTGCGAGCCTGGAGCTGGCAAATACAGGCAAAATGCACCTCGCTAGGGCCGTGCTAAGAGGCGAGCCAACGGCTCCGGTCCACAGCGACTCCATCGACAAGCAGCCATTCGGAGGCTCAAGAGCGGGTGTGGAGATGGGGCTTCGCTTGGTGTACGGTAGCGTGGACAGCCAGGAACAAATTTTCGAGGACGAAGCCCAGGAAACAGCTTCGAGGAGCTTTCTGGCGAGCTGCTGGCAGAGTTGGCGAGGAGAAAGAATGTGAAGGATGGGCGTCTACGGTAATCAAGCGCAAAGCCACCGAAGGACTACGGAAACGAGACGAAGACGAATTGACTCGGGCCTTGCGCAATGATTCCCCAGATGACCACCTATGACTAGCTTGGTTCGAAGTGCCTTACGACAAGGCACGGCTAATGTACGTTGCCATTCATGCGTGTCAGCAGCAGGTGTTTCGGTTAATAATAGGATCATGGTAGCCGTCTCTGTACGAATAATCAGCGAGGCTCTCGTCAGGCCCAAAAAAAAAAAGAATGGCGAATCGATGATATCGCAAGTGGAGGGCGTGTGCCTGTACAGGCATGAGCATGAGCCGCTTCTGGGCGGGAAAGTCGAGAGGGTGGTCCGATGTCTCACTGCCCGCAGGAACTCTGCTTGTATTGAGCATTTCACTTTCATGTCTCCGTATCATGTTAATGTTGCAATGTTCACAGTGACACTGCTACCAGATAGATACTGCTCGGAGTATTGCTGCTGCTGCTGCTACGAAGTACGGGGATACAGAGTACCATTGAAGAGGACTCCAACTGATCGGGCATACTCGAGGCGCAACCAACGTAGCAGAAATGGGTAGCACGGGCTAATAATCGCGTCTGGCCTCACGATCGAATATTGTATTAAGGGTTGGTGCAGGACAGGGCAAGCTTCGATGCCCCGCAAGGAGGGAGAGACGGGCAGCTGCATAGGTAGGCAAAGCAAAGCAAAGCAGGGAATTGGAGGGATGAAGATATTGGCAATATCCTACAAATGCTAACGCGCACTTCCGGGCACTCCTATTGCAGGCATGTCACGTCCTCGCCTCTGCGCCAAGTAAATGCCATTTCAATGGCCGACATTTCAGCTGCTTGGGTGTAAATACTACTGCAAGCACCAAAGCTTGATCCCTGGTCGTGTTTTACCCCAGCTGTCCTTTTTTGCCGTGTCCCCTGCATCGAGGGTTTCTGGTTGGAATAAGCCCAGGAAAGCCTGTCTTGAAGACCCCAAGTAACCAGGGAAGAGAGACGGAACAATCGCCCGGCTCTCAGGCACCAAAGCTGCTTGTCGACTCCAGCTCGGTCATCCTACGATTCCTTGGCACTCGCTGCTCGTCGTGGGAAGCATCGGTACGAGTCTGTCGACCTGGCTCAGTTGCCTGAGACGACCATTTACCAGGCCTTCCAAGAGCCGACTTCGCTCGAGCGGATGTAACCACTACACATCCGAAGTGCGAGCAAGAATCACGTTAATCGCGACATCCTTCACGACCCAATGCCAGTATTAGATGAAAAAGGAAACTCTCCTGCGTCACCCCTTTGTATACGATGCCGTCTTCTATTGGCTGCCTAATAATCCTGCCACACCCCCCCCCCCTTCCTCCCTTGCCCTGGACCCGGCCATAGACGAGCTCGGGCAACAATCTACATGGCGCGGAAAGAAGAGTGAGTGGCTTCGCGCGGCTGAGACCGCCCGATACCCTTGCTGACGGCGGGACCTGAATCGACGTCATTGGTTTGTTGGTTAGGGGTGAGAAAAGACCAGGCTTCTTTCTGATCTGGAACATGAGAGACGGGAGGCTTTGGGCTGAGTCTCTGGATATCCGGTTTTGTGGCTTCCGCTGCTCTCGTGTCATACAATCTCTCGCTAAGGGGGTCTGGATCGGGCGCAACTCGAACCGGATCGGATCCGGAAAACAGGGGTTCGTCATTTATTCTCGAGCGTACACCAATCCAACACCGAAGGCGTGGGGGGAAGGATGGGAATCGATGCATTGGTGGTGGTATCTACAAAGGCACGGCCGGCTCCGGAGAATTGCTGGGCGCTAGACAGGCAACTTTCGACCTCATGGCCGTGTTGGTGAGTGCACGAAGGCATCGGGTTGTCAAAGTGTAGCTTGCGGCCCATGGAAGGGCAAAAAAAAAAAGGGGCTGCATGTTCTCCAATATGGATGGGCAACTCGTAACTGGCGCCGAATATTGCTTGTCGGGGGCGGCATGCTGCAGGAACGGGCCAGTCAGCCTGACAACATGGGCTTGCATTGGAATTAAATGCTACCTTAAGGCAAAAGACTGCTGCTACCACTATAACTACCAAGGCTGTTGCAGGTGGCTATGAGGCCAAAGAGATGGTACCAAGGCCCGAGTAGACAACAATTACACCCTGCTGTAGGCCCTCCATCATTGTCTCCTTAGATCGTCTGAGTACCCTCCTTGATAGTATTGTTGGGTGTCGAACTGCTGAGCTGAGGCTTACTTGCTCGAGCAAGGGCGTCAGACAAGGGCATACAATGACGTCTCTTGACCCCTTTCAATATCGTATGAAGCCGGGCGTTGACGATGCTTACACTAGTAAAGACACAGCTGACTCAATCCTCACAAAGGAAGCAGATAGGCATATGCCGGTGCTCTCCCCAGTGATTACGCACAGCCTTGCACCGACTACGAGGCACTCGATTCGGTCATACTTCATTATAGCATTGGATGCTTCTCCAGCTTGAGCTCAAATCAAACTCAAACGGCCCCCAAAAGCAGCAATGTCCGGGGATCTATAAATACAAATTGCGTAGATGTACAATGTCGCTCTCAGCATCCCAGATGAGCGCCTCCGAGGCTTGCTCTTACGCAGGATACCTGCGTAATCTCGCCTCCTCGAGCTTCCAAACGCCGCAGTAAATCCAGGCCCATGCAGCTTTCTATCGCTTGACCCAAGCAGGCATCTTTCGGGCCTTGACATGTCCATGCTTCTTTCTCTCCACTGTCCTGGGGTCGCGCGTGATGCAGCCAGCTAGATGCGGGAGATGCAGCGTTAGCAACCATCGAAAATGCCGAGAACGAAAGGGAAAGAAAAGCAAAAGAGGAGGGGGGTGAACAAGCAGAACAGCCCAGACAGTGACATAGAGCATACCTCTTCTGAGAGCCGGTTTCAAAGCCGGCTCGTGAGCGACCAGCGCCTTTGCAACAGCCAGGGTGATCGCCTCGGCCTGTCCCGTCGTGCCGCCTCCCTCAACCAAGGCCCAAACGTTGTACTTATCCAGCCTTTGCGTGGCGGTGAGGGCCCAAACTGCGCTTTCACGGTCGTGCACCCGGCCAAACGCCTCGCTCAGCGTCTTGCCGTTCACCAGAACCTCCCCCGTGCCCTCCACGACAAAGGCGCGGGCCGTTGACTCTTTTCTCTTGCCCACGCCGACGGCGCGCCCAAACTTGTCGATTGTGATGGGGTTGGGCATGTTCAAGAACGGGTTGATGTCTCTGGTGAACTCGGTCAGGGCCACCTTGACCTCCTGCGGCCGCAGGCTGGGCTCAATGAGGTTCAGGCGCTTGGCCACCCGCATGACCTTTGCGTAATGTGACGCCTTGATGGGCTCTCCCATCTGTGCCCGCATCTCCTCCAGTTTCGTCCACGGCATCTGCGGCGCCTCACTGGGAGGCACCGTCGGCAGATGGTTGTACTTGGTGAGCAGCTTGGAGATTCCAATGTATAAGTCGTTGAACTGGGGCTCTCTCGAGAAGTATGATGGCGTTGCCGGCACGACTCGGGCATGTGTAATGCCTTGGTACGGGATCGGGACGGACGCGGCGGCTTCGGCCTCAAGGCTGGGAGGCGTCGTTGTCTTGTGCGAGTCGCTGGTTATTGAGCGGATGGCGAGCGTGAAGCTCGATCGCGGAAGCATTGCCGACCGCCATTGAGCCGCGGCAGTCGAGCCTGCGCACTTTGCATGCCGCAGACCGGTTGCGATTGTCGCCATTGTTGCCGGAGTCGGTCGAGGGTTGATTCGAGCAACGGCGTTTCGCTCTTGGAACCACAGAACTTGGAATCTTTTTCCCCACGATAGCCTCGCCTGCTGAACCTGCGGAATTGAACCGACGCATCACGTGCAGATAAGCGGAGCTGATTGGTGCAAGTATCAGACGGACACAAGCACAGCACCAGCCACATATAAGCCACTGTGCCCCACTCTGACTTGCTGCCCTGCTGCGACTGCTTCACCAGCCACCGCGGGGCACTCGCTGCATCCCCTCATTAGAAAAAAAAAAATTCCTCTATCGCCCCGTTCTTCTTCTCTTCCCTTCTTTTCCCAAGCTCAAACACTCTTGTCAAGCATCACGACATCAGTCAAAATGGCCTTCGGAACTCTCTTTACCACCAACGTTCGTCTCCCTCCCAAGCAACTCCCTGCTCTGCACAGCTTCAATATGCTCACCTATTCGTGCCATACAGGACCAGCCTCGTGCCGTCGCCACCAAGGCCGTCGCCAAGGCCAACGGCCTCGAGCTGAACATCTCCCTCGTCGAGGCTGGCAAGCCCACTGCTGAGCACCTCAAGGCTCACCCTCTGGGCAAGTTCCCTGCCTTCCTTGGCGAGGATGGCTTTGCTCTGAGCGAGAGCATTGCTATTGCCATCTACGGTATGTATATTGCTCCATCTTGACGTCTTTTCTCGGCCCTTCCCCTGCGACCTGGCTCCTCGCAGCCTCTCGCCAAAATGATGATTGTATTTTAGTTATCCCTGTCTGAAAGAATTGTTTTAAAAACTTTTCCTGTGTTGATAACGACAACTTCTGATCCTGCACTATCTTCCTCCTTCGAATCTCTGAGTTTCAATGAGTCACAAAGTGTGTAGTACTCTTTGCTAACATCGTGATACAGTCACCTCCCAGAACGAGAAGACCACTCTTCTCGGCAAGACCAAGCAGGAGTAAGTCGCGCATCTCACACCGAATCAATCATGCCTCAAATCTAACAGACTGCCAGCTACGCTTCCATCCTGCGATGGATGTCCTTCTTCAACTCTGAGGTCGCCCCCCAGATCGGCACCTGGATCAAGCTCCTGACTGGCGCCCTTCCCTACAACAAGAAGGCTGTCGATGACATCGCCAAGGAGGTTGGCCGTGCTATCGACGCTGCTGAGGAGCACCTCACCCACCACACCTACCTGGTTGGTGAGCGCATCACCCTGGCTGATCTCTTCAGCGCTCCCCTCCTCAACCGCGGCTTCCAGAAGTTCTTCGACAAGCAGTGGCGCCAGCAGCACCCCGCTGTCACCCGCTGGTACGAGACCATCACCAACCAGCCCATCTACACTGCCGCCGCCGAGAAGGTTGCCTTCATCGACACCCCTGTCCTCACCAACACCCCTCCCAAGAAGGCTGAGCAGCCCAAGCCTGCCGCCGCCCCCAAGCCTGCTGCTGCTCCCAAGCCCGCCGCTGAGGAGGAGGAGCCTGCTGCCCCCAAGGCCAAGCACCCCCTCGAGGCCCTGCCCAAGGCCTCCATTCCCCTCGATGAGTGGAAGCGCCAGTACTCCAACAACGACACCCCCGTTGCCCTCAAGTGGTTCTGGGAGAACATGAACTTCGACGAGTACTCCCTGTGGAAGGTTGCCTACAAGTACAACGATGAGCTTACCATGACTTTCATGTCCAACAACCTCATCGGCGGCTTCAACAACCGTCTGGAGGCTTCTCGCAAGTACCTCTTCGGCTGCGCCTCCGTCTACGGCGTCAACAACGACTCCGTCATTGAGGGTGCCTTTGTCATCCGCGGCCAGGAGTACCTGCCCGTCTTCGACGTCGCTCCCGACTACGAGAGCTACGAGTTCACCAAGCTCGACCCCAGCAACCCTGAGGACCGCGCCTACGTCGAGGCCCAGTGGTCTTGGGACAAGCCCGTTGTCGTCAACGGCAAGGAGTACCCCCACGCCGACGGCAAGGTCTTCAAATAAATAACGACAGTGGAAGGGGTTGACGAGTTACAATCATGAACTGATGATGGGTTATGGGTAAATAGGAATTCGGAGGCGAATGAATGATGATGATACACACGGCCTGAGCAGTCCTGTGCGAAAGGCCAGCGGGCTCAGCACCGCACCAAAACAAACAATCCAAAGCCGTAAAACATGTCTATCCGCTCGTTGCTCGTTCCTTTGTGCCTATTGCGTGACAAGAATGTTCGGGGTATCTAGAGGAGTGCTATGAAGTTGTAGGCTCTGGACGAGGCAAAATGGATATGCGCATGCAGAGCGTACGAGTCTATGTAAAAAGGCGCAAGTCTCAAAACTGTTAAAATTGGGACTTGATCTCTATCACGCCATGCCATTGTCGTCGTGCAACTGCGGTAGTCTATAGTTGGCGTCGATTCCAAAGGGATGATGCCGTATGTAGCTGCTGATGTTGGCCTGATAGCAGAGCGTATTCAGGTAATCGTGGACCTGGGGCAGCACGTCGGGGGGCTCGTTGGCGAGGCCCTCGAACTCGGGCAGCTGGAGGATGTTGTATGGCTCGCTGCGGCCCTTCTCGGCCGAGTCGTCGACGAGCACCGTGTTGGTCTGGTCCCAGCGCTGGCCGCGGGCGGCGTCCGGGTGCGAGGCGGTCACATGAGGGTCGTTCCAGATGCTCGACAGGCGCTTGTAGCACTGGACGCGGGAGGAGTAGTCGGCGGGGGAGAGGCCGAAGCGGTCGCGGCCCCAGATGACGACGCACTTTGCGCGCTGCTCGGGCGAGAGCAGCTGCGAGACCATCTTGTCGACGTTTTCGGGGCGGGCCGACGACCAGATGGCGACGTGGAAGGTGTCGACGCAGTAGTCGAGGAACTGGCGCGCGTGAGGGCGCTGGATGAAGTTGAAGGGGTTGCGCTTGTTGGGGCGGTACAGCAGCGTGCCGTTGAGGTCCATGATGACGAGGATGCGGCGCGGCTGGCGGAGGGTGAGGGGCTGGGAGAGGGAGGTCTTGATGTAGAGAGGCGTGGGCTCTGGGATGCCGCCGGATGCCGCGCTGGGGGCGACGCGCTCGTCTCGGGGGATGTTTTTGGGGCCGTTGGGGGGAGGTGCGGCGGCGAAGTTGCTTGGGTTGAGGTTGTTCATGAAGTTGTTGTGGAGGAGGTTCATGTCGAAGCCGAGGTTGTTTGGAGCGTTGAGGTTGAGGCCGAAGTTGATGGGGTAGTTGAAGTTGAGGCCAAAGTTGTTATTCAGATTATTGAAGTCGTTAAACCTAGAGGCAGAAACCAGTCAGTTACTTGGCCCCCCTCGAGAGGCACCACGTATTTGTGAAAGAAGGATTGGCTCATCATACCCAAACTGGCCAGGAGCAGGCGCAGGACCACAAGCCTGCGCATTTGCCGTGCGATTCGCGGCAGCCTCAGCTTCCGCCTGCGCTCTCCTCGCTTTGGCCTTCTTGTTCTCCTTTTTAGCCTTTCGCGGCGGCACGTACGGCGCCTTGGCCTTTGTCTGAGGGTTCTTTGCCGGTGCGCTGACCAGGCCGCCGTCCGGGGTGGCTGCGATCGCATGAGGCGCCAGGTTGTTAAGCAGGGTCAGCCCTGGGATCTGAATGCTTTGCAGCGGCATGGTGGTCGCCGTTCTGCTTTGATCGCTTGTGGCAGAACGATAGTTGGCCGTGGACGCAGGGAGTAAAGTGAGTGGCGGGCGCGGTCGATTCAGGTTCTCTCGGGTCTTTGGCGAGAGCGCCTTGGAGGGAGGACGACTGCGGGGAGGGAACCGTCGGTTTTTGCTGGAAACAGAATACGTTCTGGTCGCAGCTGGAAGGGCGCTAAAATAGCAGCCTGGCCTTAAAACTATCCTCCGTAGCCACATCAAGCGTTCCTCCAAGCTTTGCGACTTGACATATCGAGATGGGGCAGATGGTGAGAATTGCGTTTTGCTTGTTCCACTACCTTGAGAGGCGAGATGGGGAATTTTGGTGTTGAATGGAGATTTAGGCGCTAAGCCCCCACAATGATACTGGTTACTTGCATAGCCTATTGGCTAAAGCTGTATAGCGGGCCAGGGTCTGATATCGATAAGATTGGCTCCATGAAAATAATTTGTTAGCATGAGGTGAGATTGCTGCAGCTTTAGTGGCAGCATCGTTTGTAGCAGAAACCTAAAGTTACTCCCCACTGACACAGGTGACCATTATTTCTTCACCATCTTTCACACAATGTCTTCCAAACGGAAGCTCGGCGCCTTGGGGCTCGAACGCCGTGTCAAGGCACGGCGAGAAGAGGATTGGGAGCCGGATTTGGGTGCCAGCGACGACGACGACGACTCAGGCGAGGAGGTGTCGTCAGAAGGGGAAGTCGACAGCAGCGATGAGGACCAAGACTCCGAGGCAGAGTCTGGCTCAGAAGTATGCAAAATACCTACCAGGCAACAGTTCTTTAGATGGGTCTACGTGTGCTGATTGCAGTTTTCTCGACAGTCTGAAGAAGCCGAAGAAGATGGGCCGAAAACAGACTTCTCGTCCATCTCGTTTGGCGCATTAGCCCGCGCAGCAGCCAGTCTACCGCCGCCCGACAAGAAACGAAAAAAAGCCGATGCCGGCAAGGACAAGGACGAAGCGGCGTCAACAGCAGCATCGGCAGCCCACCCATCAAAAGACGCACTGAAACGAGAGCAAAAGAAGAAGAGCCGAATCGACACATCATCAAAGCGAAGCTCCAAGCACGCGCCGCAGGAAATGACGTCCAAGAAGCCCGTCAGCAGGCGCCGCGAGATCCTGGCCGACCCGCGCCGCAAGGCCCGCGACCCGCGCTTCGACGCCCTGACGGGGAAGCTGGACGAGGCCAAGTTCGCCAAGAACTACGCCTTTTTGGACGAGTACCGCGAGAAGGAGATGGCCGACTTGCGGGCGCAGATCAAGAAGACCAAGGACGCCGACGCAAAGGAGGAGCTGAAGCGGCAGCTGCTGTCGATGGAGTCCAAGAAGAAGGCCCGCCAGAAGAAGGAGGAGGAGGCCAGGCTGCTGCAGGAGCACCGCAAGAAGGAGAAGGAGCTGGTGGCGCAGGGCAAGCAGCCTTTCTACCTGCGTAAGAGCGAGCAGAAGAAGCAGCTGCTGCTCAACAGGTATGCGGGCATGAGTAAGGGGCAGGTCGACAGGGCCATTGAGCGGAAGCGCAAGAAGGTGGCGTCCAAGGAGAAGAAGGAGTTGGCTCACCTAGAGAGGGTGTCGAGACGTCATTAAACGGTTGCCGATTTCGTTGACCCCTACCTACCCACCTACCCTACATAGCCATCTTGTACTGTAATGCGTTATGACGGATATTTCCTGTAACTCGTTGTTCTTGTTCTTGGGTATATCGGGTGTTTGGGACACTACAGTTGAAGCGAGAAGCCATAACAGGTTCTATTCACCTAACCTTTTCTCTGAGTCGTCTGCATGTATGGTAATGGCGGTCGTTGGAGGCAGCAATCATCCCATAAAGTTCATACCAACAAGCAGCCCTCATCGCCGATTCGAGCCCCAGTCTTGCCAGTAAACTTCATACCATCACAAGCAGAGTGGAATTAAGGTTGGAGGCTTGCAGAAGCAAAAGCCCACTTGGGGGATCGCAGATCTTCCCCCCCTATTCCAGGTTTTGCGTCACAGGCTGACTTGGCCGAATGGAAGTTTTTGGCGATTGCTTCATACAGTACCCAGGAGGCTCCCATGAGGTCATAAATGCCCGAACTTGATCGCCCCCGGTGACGAGAAGCGAGTTGCTGCTGCCGCGTCCCGCCAGCATACTGATGACTTGCATCTCACCCATCTTTTTCGTCCCCCATTGTCGCATGCGTGATTCGGGTCATTGTATGTCCTGGCTTATCTAAAGGTCAACATGTCAACTGCCACTTATCCTGTGAAGACAAACGAGTCCTCTGAAGACAAGCGACGTTGTATGATTGTCAATCAGAAGCTCCCAAAGCCGCCCGTCTCGGCGAAAACGCTGAAGGCAAGAGTGGAAGCCAATGGGCCAGGGGTTATTCTTCGCTGCTGTATCACGATAAGCCTGAGGAGAGGCTGCAAACTGATGGAATAAGTTGCCACTTCGTCACAGCCGGGGACATGACGCTCCGATGCGAGTCTGATGCAACCCTAGCGGACTTGCTCAGGCGATAGGTACGGTAGTTGTGCAGGTTAGACCTTGTTGATGGTTAGGATTTCAGGATTCACACGCCAGTGTCATCATAGCAAACGGTGAATAGCCAAAGCCCCGTTCTTTGCTAAACAAGACGTCTTGTCTTCTGGAAGGGACCCTTCCTGCCTTCGACGCAAAACAGGCGTAGCCTCGCGCAGTTCTCACAGGTGGTATCTCGACTTGTTCTTGAATGGAGGCAAATAGCAAGGTCACACAACGTCATACTTAGCCATGCGAGCATGACGTGAATGGCATTCTCTTTGCTCATCGCACGCCCACAAGCAGCCAATTGTATGCTGCACGTTGCCATGGGAATGGCCTCCTTTCTAGCTGCTCAGGGAATCGGCCGCCCTGTTCGCAACAATTCAGCTCGAAGATGGCACGGATTGATGCTGACGATTCCATCGTTGCTGATGCTGTTGCAAGGTCTTGCATCTAGTCTTCCGGATGGGGCATTGCTAGCACTTCTTGCACGACAGGGTCCTGAGGGCCAGATGGTTTGTTGGGGGCCATGATCGCCGCCTTTGAACGAGTATGTATGTAAGTGCCAACGGAATGCTCGATTATCCTTGTCTGTACATCTGTGCGGCAAGGTGAAGTGAGCAAACCACTACTCGCCTGTCGTGCTTTACCGAAACGCAGCGCGAATGTCAAAGAGAGAAGGGGTCCATGTCCGATGGCGTGGGGTGGATCATCAGGTGTAGATGAAATAAACTGGCGGTTATGGCCACACGAGATCTGAGGGACGATACATGGAAGCGTCGGATCGAGCAACGCTGGTTGGCCTGCAGAGACGCCTCGATCCACACAAACGTCGAAACCTCACGGATGGTGCCGTGCAACATGGTGAGCCTCATGAGGGCAACTGAAAATAAGGATCATAGTAAGGATCTATTAGGCCGGGGCTCCATCGAAAGCTTGGGGAAATGATGCGATAGTGGGCAAAAGCTTGGTCTGCTTGGCACAGGGAACCATGTCGAAAAGCCCGGGATGTCGATCCCCAGCCTGTGACGCAGGAACCTTGAAGCTTGCTCGAGGTGGACCCCAATGATTCAAACATGCATCCGGACGTCGTTTGGCTTTCGTGCGTACTCCGTATGCGACGTACAGTGACAGAAGATTGTGTGACTGAGCACCGGCGAGATCTGCTAGCTCTGGCCGCCGAAGCAAGCAACCACGGGCTGGCTGCAAGGCAAAAAGGCTCGACGATCATCAACACCAGCAGAAGCACTTCTCGCGAGATGCCAGCCCTCCATGTCGATGCCCCCAAACGCACCGTTATGTCGTTGAGGTCGTCGAGAGAGGTTCGAGTGGAGCTCGTGACGGAGGAGGCGAAAACGCCGCCCAGATCGAGCAGCGTTTTCACACCTGAACCACCGTCACCGTTTCCCCTGTGGGGTCGCCGGTGACATCACGCACGGTGGCTTCATTCGAACGTCCAGCCAGGTTTCTGCTGCTGATTCGACGGCACAGGCCCCCTACAGTACGGCTGCCATGGCAGACAATGCCCTCGTCGTACTGTTGCCCTCGTCGTGCCCTTTGCGACTTCGTCCAGACGGTAGGGCGCAAGGCCATGTGAGAGGTGGAATCGGATGAAGAGCAGGCGGATCTAGGCTTCTGCCGCCGTGGTCCATGTGTAGATGGCAGTTTGAATTCTCCATAAATCGAAAGAGTCATGTCGAGGTATTTTGAAGTGGCGCCGTTTAGATCTCGATGCGTAAGTCCGTCGAGGTGAGAAACGTAACGGACGGCAAATGTGCACAAATGCGGCCGAGCTTTCTCTGACAGCATCTCGATTGGGACCGAAGCAAAGGGCAGCACTCAAATGGCGGTCCAATGAGTCGGGGCCATCATCTTCTCGGTCCGCATTTCCTCGTTTTCTGGACATCCGCGGGCGCGCATAGCGACTATGTGTATACGTACAATTTGCTGCATATTGCATCGAATCTCGGCCGTCAACCCAGTGTGAATATCTGAAAGGCCCGTTTCCCCTCGTTGACGGATCTGGAAAAGGAAGGGGGGGGGGACAGAGGAAAAGGAAGCAAAGACGGCGATATCCCATGGATGCGCCGTTCGCACGTCTGATTGCATGCCTTGTCAGTCTGTGGATGTGCCACAACGGAAGGCTTCCAACATTTCGGATTCTGTTACCCGCAGTGGCCTATTCGATTACGGTGAGAATGGGTACGGGCTGTCGGCCAATGGGTGCGCCTTGTCTTGGATCAGAGTGGCGTGTTGGTGTGCCATTACCGCATCGCCTTCGATTGATGATCCATTGGAGCCTCTGATCACAAGCCGCCATGAACAAGTTGCGAAACAAGGACCAGAAAGATACTGTACGCTCGAGGAACAAAGGAGGACTGAGGCACCGTATTTCCAAATTCTGGCAAGATGGGCAATGCAGTCGAGCATTTCGCGTAATTTACCGTAGGAATCACGGTACGATGCCCGGTGCGCATGTACTCATGGACGGGATGGCTTCTGCAGAACTGCCTATCCGTACTGCCTATCCGTACCAGAATTGGCCTTCGAAGCGGGCAAAGAGAGGCAGCATGACATCCGCGTGACGAGCATGCCGATTCCGACCAGCAGGGTCTTGGGGCGGGCAAAACTGGACTGTTTCTGCTCGTTTTCCAAGGCCAAATCCTTCCGTACTGTCCTGTACGGTAGCTCCTTGGAGCCACCGTTTTCGCCTGTCCGCCCCCAGAACTTGGAAGAGCGTTCTTGCACATGCCCACCGTACAGTACAGTACGAGTACGCAGTTGGCATGCAGAAGGACGATCCCCATCGCACCATGCCGCTCCATTATGATTGTGGTGGCGTGGGCCTCAGCAGGACCCTGAGCGAGCAGCAGCCCATCCGGCCCAAAAAGGGTGTCGAGCTCATGCAGAGGGAGTGGGCGAGCGGCGGTGGAGGCGTCTAGGACGGATGGGGATCGCGAGGCGATTATCAGCATAGCATCACTCGCGGTGGCCAAAGAGCAGCAGCCCTCGAGCAGGGAACAGGCCCTTGTCGACGTGCTACTGCAGCAACTCTGTTAGCAGGTCGTACGCCATTTTCACCTGCGCTACCGTTGGGGTGATTCGTTCAGATGCCGATCAGCTCGGTTGATTTAGAGAGGCCGATATTGGCTTGCGGAGGAGGGGGTGGAAGGGGGGTGAGGGCCCTTCCTGTGCGCGCGTGTGTAAGGAAGGCATGGGGTCTAGGGCAGAGACGCAAAGAAGGGGAAAATACACAGCAGACCAGAGCTGGTGGTCGAGACCCCTCCTATGGACTGTACTGTATAGACTGTATGGGGTTGTAGCTGTTGTTTCTAGCGGGCGAGATGATTGTCGAGGCTGGCGCTGAGGTCGGATGAGGGGGAAGGAATTAGGTGGAGGGTCCTGACTGTGAGATTTATAAAAAGACCTTGAGATCCGCGTCTGGGCCTCGTTCCTTCTTTTCCTGGCTCGCCACGACCGCATCTTGTGGCTTCTTTCCCGTCACAGCCTTGTCTTGACTTCCCGATTCTCTTGTACTACGTCATCGGCGCCCTGCTCCAGCCTTGCCTCTCTACCCATCTCGCCTTTTACTCCTACCTATATCAACCTCTTTTCCCTCTCCTCTTGAACAGTTCCTATACGACAATAATCACAACTATCCTACAGTGTCTAACCCACCAACCTCCCCATCTACAGTCAAATCCAGCATCAACATCCGATCAACTTTGACATCTCTGATCTCAACTCATCCTCTACTCGACTCATCCTCTACTCGACTCATCCTGTTCTCGACACCAAACAGGCCTATCAACACTTAAACTTCACCTCAACTACACATCATGATGCCCGGCTCACAAGACCACTTCAACGTCTCCATGCCTCAATCCCCTCCTCCGCCGCAGAGCATCTCCAGTTACTCTCGCTTCATCCACGACCACACAAAACGCCAGATGCAGGCCTTTGGCGGCCTGTCATCGTCAAATTCTGGCTCCAGGGGCCGATCATCTGTCGGCACATCCATGACCAACGGAACAGCTCCCACGATCTAGTTCCTTTGCGTTCGGCCTGCGGGTGTCCAAACATTGCACATGGGGGCGTCATATGTCTAGCGTTGCTTTCTCCTTTCTGATTTCGAGCGTTACGATTCCCGCGCGCTTTTTCGCTTGACTCGCCATCACAGCAGACACAAGTCGATCATGGTGCAATGCGACTCCTGGGCTTCGCCCATAATATGGTACTGCCCGGACAGCCCAGCAGAAGAATCATATCATGGCATACTCCCAAGTTCGGAATGCAAGCATAGACACAAAGTCTTTCTACCAAACACGAATTCTGCAATGCAGCCGAAAAAGCAACTTGTTGCGTCACTCCGATGACGAGCCGACTCGAGCCCTTCGCTAATTCATCGCTGGCTTATAATACACTGCTCTTTTAACGAATTTCTATGATACACGCATGGCGTTGGACGGTTCCTAGGATGGAAGAACAAGGGGTTCTGGTGTTTTTGGTTCTGGTATATACACGGTCACTGGAACGGCGAAGGGGGGATGGGCTATATCAGGCTGTTGAAGCCAACGTACATGGACGATAATAGCAGCTGACGAGGAAGAATGGAACTGATGAGTTTCCAATCCAATACAATCACTCGTTCGTGTTCAAGGTTATTGGTTGTCTCATCCTCAAATTGTGTGAGTGCCAGGTGACCCATTGCATTGTGATAGAGAAATACTACATAATATCTTCATGATGCGACCCAAGTGAATCCATCCACGCCTTGTGTAAACCCTCATCGCTCATTATGTCGCAAAGTGAACTCAAGAGTTGCCCTGTCCCATCCAGTTCCTGAAATCTGAATGCTCGAAAATCAACGTTTGCTCTCGCCCATGCCCTTTCGCGATAGTCGCTATACTAAAGACGGCTTCTTCTTGATACCAAGCAAGGCAGCATGGTCTTTCTTCTTCTTCACAGCCCTCTTGAAAGACGGCGGCGGAGGCGGCGGTGGCATGGAACTTGTCGCCGCGCTGGTATCCAACGAAGTTGAGGCCTCCACGGCCTTATCACCACCCATCGGCCCAGAAACCTCAGCAACTTCAACAACTTCCTCTACGACGCCGGGGTTCTCTGAATCTAAGGGCTTTAGCCTATTGGCGGCTGCCGCAAACGCCCTCTTGGCAATCTCCGCATCTTCTCTCTCTTGTCGCTCCCGCTCCTCATCTCCAGAACGAATAATGGTGTCTGCGAAATCCGTCCCTTCCTTTTCCGATCGATGTATCCTCGCGTTTCTTTGTCGAATCTCATCAAGCGCATCGGCTGCTGCCATTTCGCGGCGAGCATCGGCATTCTTCGCCTCGAGATCTTCCATGGCGTTCTTCTCCTCCTCGCCCGCGGCTTCGGCTTCCTCCCGCTCCAGCCTGTCCAGCCTCTCCTCCACCGTCTCTTCAGCCAGTTCCCGGTTCCGCCACGGTTCAAACGAGCGCATGGCGCCCTTGACCATCGCGTAGTCTGTGTTTCGCGGGTCCGTGCGAAAGGTGATCTCGGCGCTGCATCGCGTGCACTTGATGTGGAAGAAGAGGATCTGGATGCCAAGGTATTTCTCGTCCGGTCGGATTTCCTTGCGCGAGTTGAATTTCCGTCCTTTGTAGATGTATTCGCCGCAGCTGAGGCACTTCATGGAAAAGGGAGCCATGAGTCGGACGGTTTGGATTCTCGGTCCTGTGGGTTTGGGGCCCCGACGGCGGCTGATGTCGTTGGGATCGAAATCCGGGGGGTAGTATTTCTGAAGGACTTTGCGCTCAGACATTGTGAGCTGCGGGCGTGAGTGTCGTTGTGTAAGGGGGGAATGCGGATGAGTGGTTGAAGAGGCAAGATATGCTGGTCAGGTCAGTATGGAGAAAGAAAGTTGGAGGAGTGGCGTTGATGCAGCACTGTAATTGTCGGTTCCGAGTTGAGAAATAAGGCTGAGGTAATGTCACTGCCAAACCGCATTAACGTCGGCAGCAGATAAGGTGGCGATAACAGATAAGATTTCGCCCATGCAAGGCTGAGTCGCGCCTTGGATTTGGCTCCGACAATTGTACCATCATCGTCCGTCACCGTCTCAGCCTCGACTGCTGCTGCTGCAACGAACTTGATAACTTGATTTCCGCTTGCGCATAGAAAATACCCGTCTTCCCAACAACGACTCGGCGATCCGGCTTCACCCCCCAAGGAAACAACACAAGATGCCCAAAGCAGAGGTCGGCTCGACCAAACACCTGAGCAACAAGCTCAAGTCCAAAGGCCTCCAGCGCCTGCGGTGGTACTGCCAGGTCTGCGAAAAGCAATGCCGCGACGCCAACGGCTTCAAGATGCACACCCAGTCCGAGAGCCACGTGCGGCAGATGCTCGTCGTCGGCGAGGACCCCAAGAAGTTCATTAACCAGTACAGCGACGAGTTCCTCAAGGATTTCCTGCAGCTGCTGAGGACGGCGCACGGCGAGAAGCAGGTGCACCTGAACCAGTTTTACCAAGAATACATTGCCAACAAGGAGCACATCCACATGAACGCGACAAAGTGGCCGTCGTTGACCGAATTCGCAAAGTATCTGGGGAGGGAAGGCATATGCCGAGTGGAGGAGACGGAAAAGGGACTGCACATTAGCTGGATCGACAACTCTCCCGATGCGCTCAGACGGCAAGAGGCATTGAGGAGGAAAGAAGCGCAGGACCAGGGCGACGAAGAAATCGAGCAGCGCATGATACGGGAGCAAATCAAACGGGCTCAGCAGATGGCTGGCAAACGCGATGGAGAAGGCGAAGAGGAGGTGGAGGGCAGGGAGCTCAAGAGACAAGAGGGTGAAAAGATTAAACTGTCGTTTGGTGCGAAGCCCAAGCCGGAAGACGAGTCGAAATCAAAATCTCCGCAGGATAAGCCTGAAGAGCCTAAAGGCGGCGACAAGACTGAGGAGACGAGCTCGGCCGCCTCTACAGAGCAGCAACCGAAACCAGCTGCGAGCAAGGGAGGCTTTGGCGGAGTGTCTCTGAAGCTCGGCGAAAAGCCACAAACCAAGAACGTCTTTGCGCAGGCCAAGAAGAACGCGCTGGCTTCGGGATCCAAGAAGGGTTCAATACTGCAGCAGCCCAAGAAGATGAGCGAGGCCGAGAGGATCATGAAGGAGGAGATGGAGAAAAAAAGACCCAGCGGCTCCGTCGGATTCGCGATGCCCGGTGGCAAGAAACAAAGGATGAATTAGGCACGGCGCTGAGTGTCTTCATGACGGATTGGTATGGCGTTTCCTCCCCCTTTTTTTGATCTTGACACGGCGCGTCGGTTGCACATAGAATGGATGTATTTGCAGCACGCTTGCATTTTCCACAGATACCACCATTTCCCATTAACGATCATATCATCAGGGAGTGGCTATCCAGCACCCCAGCTCGGCTATTCAGCATCCTCGTGAATAGCCACCCTCTTTCCACAGATACCATAATGTTGATAACAATCCATAATATTGATCTTGAAGGCCTTAAATAGTCGATTCCCTTTTTCAAAACGCCATATTCGCCCGCATTATACGCTAAATCACATATTGTTGTATTCGTCCCTTCACATTAGGCATCCGTGTCAGTTTGCGTGCCATCTCTCCTGCATTGTCATCACACGTCAGCCTCCCTCCAAATCATCACCTCCAATGGGGAAAAGGGAACCGCTCGCGAGTCGCGGTTGCGCGCTATACGTACGGGATATACTGTATCCGATACTCGTCCTCGAGCGAGGACCGGATCTCGTCGGGCAGCTGGCCCGAGACCTTGATGGCGTAGAGTCCGGGCACGTAGCCGTCGAGGCGCTGCCACTTTGCGACCCACGACTTGGCCGGGTTGGCGAGCGAGATGAGGCCCTCGAAGACCTGGGAGGTGCAGCTCTCGATCTGGTCCTGCGAGCCGATGAGGTGCAGGAACTCTTCGCAGTTGGGGCATCCTTCGTCGCGGAAGCGCTGTTTGGGGGGTTTGAAAGGGTTAGCGGACTAGGTTTCGCGTCGTTGGGGGACAAGGAGAGGAGAGGAGAGGTTTCTCTGGAAGGGAGAACGGACGCTGTATGTCATTACGATGGAGCAGACCATGCAGGCGCGCAGGTAGCGCTGCTGGCCGGGGGTGACGAAGTTGGACATGGTTGTGCGATGGGTGTGGAAGAAGTGAGAGAGAGAGTAGAGAGGATGTAGGATTTGTCGGGGTGAGTTTGGCAAGGCTGAAGTTGAAGACGGGAATGGAAGTGCATGGGTTGGGCGTGGCGGAAAGACGCTAGTGCGGAATTGCTTCCGAGTGGATGGACAGGTACGTACCAATTCTGTACGAACGAAGCTCGAGTTATAAAGTGTGTTTGTAACAGGTATAAGCCTGGATATATGGTTAATAAGTAAGGTACCTAAGGTGATACGTCTTTTTACTTCTCGTTCCACTGTCTATATCCTCAACCCTGCTAGTAGGGTAGATACGTGATGTGTGATAGTAGGACATCAAAGCCAAGGCTCCGAATCCATCAGACCGGCACCATGAACCAATGCATCTAAACGCAATACATGCAACAAACGCAATCTGGATTTTCACCCTTCAACAGCTACCAAACCAAACAACCACTCTCAAAGATTCAACACTATCTCACACAGGCGCATCTAAATACAAGATGTCCCAAGAAACACTCCCAGCCTCGCAAAAATCAGCACTCGAAAAACAAAGGCTCCCCAAAACGCACGAACTTCTCACCTGCACCATCAAAACACCGCCCTTCTCATACGTCCATCTGGAGCTCCTGACGAACCCTCCCGAGGCGGCCGCCGCAGCCGTCATCCAGCTCGACAACCTCCAGGTCAAGTCGTACTGCACGGCCGCCCTGCGCCAGTTCCTCGGGCTGACGGGCACCGCGATCCCGCTCGACGTGCTCAAGGTCGAGGCCTCGGAGTGCTGGGTCCGGGTGCCTCGAGAGGACCTGGGGGCCTTTGCCGCCGCGCTGACGGCCTGGAAGGGCTCCAGCGATGGAGGCGTTGAGTTCCTCTTACGGGTCAAGCAGTGCTCTGACTGGCTAGGCGCAATGGTTGGGAGCCACGGGCAAGAGCAGCTGTGGAAGAATTGAGGCATTGATGCTGCATAACCTGAAATACCTAATCTACACTGGGGTATATCGAAGTACTGCCTCTAAGTGGCCATCTTTCTTTAGGCTTTTTACTATTTTTTTCATCTTGATACCCCTGCGGACAACTAGATGCCAGAGATATATCCTCGGCCTCTTTCGACCCCTTACTCATCCATCCTTTGCCTGGCTTTGACGTCTTACATGAGAGACGACATTAGGGAGTTTTGGGCGTAAGCCTACGTATTCGCGTCAGGACTCGTTCTTTTGGAAGCAAAGGGAAAAGAACATGAGGGAAGCTTACCATTGGCCGGATGTTCGGGTGCGGTACCGCATCGAATTGTTCAAACTTCAGCTTATAATCAGGTCCGATGTTGATGTAAGCGCCCCTGTTCTCGGTTGAATCACAATATCTCGGGGCGGAGAAGACTAAATGAGAGTGCCTCGTTAGCTTTATCGTGTGGACATAGCGACATAGAACAGATCATCTTCCAAGCAACTTGGTACATACCGGTGATGCATTTTCCATCGTGCTGCACTTCGTAGCCGTCCATGCGCACCTCGTGACTTCGGATGACGGCCTCCAGGCCATTGTTCTCGCAGAAACGCTTGGTGACGTCGGGGCCGAATTGCATGCCAACGCCTCGCTTGCTGGGTCCTCGGCCGGGCTCGTCCTGAGGGTCGGTCCACAGCATCTCCATCATCAGGCCCGACTGGCCGGGCTGGCGCTGAGCGTGTCGGTTCAGCTTGCGAATGTCGTCCAACGTGACCTTATCATCGGAGAATAAGCCGCCGTGGAGAACCAGGTACTTGGATCCAATCAACGTCGCGAGGGCCAATGACGAGAAGCTCTCGGAGAACAGCCTGAATATCCTATGCAATATGTCAGCCTCAGGCACAGCAATGCGCGTCGTGGAAATTGATGGGTTACCTTTCGTTGTACTTGGCCTTGCATTCTCCCTCGAAGCCGTACACCTTGTTCATGTCGTCCGTCTCGTGGTTTCCTCTGTTCAAGAAAAAGTTCTTGGGCCGCAGCCACTTGTAGGCGTACAGCAGTAAAGCAATCTCGGTGGACCAAGACCCTCTATCGACGAAATCGCCGTTGAACAAGTACCAATGCTTATCAGATGGGCTGCCATTGCGCCGGAACAGTTCCATGAGATCGAAGTACTGGCCTGGATGGCAACGAACGGGTTAGTATCCTGGAATAGCCAACAACAATATCCTCGGTCTGATATGCTTTGCTTACCGTGAGTATCGCCGCAGACGGTAAGTTGGACCCCCTCAGGAATGTCCACTTCCACCATTGTGGGCTCATCGTGCACGATCTTCTTGACGGCAATAAGAATCTGGTAGACGTATTTCTTGGCAATGAGCTTGCCGTTCTTGAATCGCTCCGTCATGTCGTCGATAAACTCCTGGGTCATCTCGTCTCCAAGTCGTACTCCGTCATAGCCATCCTCGACGACCATGTGTTCCAAGTCGAGCCCTTCTGCAGCCGAGGGCTCATCGCCCACCTCGATGGCTGCGAAGAAGGCCAATTGGCGCACAATCTTCTTGCATTCCTCCAGCTTGAGTCGCGCATCCTTGTTGTTGGGGTCGAGCCGAACGCATTCTTTAAAGTCCTCGATGGCCTCCTTAGGCCTCAGTATCGCAGTGCGGGCGAGGCCTCGGCGGAAGTATGCCTGTATATGGAACGTACATCAGTCAGCTTCTTGGCTCTTCACATGTGAGCTATCGGGGTGGCAGTCATGGTTACCTTGACCAGCTTCGGGTTGAGCTCGAGTGCCTTGTCAGCGTCGGCAATCGCATAGCCGTATGCTTCTGTCTTGATGTACGCCTAGGGAGGAGGAATCACACGCCAGTTAGCCAAAGTTGTCGTCGACGACATCGAAATCAAGCCGGGGCGAAGTTGGGTACACACTTGAGCTCTGTTGGTGAAGAACGTGGGCTCGGTGGGATCGGCCTCGATGGCCTTGGTGTAGAAGCCGATTGCCGCAGGATAATCTCCCGCCGCAAAGGCCTTGTTTCCTTGATTCTTGAGCTCGACCGCTGTTTGCGACATGGTGAAAGCCGGATGATCAGGACTGGAGCGCGCGGGCAGACTGGGTAGAGGTCTGAAGGTATTTAGAGTTTGGGGTATCGCGTGCGCCAGGCCCTCGCGGGGAAGATTCGCAGGGGTCGGGAAATGGGATGGTTCAGTTCGGAGCGTAGGATCTATAGATCTATACAAGGCAGATGCATGTAATGTTCGTCGTTCTCGGCCGGCCAGCGTCGCAGGCGCAGGTTTCTGGAGAGAGAAAATGGAAACGGCTGGACTTTTCGCAAGAGAGCCCAAGTCAAATTGGCCTTGGTTCCATGAGAATCGATAAAGAACTGGGGAAGCAGAAGTGGGTTCTGGATTGGGCCTAACAACTTGAAGTGACAAGGTCCGAATGAGGAGAAGGGCCACCACCATGACACCGTAGTGCAGCCTCTAGGCCTGTCGGCCCTGCGCTGTTGCCGCTGCCATGTGCCCTGTGGGTACTGCATCTCCAGCGCTGTCGGGGGCGACTCCCAGCGGCTGTCCAGCCCTAGGGCCAGCCTGTGGCCTCTGTAACGGCCTGATGGATGGGCGGGCAGGGCATCCAATGGATGTCAAGTGCCAGCTGATCGGATAGATGCATGACGTGAACGTTCGAATCGCGCATGTACAGGTGGTGGCGAGCGGGGACAAGTGACAAGGGTTATGCCGTAGCGACGGCAGTAGTCCGGAGTACCGCCAACCGCACGGTACTTCAAGGTTGTTGCATGGCGGCTCTGCCCTTCCGTCCATTTCGAGCGTCAAAGGGCCCAACTTCAACTCCTTCCCATCATCACAACGCTTTTCCGCATCGTCGCCCAAAGAGCAGAACCAGCTTTTCGTACAACAATAACCAGGAGTTCTTGATGAACATTCGACTAATCCAAACCCTGCAGACGCACAAAGGGCATCGAGCTTGTTCCTGACGCGGCTGGCGATGGATTCCGCGGCTGGGTCCTCAAACGCCCTGGTGCGTAAGAGGACCGACACAGATCTGATGCCGCCTCCGCCTCCAGCGAAGAAGATCAAGCGACCGAAGAAGGTGCTGGAAGAGGATGCATACACCGAGGCCCTCTCTCAGATCATTGCCAGAGACTTCTTTCCCGGCCTTTTGGAGACGCAGATTCAACAGGAGTACCTGGATGCGGTGGAATCGAAGGATGCCGCCTGGATATCAAGCGCCAGTCGGAGGCTTCGAAACGTCATGACACCTGGCCGCAAACCCACCAGATCAGCTTCGTCAGTAAACGCTACAAATGGCAATCAAACTCCTACAAGTTTCGTCGGCGATACGCCAGCGTCGATGGCAACAAGCGTCGCGCAAGATAAGCCGAGGCTGGACCTCAACCTCAGCCTGTCCGCATTTCAGGCCACCTACACTAGCGAGGACAACGAAAGCTTCTACAAGCTGATTGACAAGCAAAATCAGAAGCGGGCCGATAAGTACGCCTGGCTCTGGCGCGGGAACAAGCTGCCTTCGAAGCAGATGATCAAACAGAAAGAGGTCACCGACAGGCTGGAGAAGACTCGGAGCCTGGTTGATGACGGGTTCAAGAGAGATCTTTTGGCCATCAGGGATGTTGAAGAGCGGCCAGCGCGGCCGGAATCTTGGAACGCAGCTCCGAGGAATGGCTTGATGTTTACCCCGGAAGGCCTCGAGGACGGCGTCAAGACGATGGCCGAGAGCGCCGAGGAGCAGTCTCGGATGGCACCGAGGATGATCAGCTACGAGAACACAAGGATGCCACAGCCTCATGTCCCGCAGCGACCACCATCGCCGACCATGTCGTCCATACGCGACGCCATTGCGGGCAAACCGCGACAGAACGACCTCGATTCCAGCATTGTCGGCGGCGGCGAAACTCCTCGAGTCAACGGCTACGCTTTCGTGGATGACGAGGATGGCGACGACGCTGCAACCCTGCCTGCGCCTATCAATCTGGGACCTGGAGATGCAACGAACCCATTCAAGATTCAGGACCAGAGAAAGCGAGAGCTTCTTCATGAACGAATGGTGGAGCGTATCTCCAAGTCCAAGAGTGATTCTCAGCGGAGAGGATTCACGGGCAAGGCGACTGCGATGGAGACACCCCGGTTTACCAGCGGCCCAAGGGCATCGGGAGGCTTGACGCCAGCCGCACAACGACTATGGTCCAAGATGGCGACGCCATTGAGGGGCAAAGCAGCCGATTCCTTTGGGCAAGCAACCCCAAGGAAACCCAAAGGCTCGCTTTTGAAGAGCGTCAGCCGAGTGCCACCCAAAGCAGATTGATGGCGAGCTGTTGTTGATGCAGTCACTTGCCTATTTTCCTTTCGTCGTTGTTTGAAAGAGCGAGACGATGGTTTCTATTCTGAAGAGTCGATTTGGCCCTCCTATTTTCTACTTGCCTAATTTTTTTTTCTTTTTTTTTTTTTTTTTTTTTTTTTTTNGTCGTTGTTTGAAAGAGCGAGACGATGGTTTCTATTCTGAAGAGTCGATTTGGCCCTCCTATTTTCTACTTGCCTAATTTTTTTCTTTTTTTTTTTTTTCCTTTTTATTTTCGAACGTGAGGTTGGATCAGCATGGCGTTTCTGACAGGGAAAAAGCGGGATGAAAGGTTTACTGGTGACTCTCTCATCCGAAGGACACAAACTAGAAGGTCGGCAGTTTGCCATTCATATGCAGTTATAACTATAATTACGATTAAATCAAACCAAATTCCAAGATACATTGTCAAGTCCCCTGCTATGTCACCCTGGAAGCGTGCAAGGCCACTCCTGGATTGGATGAATCATAGACTTGAGAATACTTCATACTAGCATGTCGTTGCGCTTGGTGAGATGCAGTGCCGTCGCCCCGCTTAACTGCATAATTTGACGACATCAGCTAAAACTCGGCGGCCTTTTCATGAGCTTCACTAAAACCATATCCAAAGGCCTCGATCGTCACAAATAGAAGCATACCGAGCCACTGCTTACCTGGTTTCCCGTTCTTTTTCACTTCTTTTGTTTGGCGCACGGGTTCGGCGAATTCACATGGGGTTTGTGGACTTTGCGATCGACCTCGCGGCGGTTCTCAATGCCTCTCGGTCAGTCGCATCCAAGCATGTCGCTCTCCGGGGGCGGCAGCTGGATGTCTACAGCAGGACGTCGAGTGTAGGGGCGCTCTTGAGAAACAGGGCTGTTGGCGGTGCGGCGCAAGCAGGGAATTCAAGGCGAGATGAGTCTGGTCGTGGGAGGGAGGCCGTGGCGACTGAGGGTGTTGATGGTGAGGGTGTTGGCGAGAAGACGTCCGAGTCTGCGGCTTTGTCCTCCTCCGCGTCAGTTCCAGAGGGCTTGAAGGTGGAGGATTTCAAGATCCGTGAACAGCCAGTGTTCAAGACTTCTCTATCGGGAGATGACGCTGTGCGGCAAAGGATAGAGCAAGCGCCGAGGACATCCTCCACGGCTCGAGATGGGGATCGAGAGAAGCTCAACGAAGAGCTGGGCGTGCCCCAGGGAGCTGACATCAACGTCTTTCACACTGCACGGGGCTCGCAGATACTGGGCTCATTGCGCAGACAGCAGGGACCGGTGGGGGGCCGGCGAGAGGCTGCGGGCGGTGGGCCGGGAAAGGAGCATCCTATGCGGTATTGGCCGCGGCCTCCTCCTGTGGCGGCGGATGTCGCTGAGACGACTCCTTCCAGCCCTCTGAGGACCGTGGCGGAGTCGGGAAGTAGCAGCGTTGATGGGGCGGAACCTGGAACTGCGCAGCGTGAGGACTTGGAGTCTGTGGGATCTTCCGCACCGACGCCAGGGGATACGAAGGTGTCTGAATCCGAGGCTCGACCGGAACATTTACAGGACGCTACACCTCGGACTACACCGGCAACTGCATCAGAGGCTGCATCAAAGGCTGCATCAGAGACTTCGGCAAAGGTTACGCCAGACACCATGGCGGAAGCTACGCCAGAGACTGTACGTGAAGTCACATCAGAAGCTACACCGGAAACCACAAAAGAGACCGTAGCCCAGGCTGTATCACAGCCTACAGCTGAGACCGCACCAGACAAAGAAGACTCACCACTAGACGTCGGCAAGGTGGATGGGGAAACAGTCGAAGCCGTCAAGGAGGCCTTCATCCCCGAGACACCCACCGCAGGTGTGCCCAGCTACCAGCTCCGAGAATCCAAAGTGCCGGCCACCCGCTTCAGCCGGATCCTCAACTACGGCGGCCTGGCTGCCGGCATGCTTGGCGGAGCTGTAACAGAGAGCGTGAGCAGAGCCTTTGGAGGCGGCGGCCAAGGATCCGTGTTGCTCAGCGGCGGCAACATGGAGAGACTGGTTGCAAAACTGTCCCGGATGAGGGGTGCTGCCCTGAAGCTGGGGCAGATGATGAGCTTTCAGGACTCCAAGATGCTGCCAGCCCCTCTCCAGGAGGTGCTGCAGCGGGTCCAGGACCGAGCGGACTACATGCCGGCGTGGCAGCGGGACCGGGTCCTGGCCAGCAACCTTGGTTCCAACTGGCGAGACTTGTTTAGCGAATTCGAGGAGAAGCCCATCGCCGCGGCGTCAATCGGCCAGGTGCACAAGGCTGTGCTCAAGTCGAACGGGAAGCGAGTGGCCGTCAAGATTCAGTTTCCCGGCGTGGCGGACTCCATCAACTCTGATCTAGACAATCTCGGAATCTTGCTGACGGCCACAAAGCTGCTCCCGAAGGGCCTCTACCTGAACAAGACGATTGACAACGCGAGACTGGAGCTGGGCTGGGAGTGCGACTACTTGCGCGAGGCAGAATGCGCGAAGCGCTTCAAGGAACTTCTCCGGGGCGAAGAGGACGTCTTCGAGGCGCCCGACGTGTACCCAGAGGCATCCGGCAAGCAGGTCTTGACCATGGACTTCCTCGACGGCATCGGCGTAACCCGCGTCAAGTCGTTTACCCAGGAGCAGCGTGACTGGATCGGCACGCAGATTCTGCGGCTGTGCCTGCGGGAGATTACAGAGTTCAAGTTTATGCAGACGGACCCCAACTGGACCAACTTCCTCTACAACGCCGAGACGAACAAGCTCGAGCTGCTCGACTTTGGCGCTTCGCGAGAGTATCCCGAAGAGTTCATCTCGCAGTACGTGCAGCTCCTCGAGGCCGCGTCCCGGTCTGACCGGGAAGGCGTCAAAAAGTTCTCCGAGGGCCTGGGCTACCTGACGGGCCACGAGAGCAGGACGATGCTGGACGCGCACGTGCAGTCGGTCCTGACGCTGGCCGAGCCGTTCCTCGCGTCGGCGCCCGAGGTCTACGACTTCAAGGACCAGACCATCACGGAGCGGGTCAAGGCTCTCATCCCGGTGATGCTGCACGAGCGCCTGGCGCCGCCGCCCGAGGAGACGTACAGCCTGCACCGGAAGCTGAGCGGCGCGTTTCTGCTGTGCGCCAGGCTGGAGAGCAGGGTTCGGTGCCGCGAGCTGTTTGCCAATAGCGTGGCCAAGTCGGGATATGTTGGAAGCGTTTGAGGCGGCTCAAAGAGTCGTGCGTGTGTGTGTACTTCTAGCGGACATGATGTCAAGTGTAATTTTAGGAATAATTCTTAGACAGAGGTGAGCTGAGCATATAGATGTCCTTTTTCACTCCTGGGAGGGGATTGTCTGAAGCTGGCGAGTCAGGGTGAGATCAATTCTGCCAAAGTCCGCCCTACGACGAGGTATGATTTTATAGATGCTTACATTCAAGGTCGGATGCAACACATACGACAGTTGCGCATACGGGAGTTCGGCTGTTGACTGTCAGGGCAATGGAAGAACGCACTCAGGGGGGTTTGTATGGTGGTCTGGGCATAAGCCCAGTATGTAGGTGACAAAAGACTTGAGGTAGATATCGTTCTTGTCATATCTTGCCCTCTCAGATATGCAGTCATAACCATCAAGCGCGCAGTTTTATTAGCACATGTCCAAAGAGCTTGTGAATCAGATTGATGCCGAGTAATTGATGGTAGCTGGCACTTCTCTTGAAGAGCTGCAGCTATCAACCCGCCACCGTCCCAGCAAGCCTCATTGATGCAGCGTTTTCAATACTTGTGTTGATGGTGATCAACTGCAAGTGTCGGATGCTTGTGCCAGTTCTCACGGCGTCCGATGTAGAGGGATCGATGCTGGCAAGGGTTCTGCTTCATGGTAGTCCCTAGCACGTACCTAGTATCAGGAGAAGCGTCCAACAATTAGTACTCTGTTACTATTGCTATATTCTTCTATCAAGTCTTGTAAGCTTCCTTTGATACACAGTGAGTAGAATATATAACGCTTGAGCGGCGTTTTAAAACTATACGTGTATAACCTTGGGATTCTAGAAAGCCTAGTTAGGGTCCTGGATAGCCACTCAATATATGTATAGAGTGTAAAGTATTCGCTTTTGAATATAGTCTTTACTCGACTGCTTATATATATCTCTACATGGGTAGATCATCATGATAGAGCTAAATACCATGTGATATGGAGACGCTGAGCAAGAGAAATGTGGCTGGATCTCCAGACAAGTTCTTACATAGGCTTCTCACCTTTTGATCTTCTCGCGACCGAGACTAAAAGCGGACAGAACGCGGCAGCTCCCCCGGCCTATAGATACCCGTTAAGTTCTCTGGGGCCACCTGTTGGTGGGGAACAATCCTTGCACTGGGCGTGTTCAGTGGCATAGGTGTTGTTGACAACGAAAGGGGGAGAGATAAAGGTTAAGGTGGAGGGACGCATGAGAGTAAGTAGGTACGAGTCCCGTATTCAGTAGACTACACGTACAAAATGAATCTGCTTTTTTTGCGTTTTCACTCATTCACTCACTACCTGGAAGTGTCTATGCAGAAAGAAGTGTTTCGCTCCAAGCCTGCACATCCCTAAACCTTCACATCCTCGCCACCTCTATAGTCAATAGACCTACATACTTGCTATCATCTATCAGGAACATTTAACCCGATAACAGGGCAAAAGTTATCACAAAAAAAAAGAAACAACATACAACAGCCGGTGTTCGCCAGTGGTCACCCACCTGACTACTAATCTGCCTCTCATTGGCTTGACTCTGGGAGAGCAGACGGGATCCCGTATTCTCCAATGGATATGGTCGTATGTGTTTGAGAGGCCCTGTATGTTGCCTTATTACCAGCTCGTGTATGCTACTAGGTAGGCACTAGATGGTCACATATCGACGAGTGGGAATAGGGAAGGTAGGTACAGTCGATTATACAGAATCACTGAGGCCGATTTTCATTCTCTGACTCATCAACCGAGGCAAAAGGGAGAAGATGAAAAGAAGAAGAAGAAGAAAAAGAAAAAGAAAAAGAAGCAATCACAGCATCTCCCCGTTTAAGCGGTGCCCGAGGTAGACATCCAGTGCTGGTCTACTACCTACCTACTACCTACCCTACTACCTTCAAGGTTGGCTTGGGTCAGGTACTATTGATTGCTGGGACCAGCACCCCGCTCCTCGGAAGTCGGACTACCTTGGAGCGCGAGGCAAGGACCGCAGCAAGCAACATGCGTCACCTATATAAGTTGGTTGGTTTGGTTGGTTTGGAGCAGACTGGCTCGTGCTTTTTTGCTGCTTTTTTGTCCTGTTGGCTCACGAGAAGGCTGAACTAGGTAGGGCAGCATCTCCAGCGGTTTGGCACCGGAACTGCCTGGACGAATGGATGACGTTGGTTGGGGCAAAAGAAAGGAAAAAGGAAAAGGGAGTAGCAGGCTAATCCTAGAGGAGCCTTGAAAGCGAAATGGTCAGAAGGCAAGGGGGTTTGGAGGGTGCAGGGGGAGGAAGAAGAAGAAGAAGAAGAAGAAGAAGCAGTATGTGCTGAGATGGGTAATCTGGTTACAGGACACCCCTCAACCTTCCATCTCATCTACACCCCTTCCGCCGTCCTTTGTTATGTTGTTGGGCTGGCTGGCTTTTCCCTGGTTTTCCAATGGCTGCCAGCCTGGCTCTTGTTTTAGGAAGAAAACCCGACGCCAACGATTCCAAGCTATGCGTACCCGGGGATGCATCGCATGCTGCCAAGGCCGTGCTTGTGTACAATATAACGAGATACTTTCTCGGGAACGGTGGCGTGCGAGGTCCTCTGAAACAGGAGTAAGAGTCACAGCAAGAGTATGGTAGACAATCAATTGGCCAGGGTGGAAGAGCGGACACGGGTGAAAGGGAAAGAAAAAAAAAAGGTTTGTTAGCTTTTGCAGCCGCGGCCGTGGAGGGCGCAGAGCGAGGCCAGAACTTCGGCGCGGAAGACGCTTATATCAGGGGTAACCATGATAGCCTCACCTGAGCCCTATTTCGTGCTATACTTGAGAGTTGCGCACAAGGACGAACCATGGGAAACGAGGCATAGAGCGGAGGGCAGACTAAAATCCCGGACGGATCCTATAGAGATGAAAGGCGAGGGAGGTGGGAAGAGCCCAACAGCGGACGACAAGGGTTTGGATTTTGGTTCTGGTGGACAATGTGCCGAGAGATTGCCTTGCCTTGCTGGCATACTATATAGTAAGGACTTGCACGGTAGGAGGGTGAATTGCCGCGGGGGGGAGAGAAGGGGCAGAGCCGACATGGGGCGGTTGAGGCTGCGGGAGAGACAAAGAGAGAGAGAGGCAATCTTGAGAGGGGTTCCAAGCAAGTACAAAGTACGTTTATCCCTAGAATCATTGAAGGATAAGTATGTACAACATAAGCTAGGTACCTAGTAGGCAAGGGGGAAAGTGAAGCACGGGGGGATCTTGTTTTGAACGGCCCAGATCTCGTCTATTTTTTGAAGGAAAACGGTCAGATGCCCCATGTCCCTCCTCGTTCTTCTGATCTGACCTGCATTGCAATGGCTCTGCATGATCTGGCTACTCCTACTCCTAATACTACTACTATTAGACTAGGTAGGTATAACGAACATACCTGCCGCCTGAACTAAACACCGTTATTCGCCATTATCATGATTCATCCATCCCTGGCCCCCAGGAAGCTCAGCACCCGCCCCGCCATCGGCCAATCACGCGCAGCGCCCCACCTTCGGCAGCGGATCTCGCCAAGGGCTGAGCAGCGCGAGGCTTCGGCAGGTGCGTCCGAAATTTTTCGGGATTTACTGCGCTGACGCCCCCGCCCCCAAGCAAAGGGGGGAGGTGGGGGCGTGTCTGTACATAGATCGTCATTGAGAATTTGAGATGGGCGGCGGTGGTGGCATGTTTGTGAGTTCTTGGGTAGGTATACCGTCGTCATTGTTCACCACGAATAGATGAAGAGATTAATCTTCTGTTTTTATTTTGCTCTTTTTCTTCTTTAGTGTCTTGCTGTGTGAGTACCTTATAGTTTCCAGGTGCCTTATGAGAATTGATATTTGCAGCATTGGCAAAAAAACAGACAAGAACGTGCACAATCCGCGTACAATCAATCCCTTCACAAGAGGCAAAGAACCGTTGCAGCGAACCAGCGTCCCGGAGCAAACGCCCCCCTTCCCCCCAAAAGCGCCTCATTCATACCGACCGCGGAACGTCTTGGACCCGAAGCTATAGGTTGTCTAACCAACGCACCCAGATGGCCGGGACCCCCGTTGGTGCCTGTTTCCGGTAGCTCGAGCTGCGTGACATGGCAAGTTCATGGTTGTAGCACATGTCAAACTCCCACCAAGAAAAAGGAAAAAAAAAAAAAAGAAAGAAAAAGCCATGTTCTCTTTGGCATGATGCTGCGGGCCTGCGTTTGGTCGGTTTATACGAGCGCTGAGCACACCACGGCTGTCGCAGGAATTGCCCTGTTTTATTCTTCCCATTATTCTTTCTGGCTTCATGTTGAGCGATTTGCCTTGGACCTCGTGCATTGCTTTTTGCGAGTCCTATGTCTGTTTCTGTTCTGCGTGTGTGTGATTCTTTCAATGTTCATGAGATCAAAATGACATACGGCCTACAGATAAAGAATAGAAAGTGGAATCTTTCCTCTTTTCTTTTTCCCTTATACTCTTTCAGGTAGGTATTGGTATTCATTTTACATTCTTCTGCTTTTGGCTTTGTTCACGAGTGCCTCGGCAACTCTGCCCAAATCACATCGTAGTAGCCTTCTTCCCCCACCTCTCCTCTCCTCCCCTCCCCCCTTTCTATTACACACACCCCCTTTCCCTCTCAGCTAACTTACTACCCAACATGTATGCACATCAGTATATGCGTTCCCACCAGGCAAAGGCGCATTCCTTTCCATCCAAAGACCTGGATTCAGCATCTTCAGCTACCTACTACTACTGCCAAGCATGCACCTACGTCGATGCTGTTGGTCCTGCCCCCCCAACCTCCGATACCCCTCCCTCTCCCAAGTTCCGCCATACCGGAACAAGGGAGGGTGTCCAACAAGGATGAATGTCTGCGAGGGGCGCACCCACGGAGAAAGGAATAGGTAAATGGAGCGAGCCCCAAGGGACAGGTCGCATCACTTGCCTTACTCGTACATGTGCACTAGCCGTTGCAAATGTGTGCTCGACAGGGGTTCGACGAGCCGAGAAAAGACATCCGACGGGGGAGCAAAAGAGGGTTCTTTTGGTAAGGGTTGGGATGGGAGAGGGGCCCCCGGGCAGATAAAACAGTTACGCTTGTTTTAGGTCCATCTCAACGTCAAGTGCCTACCTAGTACACTTCTTTTTATTTTCCCCTTGTTCTCATTCCAAACAAGAGCATAAGCTAGAAACGTAAGGTCCGAACGAAATAGGATCTGTGTGATAGACGAAAGGTAGAAGCAGATCCCTTAGTACGAAGACGTATGAGATTGCCTTGGAAGTAGTAGCTCTTTTCTTGTTTTACAACTCTTAGTGATTTTCTCTGCTATTTTTTTTTTCTGGGGACATCCCCTCCAGGAATGGTTTAAACCACCCCCCAGTCGTTGGACTAAGGGGGATCCGCCGGCCGTTAGAGGCGTTCCCGATGCTTCGCTTGGTGCCAGATCGCGACGGAAAAGGGTCGTGGCTCGCGATCGGGGGAGGAGGAGGAGGAGGAGGGGCAAGAGAAAAAAAAAAAAAACTAGGGAAGGGGGGGTTGAGTGTAGATCCTAGAACTGCTGGGGTTCTTCTCACCACGCGGTTGAATTTCAGAGGTATTATCCGAGGCTGGCTTTTCTCGGTGAATGGTATCATTGATTGGATTGAAATGAAATACCGTCTTCATTAGGTTTTCCTTGATCCGGAGAGCTGGGTCGAAACTCTGTTGCGTTGCGGCTAAAATAGAGTCCGGAATGAGGCGTCTTTCTTTTGCAACTTTTCCGGGGCAACTCAGCACAGGAGAATCCCAGCTGAACGGTACATTTTTTGATACGCTCAGCTGGAGAAGAAAGAAATGAAAAAATGGATCCAAAACAGGTGTCGATTGTCGACCTGATTGACGGTTCTAATTCTATTGATACACATCAACAAGACCCCTTCCAGCTGATCTGCAGCCATTACGGGTCCTGTCGAGTAAGCCCTCGGTACCACCACACAGAAAATCAGTTTCCATCCAAAACGAAGGAAAATAGATCAAATCAAATTGAACCAATGCCGACAGCAAGGTGGCGATTGGAATAAAGAAGAGAAAAGAAATGGAGTGGAAATGGCTTCCTCTGTCAGAAGCTGGGGGGGTATTGTGCTTAACACCAAAACAGAAACCACATGGTCCTATGAAAAAATGAGAAGAAAATGGGAAATCCAGTGATTTCCCAGCATTACCCTCGACTTGGAGGAGATGCCATGATAATCCTGAGCGCCTATCATGATGCATATGATTTCCCTGATATACCAAATGTTCCCATGCAACGCAGCCTGAAAGATCCCAACCAATCGATGCCTGATGAAGGCTACTCAACCATGTAACCGCTATCATGAGAAAGAGAAAGAGACAACGAAGGGGGGTGAAAAAAGAAATAGACAGCATGAAACGTGTACAGAGAATGAAGATGGGAACAAAGACAGTGACGATTAGAAGGCTTAGAAAATAAAGGGGTAGGCGAAGAGAAGTTCGGGACAGGCAGCCACGGCATACTTGCCAGGCCCTATTCCAAGAGATTGGCAATGGCCATCCTCGGGTCGGCTCGGCCGGTGGCGGCGCTCAGGTCCAGGGCTGGCAACACCTCGTTCCTTGCCCAGTGAGGGTCTATTCTGGGTAGTTGATTGTTTTGCATCCCCAGACCCCTCGTCAGCTCCTGAGAGGCTGCGCCAGACAGCGAGTACCTAGCGAGGTCCGAGCCATAACGCTGTGAGGTCGAGGGCGTAAATGACGACGGCTCGGGGGATCGAGACAACGGGCGCCACCTCTCGTCGTGCTGAACGTACCCAAAGCCGCTCTGTCTAATGGGAGAAGCTTCGTATGGTGTATGTGGGTGAGGGGCGGCGCGACGAGACAAAGGCTGGGGCGAGTCTGATGGCTGGGCCAGCGGCCGATACCACACCGGGGGGGAATGGTGAGGCGCTGCGGCAGGTTCTGCAAAGTGTTCCCAGGGCGACGCTGAGGACAGCCTGTAGTTATTGTTACCGCCGTCCGAGTCAGCAATGTCGGAAAAGGTGGGCGATTCCAGGGCATTCGCGGGGGGCGGCGACCGAATCAGGGCACAGACGACATTCACAGGAGTAACAGCAGTCGCTGAGTTGGTAGTCGTGGAAGACACGTCGGAGCGGATAGACTGCCTCGAGCCCCGTCTCCGGGCGTTGTGGTGATGGCGTCCCTCGGCTCGCTTAGTCTTGTTGACGAGCCCGTTGACGTAGTTCTTGATGGCATTGTCGCTGCGTCCGGGCAGATGCTCGGCGATGCGCGCCCAGGCCGTGCCGTATCTGCCGTACAGGTCCATGATGGCCCTGGCCTCGTCCTCGCTGATGGGATCGTGCCGCAGCGACGGATCGAGGTTCTGGTGGTATCTCTCGCGGCACTGCTTTGCATTGCGCGAGCTCATGAAGGAGGCGATGCTGACCCAGTCCTGGGGGCCCATGAGCCGCACCAACGTCACCAGCCGCTGGCTCTCTTCGGGCGTCCAGGGGCCCTTTTTGGGGGAGAGGGCGCCGCTTCTCATAACCATGGACCGGAGATGAGTTGGTGTCATGGTCATGAGCTTTTCGGTAGGGATGTAGTCGACCTCTCTGGGGACGAGGGGAGGGGCCACGGCCGCCATGGCTTGATGAACTGAGTGAAGAGTCGACAAGAGACTGGATGCAAGGAATGTTGTATTGTACGATTCCAGTGGCTGGGATGAAACAAGGGATCAGTGTGAAACGTATGTGGAAAGAGAAGATCAATATTCGGTGCTTGGTGGTGGATGGTAGTAGAGAGCAAATGTGAGCAAGCACAAAACTAGTCGTCGGCACCAAAGGAACTGGATTCCGGAGCTTAGGGTCCTCTCGAGGGAGCGGATCTTTATAATAGAGGATCGAAACAAGATCGAAAAGGCTAAGCAGACCGGGCAATTTCCTAGGGATCGACCTCGTATGTCTGTGCTAATGAGAAGCAAAGGAAGAAGAGGGAAAAATAAGAGGGCAGATGCAGTGGAGGGGGGGAGGGGTGGGTGTAGCAGCCGCAAGGCGTTGACAGGGGGGGGTGCTTAAATGGCGGGCTGGGTTCATGCTTACAGTTGGAAGGCACCGCAGATCTGCGCTTGTGATCGAGAGACTCGTGCCTGAGGTACCAGCATCGGGCCAGATGTGCAAAAGGTACGAACACTGTACTTGCGCGTCTCCTGACGTAATAAATCAAGATACCGCGTCCTGAAGCCAACACTGCACGCAACAGCAGGTACTGCTCGGCTGCGGCCGCGTCCCGCGTTCTGCCAGCTGTGGCCGCCAAGAGCCGGTACCGCGGCCGTACCGGGACTGCCTGTACCGGCTGCACTGTCGATGTGGGGAGGGGTAGAGTTCCAGGCACCTGGTTGGCTGGCTTGGAAATCCCGAAATCTTTCGGACCTGAAAAGTGACCGATGCACCAGCCAAGATCAGAAATCACAAACCAGGGCTCAGACATTCCCGGTCCTGGGTTCGGGGACTCCACAGGCTGCGCAGAGAGGTTGCCGATACCGACCCGGGCCGCGAGCTGTATGGGTAATAGCAGATACAGCAGCAGCAGCACAAGGAGAAGCAGATGGCATTACAGTTGTAGATGTATCTGAGTAGTAGGTATGTGCAGATTAGGTAGCTTTAGGTAAGGTAGCCTGCAGGTAGAAGCACGCCGTATGGGGACAAGAACAGGGGCCAAGGGCCAGGGCAGAGGCAAAGACAGACTCCGGAACGAGATTCGATGAGATGCATAGATCTGGTGTACCTAGGCAAGCAACAGCCACGGCAAGGGGCAGCCGAATCCGCAGTGCGAAGTGCAAGCAGAGGCTGCACATTTGCGCGTCCAACAAGCGCAGGTGCCTATAGAGCAGGGGTATAGGTAAGGTAGGTAAGGTATGAGGCACAGGATCCCGCCTCAAACAGCACCGGTTACCATGAACCGATTGGATTCCAGGCATTCGGTTTACATCAAGGTACATCGTACCTGTCAATGCGTTACGGTACCAGGACGATAATGCCAGGGGCTGGCTAGCGAGACGAGGAGCGTAACTTGGTCTTTCCTTGCTACCTTGTAATCAGGCAATGCAGGCTGAACAAAGCGGGAGACGGCGATACTCCAGCATTTAGTAATCGCATTGTATATTGCAAATGGGTGGGAAACAGCATCGAGCCTACCTCTTCTAGGTACTTCGCTGGGTAGACTGAAATGATTTACCCAAGGTCCATACGCGTCTGAGTTTGCGTATCCCTCATGGTGCCCCAACACGCACACTCAGCTCGCATCAATGACCTACCTAGGCAAAAGCAATAACCGACCTGTCGGTATCCAGCACGGCCAGCTAGGCCACCCTTCTTACTTCCCCCTTGCCCGACCCGTCCATCTCCCTTTTTTTGCTTCTTTTCCCAAGGAAGGGAGAGATATTGCACCTGTGCGTGGGTGGAATGATCGCCGAACTGGACGAGACGGGACTCCGAATACTCGGAATAGCTTAATCGCATACCAAGTCCACAGTAACAACATCCCGTGCGTTTAAACGAGACCATACAACGTCTTCACACTCCTGCCCCTTCTCTTTCCCCGTTTGATATCGGCAACTCGTGAAGGAGGCAGGACATGTCGTATGCAACGGTAGGCCAGTTAACCCTAAGCTCGCATATGACTCGGCACAATTGAACACATTGACGCATCAAAAGCTGCTCTTTGATCTTTCCCGTTTTCATAGAGCGGATGCTATGTTGTTTGTCAAGGGATTGGCCATGTGTCATCTCCTCGGGAGCGAAGCTCGGCGTAGATCTACACTTTGGCTCTGCGCTAAGTACAACAGCAACTCCTTCCTCGGGAGGTGTGCAAAGCACCTATGGACAGTAACTGTGAACACCAGACTTATCTAGAGGCTCTGCGGCAGTGATGCGTGATGCCTCTAGAATCAATCTTTTTTGGCTGTAGACGAGGAATCTCAAGTAATCTTCCCCTTGACGAAGTAGCCGCTCCCGGGTAAGCTGGGTCGTACCTCGACTTGATCTGCATGTACAAAACACTTGACAGAACTACGTGGATCCAAGGGGAAGATTTGAGAAGAGCTTTTCTAACTCCGCAAGCTAGCAAGGAAAACGAGGAAAAAGAGAAGGGAGGAGGATAGTACCAGTGAGTGAAGAGGAGATGAATCCCGCGTCTAGACATAAGGTAAGGTAAGTTGAGCGGCTGCTGGTCTTGGGCGATCCGCTAATAGGAACTTGGTACCGATAATGGGAGAGCCAGGAAGAGAGGAAAAAAGCTATGATCTTGTTGATGGAAATGGCTGTTCCCTCTGTCTCTGCCCATGTTCTTGCAACACCGCATATGTGTGAGCATTATCCATTCGTATTCCACATGATCTCAATAAGTTGAATAATGAGAAAAGTCGAGCAAGATGACATGGAAGTTGAGCTTTAATTTCGAAACTCCGCCAGCGAGACGAGCGGAAAGCCGGCGCTAAGGACGCTGATTGGCTGTCGGGGGTTTGCGGCCCTGCCAGAGCTTGTTCTCACCGCGCGGCTGCTGGGATTAATTGCGATGAGGGAATCAGGACTGTAAAAGAGAGAATGTGGAGGTAAGGTGGTACTGTTCAGATATCAAGGGAAGAGGAAGAAAAGGAGTGGTAGATCATCGTCCTAGCAAATGATATCCGTATGACTGCCCGCTATAAGTGGTTTAGAGAGATATTATCCTCTGCTGTCATCTCTATACTCTCCTTCTATCAATATCTAGTGAATAGATTTTGGGCAACGTTGTATAAAACCTTGGAATGCTAGACAGCTAATAAGTTGAGGCGCTGGACAGCTATCGGAAATGCCGCGGCTTTCGTAGTGATGACGGAAAGGCTGAGCTGGTCCCCCATTCCGGTCTGAGATTCCAGTCAACTCGAGTTCTCTGTGTCGGCCGGTTGAATTTCCAGGTCATTCTTCAGGAGGTAGTTTTTAGTCATCCCGAGATCTGAGATTGCACCGCAAGGCCCTTGCTGGGGCAGATGTAGCGCGCGCGTCCGAGACAGACGGGGAACCAGATTCCACCTCGTTCCACTGCTTCCCGTCCACATGCAGCGAAGCTTCTTTCAATCTGCCGGGGCGGAGCAACGCATTGGTGGCATATGCCGAATACTAAGCTCCAGTCATGTTATTAATCTGAGCGTCGGAAGATAGCTGGCGGAGCTGGCTGGACCACCAAGCATAGCGTCTCGCATGTGCTCCGACACAACATCCTGATCCTTGCGTGTCACTGCTTGGACAACTTTGTTCCGGCCACCGTGGGTATAGGGGCTGCGGAGTATTATCAGGTTCACGCAGCGGGCATGGGAGTATATATTCAGCCCCAGGCCCTGTTTCTGCGGCCGTGCTCGCTTTCTCACTCTATCGTCACAGACACCATTCAAAGCGCACGTCTGGTCCGTCTCTGAATCCTCCGCTCTCAAGGGAAGCAAGGCAACGATCCGTCCACGATGAAGACCATTGTCATCCTCGGCGTCGGCGTGGCTGCCGCGCCTCTGATCCGCCAGACCATGCGCGACGTCGTCCTCAAGGACAAGGAATACCAGCTCATCGTCGTGGCCCCAACCACGCACTTCCACTGGCCCATTGCCATGCCCCGAGTCATTGTGCCCGGCCAGCTGTCCGAGGACAAGGCCATGATCGACCTCCGGCCCATCTTCAAGGAGTATCCCTCCGACCAGTTTGAGTTCGTCCTCGGCGCCGCCAGCGCCCTGGACCCTGCCGGCAACACGGTCGCCGTGTCGCTCAACGACGGCGGCAGCCGGACCATCAACTACCACACCCTCGTTGTGGCCACCGGCACCTCGTCCAAGGACAACATGCCGTGGAAGGCCATGGCCACCACCGAGCAGACCAAGCAGCGCCTGCACGAGCTCCAACGGCAGATCGAGAGCGCAAAGACCATTGCCGTCGTCGGCGGCGGCCAGACCGGCTCCGAGACGGCGGGCGAGCTGGGCTTCGAGTACTCCAAGCAGGGCCGCAAGGAGGTCTACTTCATCTACAACGACAGGCTGCCCCTGGCGCCGCCCCTGATGGAGAGCGTCCGCAAGCAGACCAAGACGGAGCTGGAGAAGCTCAACGTCAAGCTGATCCCCAACACCAAGGTCACCGCCGTGGAGCACTCGGGCGACGACACCATCCTGACGCTGACGGACGCCGAGGGCAAGACCACGACGCTCACGACGCAGGCTTACGTCCCCACAACCGGAGGCATCCCCAACAGCTCCTTTGTGCCGGCCGACCTCCTGGACAGCAACGGCTTCATCCATCAGACCAAGTCTCTCCAGGTGAAGGGCCACGGCAACATCTTCGTCCTCGGCGACGTCGGCAGCCTGGAGGAGTGCAAGGCCGGCGTCGCGGATGCCCAGGCCGTGCACCTCATCAAGGCGCTCCCCATCTACCTCAAGGGCGGCGTCATGCCCGCGTACACCCCGAACACCAAGGTCATGGTAGGAATCACGCTGGGCCGGAGCCGCGCCACTGGCCAGTTTGGCTCGTTCAAGCTCTTCAGCTTCCTCATCCACTATGCCAAGGGCCGATTCCTGGGGACCGACTACTGCCATCTGATTGCCGCTGGCAAGAAGACGCTGATGACGACGTACGAGAAGTAAGCAGTGGAAGAGTCGCCGTTGGACCATGAGGGGATTGCCGCGTTAATGAAAGGGTGCCCTTGTTGCTGTTGGAAGCAAGAGAACGCAGTGTATATTGATTGTTTTAAGAAGCTAAGTTCTGTTGACTATGCTATGCCCCGCAGTCCTTTATATAAGGCTGTGTCGATAGGTCCTTCCCCCCTCTCGACCGTTCCTCCCAGAAGCCACCCGATGGGCTTTTCCCTCAACAGTTGCGATGGTGGTATTATGCAGTGGTGGTGGTAGAGTAGAAAGGCTCGGGGTTGTTTCTCTGTTCTCCCTTTCATTGTCGGTACCTTTACTTTTCTTAGATATCCATTTGCCATTTTTCTTTATATTGCTTGACAAAGAATCTCCAGATGTGGAGACAACGGCCTCCTTGTTTCTGTCGTGGTAGCATCTCGTGGTGGCCTTGATGCGTGCTTCGCTCTGTTTTAAGCCGAATGGGAGCGGCAGCACTTGGGCAGGATAGAGAGACTTGTTTAACGGCAGAAGGAATACTCGCTCCAGCAATTCCATATTGTTACCGGTGTGGAATATTCAATGAATAATTAGGTGTAGTACGGTAGCCAGCTGAATAGGTATGGAGAGTCGTGTGTTTGTGTGTTATCGGGATTCAGAGAAGATGCCTTGATTCACAGCTGAGTAAAGGTACCTACCGGTTCATGCGATTCACACTCCTGGTGACGATGCAGTGAGCTGATGAAGCCTGTTAGCAGCAAAGGACACGACAAGTTCGGGTACTTGGGGTCTCTCGGACTGCTGCTACAGACTCGAAGTATCTGCTACCTTGACACGCATCCTGCTGCAACCACCTCCAACTGGTCCATCTCATGGATGCAATTCCCGATGGGGAAAGAGCACTTGAAGCCGTCAATGCCCCACTTGAACCTACGATTCATCCAATCACAGCTCGAGTTCTCCTGTGCTCGATAAGGTAAAGTACCTTATAGTTACTTCTGCACTGTAGCCTTGGAGCATCAGGATGCGACGCCAACGATCCGCAACTCCAAGTTCCGCAGCCTCGTCTCTCCTTCACCAGCCCTTTGATTCACCAACAGCCACTGTGAAGCAGAGGCGAGGAGAGGAGGGAGAAAAGAGAAGGGAAACCCCAAACAAAGCCACTGTTTCGGCCCTGGACCATCGGCGTCTTTCGAATCGACGGGCTCTATGGCTGTGGTGAGCTGGTTGTCCTACCCTTCAAGGGCATCCAGTCCGTGACAACGCTTTGACTTCCGCCTCACAATCGGCTGAGTCTTCAACGTGTGAGGCCTCGATCAACACCTTCGATAGCGGCGCACATATCCAGACAAACACGCCACGCAAGCAGAATCTCCCTTCGCCAACGACTACTTCGCCAATCCATCCCAGTCCCCGACCCCTCTGCCGCGCTTTCAATACCACCTCTTGTCNCCCCCCCGGCGACGAGGCGCGACACCTACCTTACGATGATCATGGACCCGCGCAACACGGCCAGAGAGGCCCTCCGCGACTCCGTCAAGTGCTGGTCCGACTTTGTCTCCAAATGCCTGACGAAGCGCCTCGATGCCGGCCCCTTTGAGGACTACGTCAAGCTCGTCTTCGCCAGGCACCCGCTGACTCCCGAGGTCATCGCCGACTTCCTGCTGCAGCCGCAAGCGTCCAATTGCGTCAGCCCCGACCCGCGAGTCCCGCCCTACATCTCCGTGCTCACCCAGCTGCGGTACATTGACGCCGTGTCCATCCTCCGGTCGCTGTACAGATACTCGTCGCTGCACGCGCAGACGCCGCTGCAAGGCCAAGGCCAAGGCCACGACCACGACCACGACCAAGACCAAGACCAGCAACAACAACAACAACAACAACAAGATCAACTACAAGATCAAGACAAAGAGCAAGGGCAAGAGAAAGAACAAGAGCGAAAACGAGAAGGACAAGATGCGCCACCCAAAGAGCACGACGAAAAGATATTGCTGGGCGACGCCAAGCACGACGCCCAGCACGATACCCTACGGCCATCCCGAACTCGGTGGAAGAGCTCGTCCTGGCTCGAAGAAGTCATGTTCTATCATGTCATACGGCTGGTAGTCGAAGGCACTGCGTCCAAGGACTCGCGCACGGCGCTCGAGCTTATCCACGTCACCTCCAAGTGGATGTCTCTCTTCGCCGCCGCATCCAATTCCATGGCTGCCGAAATGCTCAGCGGCACCTTGCAGGACCCCCAGGTCCGCCATGATATGGAGGTCTCGAGGGCTGCTTTTGTCCCTCTGCTGCTTCGGCTAGTCGATAACCCGGCTCTTGTCAAGGTCATTAGCCATCCGTCTGCCAAAGGTATGCATCCTGTGGCCGCCATCTGTCCCATCTTATGTGCTCACCATTGTCACCAGCGCCACGGAAAGAGTTCTCGGACAGCCTCACATCGTTTGTGCATGTTTTTCAGCCTGTCCCGCCGTTCGTGGAGAAGCTCGAAATGTTCAGGACAGAAGTGCTGGCTCCATTGGACCCGGTGGATAAAAACAATCAAGCTGCGAATGCCATGGATGAACTCCTAGACTCTACCGTGGGGTTGGATAACCTAATGATCCCGGATATGCCAATAACCAACACACGAGCGGGCTTATACGTCTACCTTGGCGCTTCTGTTCGTTGACGTCTCTGACATCTCCTATCTCGAGAACATCTGTATGTGCTGACTGTTGTATCAGCTTGTGGGCCGACCACTCATAGACGACCATGCCTTCTTCTCGTATTTGAATAATAGATACCAGGTTTGTCCTCTCCCTTTTCCCGCACCCGAGCGTTTTCGCTCGACAGTGTCAAACTACCTCTCGCGGTTCTGTTACTGACCCCCTGGCCAGGGCAACAACCAGCAGAGCGCGATTGATTTGATTCTGGCGTCTTTCGACTTGCTTGCAAATGCCGTTTTCAGGAATGAAGGGCCCAGAGATGCCCACTTGCTACGGTCCTTTTTGACAAACAAGGTGCCTCTGATACTTGGTCAACTTTGCCCGCCCGGCTTTTCAACGCCCTCGGCCGAGTTCTGTATTACTCAGGCTCTCTCTCAAGTCGACACAAGCGTCTTCCCTACCGCCTCTCTCATGTTTGACGAATCACGGAATAACAATCCCTACACGGAGAGTGTTCGGGAAGAATTTTGTTCAGCTTGCGCTCTCCACGGGCTAATAGAGCGCGAACACGTGGAGCGCATTTTGGGAGAGAGCTCCATGTCGTATGAACCTTCGCAGGAGAAATACTCCAAGGAGAAGTTGGTTCAGAGCTGTCTGTCTGATCCAGACAAGATCCAAGCCCTTGTTCGCGACATGGACAAGATGGACGGCAACGTCGGGGCAGTATGCCAGGCGCTTGTAGAGGTTTGCTTCCCCGACTCCCACCCTCTCTCTTGGCTGTGGTTCAAGCAGGCAATGGCTAACGGATGAGACGATGCCAGTTATTGCGCCAACTGTGTAATAGCAAGGATACAATGTCCTTGAAAATCCTCTGTAGCCAATTGGTTCAGAAGCCCCAGTCTCTGGATGTTTTACTTTTGTTCGAGAAGCTGCCGACTATCCTGGACCCCATATGCCAGCTTCTGGACGGCTGGCGATACGAGGAAGACCAGGGCGAATACCAGCCTGTCTACGAGGAATTTGGAGCCATCCTGCTTCTGGTGCTGGCCTTTGCGTACCGATACAGCCTATATCCAGCCGACATTGGTATCCTCTCGACAGACTCGAGCGTTGCCAAGATTATCGGTCGAGCTCACATCAGCCGTGGGCTGGACCGGCTATCAGAGCAGGAACACGGACACCTTGGTGGATGGATCCATGGGCTTTTTGACAGCGATGCGGGGGGGCTGGGGGATGACTTGATGTCGTCTTGCCCACCTGCAGAGTTCTATCTCCTCATTGCGACGCTGTTTGAAAACATTGTCATTGCATATACCCAGGGCTCGCTGACCGATGACGCCCTCAAGTCGGGTGTTGAGTGTAAGTGACTGGCGAATCTGCGGCTCTCCGTTGCTCACAGGCCTCACTGACACGTTTACAGACTTGGTTGACACGTTCCTGCTGCCATCGCTTATTCCCGCGATTCGGTTCCTGTCCGACTACCTCTGGGTTGAGCAGAAGGAGCAAAAATCCATCATCAAAATCCTGCAGCTCATCCTGTTGCCCGCGTCCATTTCTGGCGAGGCCAGCAGCATGCTTGCCTCGGTAAAGGGGATAGTTGCGAAACCGCTAGAGCACTCCCTGCGAGCATATCAGCGACAAGACCCAAAGAACCAGGACATTGAGCCGCTGCTGAGGGCTCTGAAGGACAGCCTGCCCCATTCCAGGCGGACGGGAGCTGCCGAGCATCAAGAGCTGGAGATGTGGACGGCCAGCTCCAGCAGCGGTCTTGCCGGGGCGGCGAAGCATTTGATACAGAACCTGGTGCAATGGGCTATGCATCCGGAGATGACGGCGATGCCAACCTCGTATACGCATCGGCAGATAATTGCAACGCTCAAGATTGTCGGCGCGAGCAGGCTGCTACGGGTCATGCTGGAGGAGATCCGTCAGCAAACCCTGGCGGGCAGCGGGAGCATTGCCTATGACGTGGTGACGGCGCTGGTTTGTGCGCCGAACGTGAGCAATGAGCTCCCACTGACGAATGGCCTGTTGGATGAAACGGGGAGCCTGCCTCCGCCGCTGCAGCGTCGTCTCACACTTCGAGAAGTCCTCAAGATGGAGGCCGAGAACTACAGGAGGCTGCATAAGAAGGATCCGGAGCTGGCGGAGATCACGGTCCGCCTCTACAGGAGGGTCGAGGCGCAGTTGGTCCTGCCGCCGCCGCCGACGATGCTGCAGGCGGCTGATATGCAGCTGGACCTGGCCGGTGACGCGACGGGCCTGGTGGATCCCATGGCTGCGGCTGGCGGAGTCCAGGGCGACTCTACGATGGCGATTGATGGCGTGGGAAGCCTTGACATGAGCATGGGCGGCGTCTCGGCCGATCTAGGCCTGGGAGCGTCTGGCAACAGCGGGGGGCTGGATGCGTCGGCAGAGGCGGATCTGTTTGGCGGCCTGGACACGGACATGGATGTGTTTGACGGATGGAGCGGCATGGATCTCACAGGGTCGTGATGAAAGAGTATCCGCTTGCATATGCGTATGTACTGAGTGAAACGAGAGGATGCAAGACAAGGCAACTTGGTGACATGGCAAATTCTTGTACAGAGAGATGTAAGGTAGATACCAAGCCACATGCGCCACGTCACAAAGCACGTACTCTCTATGAATATAGCATGGCTCAGGCCCTATATCTGACCAGAGTATTACTTTGTCGTACTTTTTACAATCCGTGTCAGAACTTCCAAGTTGTACCTTGCTGTAAGTTGAAGCCATCGCGGTGCCTATTCGGGCTAGCCTGACGCATCTTGGGGACAGCTGCAGGCAGTTACGTAAGGCGGGGCCTTGCCACGAGCTGTGGCCACATTTCTGTTAGCTGGCATATCCGGGGCTTCTGCCACACCCAGAGATACAAAGCAGCTCCAACTCTCTCTCTCTCTCTCTCTCTCTTCCGCCATCCTATCTCTCTCTCTCCTTGTCTCCTCTTCCTCCTTCTCTCTCCCCAATTCCTCGTGGTTCAATCAATTGAGCCGGGCCGAGCTGGGTTCCTTCGTCTTCGTCTTCTTCTTCGTCTCCTGCCGTCATCATGCTGTTCAAGTCGTCTCTCGTGGCCTTTCTGGCCCTGCGCGTCTTTGGCGCCGTCGCTCAGGTTCGTTGATTACAATGAGGATGGTGACGATGATAATGGTGCTGGTGATGATTGCGACGGATCGCATCGTGCGCCTGCACGTCAATTGGAACCATAGAAGCTCATACTCGCGCAGTCTGACGCCGACTTCGCCGCTGCCGACGCCAGCCAGCAGCCCGCCACGCTCAACGCCGACATCAGGACCACGTTCCCCGACTCGGACATCCTGGGCGTCAAGCTGGTCAACGGCCGGCCCACGACGGCCCTGATCGAGGTCACCAACAAGGAGGACGCCGCCATCCAGGTCGTCTTCGCCAACGGCGCGCTGTGGACCACCAAGGACCTGCCCGAGGACGCCCCGGCCTACCAGGGCATCGTGCGCAACCTGACGGCCGTGCAGTACAGCCTCGAGATCGAGCCCGGCGAGACCAAGTCGATCCCGTACTCGTTCGCCCTCGACATGATGCCCCAGGACGTGCGCCTGCGCCTGCTGGCCGTCTTCACCAACGACAAGGGCGACATCTTCCAGGTGCCGGCCTACGACGGCGAGACGTCCATTGTCGAGGCCCCCACCAGCTTGCTCGATCCTCAGATGTATGTCCGCATAATCAACTGACTAAGTTGTTCTCGATGTATGCGTGGTGCTGACTCTCATTTGACTTGCAGCATCTTCCTCTACCTCGTTCTCACGGCCGTCTTCGGAGGCACCCTCTACTTCGTCTACAAGACCTGGATCGAGGCGCTCTTCCCCCAGGCCAAGCGCCCTCGCACCGCCAAGAAGCCCGTCCAGAAGCCCATTGACGCCGCCGATGCCCTCTCCGGCTCCGAGTCCGCCGGCAAGTCGTACGACGAGAGCTGGATCCCTGACCACCACATCAACCGCCCTGTCGCCAAGCGCGTCAAGTCTAGCGCCAGCAAGAAGAAGGCCACTGAGTGAAAAAAAAACGAAGAAAAGAAAACGGGGAAAGGACAAGGGATGGCTGAGTGGTGCCTTGTTTCGCTTCTCTTTTCTCCCCTCCCTCCGGCCCAACTTGGTTGCTCGTCCTTCCTTGGCGTTTGGCTTTGTCTAGAGAGAGAGGCGAAGGATTTCTCTTCTTTTAACCAGGCCCACGGAGATTGTCGACGACTGTGATGATCCGTGCTCTTCTTCTCTTACTAACGTCTTTAATCTCAAAAATAAAATAAGAAAAAGCCGCTGAGCTTGGGCTGGAATGGGACACGGCTTGGGTTTGGGATATATACACAATTGTAAGAAAAGGAATCATGTACAATACGAAGGAGTGAGAAACGATAATGAATTCTACCTTTGAAACTCTTCATTCTCTGGATTATCTCATGTGTCGACTTCTAGGCGCTTGAATCTCTCATGTCCGTTATGCGTGGTGTATATCGTGTCTCTTTAAACATCAGGAGAACGGTCCCTCCCCTTTCCCCCCCACCCCCCGAAAGCCTCTCCTAGGAAGCCATGTCGTCACTTTCCCAGTCAACCAACATGAAAAATACAACCACTTCTTGACACCTCCACATCCTACTCAGCCCCTCCCCTTAATCTCTCTTGCCATTCACATGTCCAAACAGACACTCCCACAAATCGCTCCGGTCCACCATCTCGCCCGCAGACCGGTCCTTGCTCATGAGCTTCGACAAGGCCGCCTGCTCCAGCTCCAGCGTGTTCGCCTCCTCTAGGCTCGCGTCCAGCAGCTCCGGCGCCGCCGTCGTCGACGCCGCGGGCCTGCCGCTGCCGCCGAGGTTCCTCCCCATGTGCTCCATGCGGCGCCGCACGGAGAGGTTGTAGATGGACTCCTCGACCGTGCCGGAGACAATGTACAGCCAGACCGTCGTCTCGTGCTGCTGCCCGATGCGGTCGACGCGGGCAATGGCCTGCAGCTCGAGGGCCGTGTTGAGCAGCGGCTCGCACAGGAAGACGTGGCTGGCGTTGACGAGGTTGAGGCCGCTCGAGTGGGCCCGGGCGTGGAGGAGGAAGCACTCCACGGCCGGGTCGTCCTTGAAGCGGCCGATGCCGTCGGCGTCGTCGATGGAGGCGTGGCCGATGCGGAAGCGCGAGAAGGCGTTGCGCAGGATGTGCAAGAAGTCCTTGTACTGCGAGAACACGATGGACTTTGCGCCGGGATCGGACTCCCTCAGCCACATCAGGTGCCGGACCAGGGTGTCTACTTTTGTCGTGAACGAGGGCCCGTCCAGCTCAATGTTCTTCATCTGCTCGAGCTGCTCGGCGTCAAACTCGGAGTAGAGCACTATCTGCTTCGAGGAGCCTCGGCGTCCCTGCGAGCCGTCGCCGTTGGCGGTGGCGCTTCCCTTTGGCTGGCCCGTTTCCTCGCCGTGCACCTGGAGCTGGCGGGGCTTGATGATGATGTCGTGGAGGTTGTCTGCCTTGAGCGCCCTCTTGCAGACGGGGCAGTTGCGGTGCGATTTGAACCAGATCATGATGCACTCCTTGCAGAACTGGTGGCCGCACACGGTCAGGACGCCCGTCGTGAAGGGCATCTGGCAAATGACGCACATGCGAGGCTCGCTGGATTTCGCACCAGTTTCCTTCAAGCTCAGGACTGTTCATTCATTCGTCAGCTTTGGCTCTTAATATCTCGAAGACAGCTGCGCTTGAGAAAAGGGGTTCCGCCCAACTTACGGTATCGATGCTTGGCTTCGCCGTTCAGCAACCTCCTGTGAAGGTCCTCAATGTTCTTCTTGGCCTTTTCAATGGCCTCTTCGGTCTTGGGTGCCTCCAGAGGGAGCACATCATCCGAGACGGCCTGCAGCTGTCGATAGAAATCCAGCCGCGCATTCATGGCTCTTTTGAAGCTCTCTATTTCTGCTTCCAGAGCCACTGCCACTCTGTTCTGTTCCCCGAGCAGCGTTTGTGTCGACTTCATTAACTTGGAAGCAATCGTAGACTCCAGCACTTCTCTCTGGCTCCGGTTTGCATCTCTGGTGAGGCGAGATACCAAGCTGCGCAGCTCGCTGATGGCACCGCGCATGGACATCTTGGCTGTCCTGGGCTTGACCTCAGCGCATCTGGCGGCCAGCTCGATGAGCTTTTCCGGAGCAGGCCCGTCTCCTTCCTTCGCCAGCCTCAAGGACGTCTCCAGCTCATGCGTCACCAAGCCGTTCGTTTGGCCCGATATGGCAAACTGACGGTCTGCAATGATGACCCGAAGGACCTGGACGTACACCATTAATTCGTCCTGAACTTTCATGGAGTCCACAAGTTCTTCTCCGGTAGTCTCCGTACTCTCTTCCTCATCAACAAGTGGTCGTAGAAGGAGCTGGACAACTTGTTCTCTCCATTCGTCAATCAAGTTTGCTTGTTCGTTGAGCTCATCGTAGAGAATCTCTAGGTCGTCGACAATGCTGCCAGTTTCGATGCCTTTCTCACTCTTCATGACGAGCTCTGGTATCTCGACAAAGGACTGCTCTTCGGCCTTCAAGGCAATCTTCTTGATAAGCCGCATGGCCTTGCGATGGCCTTGCTGGAGTATCTTCCTGCGAAGCATCTTGGCATTCTCATAGCCATCGTCCTCGAGCTTTTTCAACCGCTCAAACTCTTCCGACCCAGGCGCTGTCATCTCTGGATTGTCCCGAATCTGGAAATATGCGTTGGCGCAGAAGAAGACGGCCTTGTGGTGCAACTCAAGACTGTTTCTCAGCCTGTTTTGCAGCTCTCCCAGCTTGCCTTTACCTCCAGCTTCTTCCTCGGCCTCTTCGTCTGACTCATCGTCCGAGTCTGACAATTCCTGCACCTTCTCAGACACCTCGCTCGCGTCCTCAACGCCACGGCTTTCGCGCAGTGCATCTCGAAGTGCCGCTTGGGCATCTGCAACCAGTTTGGCAGACTCGCTCTCCACCTTTTCCCAAATCTTGAGGGCTTCTCCGACTCGAGGGCTGTTCTCGAACAGCTGCCCTAGGAACAGTCTGCTCGAGAGATAGGCACGCTCATCGGTGCGGATAGCGGTCTCGCCTTGCTCCAACATGGCATTCAGCACTTCTTCCACTGTTCTCATCGGGCGTTCCTTGCTTCCCAGCACTCGACGTCCGTAGACGCCCACCTCTGGGTGGAGAGCAGTTTGCCTCAGCCTGTTGAGCCATAGCCTCATTACATCTTCATATTCCTCTGGCTCCCAATCGTCAATTAGGGGGGCTCCTTCTGTGCTGAGCTTGCAAGCCTCCGCCATGTCCTTGTACAGTGACTGGTAGTGCTGCTCCTCTACTGCGGTAAAGGGCATGGTTATGACAAACCGCCTCTGTGGAGGCAGGGATATCTCATCCCTGACCAACGCTTTTGTATGCCGAATGGATATCGATCCAAACAGCTGCTGGAACAGTGGCTTGTGGTGCGTGGTAAGTGCCTGCCACACCTGTGGAGCAGAGCAGTAGGGCTCGTATCTCAAGAATGAGAGCAAGCCAAGCAGGTCCTTGACATCATCCTTGACCGGTGTCCCCGTGATGCCCCAAGCATTGACTCGAGGAATCACTCTTGCCAATGCAGCCGCCTGGCTAACGCCGCTTTCAATCATCTGTGCCTCGTCGAGACATACCCTCCACCACAATATCTGCACCAGGGGCGAAAGGACTCGACGGTATGCCCTTTCAAACCTCCGAGACCGCTCAGGGGGGTTGATGGCAAAGTGAAGCTCTGCAGACAAAACACTGTAGGTCGTCACTACCACATCGTAGCCGGCCAGCTCAGCCACGAGACGAGCCTCGTCCTCCTTGTCGATGCCTCGACACCCGGTATAGTGCTTGATACGTAGTCCAGGGGCGTGACGTGACAGTTCGGATATCCATTGCGGCTGCAGAGACTTTGGAGTTACGATGAGTGTTGCGCCGCTCGGGACGAGATTTTCTTGGCCCAGTAGGGGAGCTGGGGGGTGGTCCGCTCGACGCCGATGCAAGAGGATGAGGCTAATCATTTCAAGAGTCTTTCCCAGGCCCATTTCTTCCGCCAAAATGCCGCCCCTGACAAGTTTACTGGCCTGATGGTAGGGTGTAGGATCCCGAGTCACTGCCTGAAGTACATCACTGAGGTATATCTTGTTGTTGTCGGCATCATTTACGATACGGAAAGGATCCAGGTCCAGCTTCTGTTCTTCCTCTTCCGACAAAGGCTGGACAGCCGTGTCTGGCGCAGTCCATTGGACGCCCTCCCGGCGCAAAAGCCATTGTAGCGTCCGCTTTTGGTAGGGGAAGAGGGTCGCATTCAGGCCGGAAACATGGATAGAGCGGGAGACACTATCATCTTTTGGCGGCACGTGAGCCGCGTTGTAGAAATCCATCGGCGACCACGAGGCAGATTTGTTGAGCGTTATGTCTACCGAGGGAAAGAAAGCCTGGATGAGCTTTTCGCTGCATCGACGCTCGTCGTTTCGTCTCAAAGACGCATACGGGGACGGAGTTTCATTCCAGAGAAGCCGAAAAGAGATTGTCATTGTCGCAACGCCTTGGTGCTGCTCAATCACGACATCGGCAGCTCTCCATATAGCGCCTGCGCCGGTCCTCTTCAGGTTCAGGCTCTCGATGTTGAATATCTCCCGAGTATCACGGTCCACGTCTCCCGGGCGTAGCAGGATATGCGCAATGAAGTGTCCAATCCGGCTGGTCGGCGACGTCATAATCGAAAACCGTTCGCCGTCGAGGCCGAATCTGAGCAACGACTCCACCCCATGATGGACACTACGGTAGTTTGGACTGGAAGTTTCTTCACATCGGCGGGAAAAGGCTAACTCGGCTTTGGCGACACAGATGCTGGAGTCTGGTTCACGATCTACTTTGCGACGCTTCGACGAGGGCGGCTCGACGTCACTGAGACTGTAACTAACATCGTCGGAAGGGCCCTGGGCCGATAGAGACTCGAAGAATTGAAGGAACGCAGCCGGCATGGCATCTGCATAATCAAACCCAATGTTAGCTTACGAAAACTCCGCAGAGGGAAGTGGCCGCTCGCGAACAGACGCACCATCGTGTCCAATGTCAAAGTTGAGCCACACCGAGGGCTTGCGCGGCAGCTTCTTGCGGGCCATGCTGGACAGTCTTCAGCAAGCAGGTGTGCTTGCGACTATTCTGGGTGATTCAGACACAAGCTGGCATCATAGAAGGCGGATGCGCTCGCCGCCATGATGCACCGCAGACGTTGAAGGAGGAAGAGATGATGCGACAGGTGCCTGGCGAGGCGAAGGCAAGATGATGCGAGGTCTTATCAATTAGATAATGCGGTCCGGCCAATGGATGGGCCAAGATAACGATCTGAGCTAGCAGCCCCACTACTTTTTTGCATCCATCACTGCTTAGCTAATATCTTCAAAATCGAACGGACCAGACCATGAAACTTCACATGCGACAGGATTGACTGAGCTGATTTCGAAAGACGCGAGTTGCTGTGCCGGGCTGATTACGGTTGACATACAAAGGTATCTTCCACAACTTACATGGACTCACTGCAGACGTATGCAATCGGCCATGGAACTGCCGCTAACGACCGAATGCCAGGGCTCCAGCAACACAAGCCGACGATGAAGACCATACTCTCACAGCCCTTGCGGTTCCTCCGCGGCACCAGCTTCTCAGGAGGTGCCAGCCAAGCAAGGTGGCTTCACAAGACGAGGCCAGCTCCGACGATTCCGCAGCCGAGACCGTTCGTCCCCGACGTCCAGACCTTCCTCACCCTCATTGGCCGCGGCCTCAGCAAGCACGCCTCCAAGTTCCCGTCATGGGAGTCCCTCTTCTCCCTCACCTCGCCGCAACTCAAGGAGCTCGGAATCGAGCCGCCCCGTACACGCCGATACCTGCTGCAGTGGATGCAGCGATACCGAGAGGGAGCCTTAGGGCCTGGTGGAGACTTCAAGTATGTCACGGACGGGCAGGCTCTGCTGAAAGTTGCAACGCCACCGGCGTCTGTCGTCAGCGATGCGAAATACGTTGTCAATGTGCCAATGGATCAAGAAGCGGAACTGGAAAAGTCCCAGGTCCTGCCTCGCCCTAATGGCTACACAGTCCGGGGACTCAAGTCAATAGCCGGCCCGTACGCGACGCCGCTGCCGCAGCAGGCTGGTGCAATCGTCAAGGTCACGGAGGGCATGTGGGAGCAGCGTCAAGGCCGCAAGATTGATGGTGGTGAGAGAAGAAGGGCCGAGATCCGGTTCAAGAGACGGTCGGTGGAGCGGAGAGCTGAGCGCGAGGCAGAGGCATTGGCAGGCATGTAGAGGGGAGGATGCTGGGGGAGGATATCCCATGTCTGGCACACTGTATATTAGGTATGAATCGATGTAGACCAAATGATCTGATTCTTGGCTGCTATTCGCATTACGGGCGCCTCACAACGTAGCCGGCTGAGCTTCATGCTTTGCAGTATGGTCATTCCAAGCTGCTCAGATGATGCCCGATCAAGTCGAGAGAACAATGTCTATCTCGCTAGAATTCGAGGCAAGAAGAGTCTGTGCTCTAGGTAGCTTGAGCTTGGAAAGGAGAGTGGCTATCAACACCTCGATCGGCTATCCAGCATCCCAGCAGATTTATATTTTGATACTGACTGCTAGATTCAGACAAGAGACTTGACCCTCTGCTAATGTGGCTATGTTCTCTCGTCATGGTATATACTACTACTAATCATAACAACAGCAATATGGATGGCCGAACCCACACCAACCATCACACGGCCTCTGAACGAAACGACCACCAAGAGCACAGCCAGGCCACAGGTCAAAATCAGTCGACACACTATTATGAATAAGAGCAATACTCCTAAAGGAAGAAAACCGAAGAGAACCGGGCCGGTAGACCTGAAGGTATATACAAACAAAGACATATGCAGCACTATGAGCACAATCGATCGGGGCAATACCCATTACAGTCACGTCGAATAGACAGAGCGTCTTGACTACCCAGGCAACTGGGCTCCGTGCAAGCCAGCAGGTATTTCACTTACAGCAGGAGTATGTCCGGCACTGGATATGCCTGTGGTGACAATGAACGATATATTTAAGATTACGGAGGCGATGGAAGGCCTGACGACAATAGATTTAGGGGTGCAAGCGATCCCCAAGAGAACTACAGAATCTTTCATGATGGTGGTGGAGGCTATGATTATGATAGTGAGGGAGAGAAGAGAACGATGGAGGCTATGAGTCTGATGGGGACATTTTTGATGGTGCAGACGACTACTACGATGATGGAAGTGACTATCATGATGAAGATGTTTACGACGATGATTCCTGAAAGGGCACAATTTTGAGGGGTGGGATATGGATGCAGAGCACAAGTCCCGTACTCGGTTCTGTGGCGAATGGCCGCCGCTTAATAGAGGTTGTCAGTTTAAGCATAATATAGGCGCGCAACTTACACCAACTTTGACCAGCAGGTTTCCAACGCAACACGACACCCGTGAAACCACACTGGGCCCTCCATCAACACGATGCAATCCAATTGGCATTGTGGCATCTCGTCCCATCTCATCTCATCACCATTCATTCTCACACCGACAAAACGGGCATTACCTCAAGGGACTCGAAACAAGGCCACCCCAGCTCGTCCCGTCCAGAGGGTACGCTAACAAGGAGGTTATTTGCTAGGCAGATTCGTCGGAACCATCCCTTGCATTTTCCCAGCTCGACTACTGAACAAGCCATCTTCAGCCGCAAAGAAAAGAAGAAAAAAAAGAATTGACACTTGGCACCTGCAGTCCGCCGTCCAATAGTCGTATCCTCGAAAATAAGCACTGGTCACTGCAGGACGGCCTGACGCATGGTTTTCTCTCTGTCCCCAATCAACTACCGCCGCCACGCAAACGAACAAGCCCAGCTGGCTCTTTTCCCCCTGTCCCTTGGCAACCTTCTGCCTCCCGCCAGCCTTTCTGTCCAAGTGCCGATTGGGACTGCGAGGAAGAAGGATTGCCCTTGTGGTGTGTCTACCGAAGCCGAGAATGCGGTCATTGGCGTCAGCTACGACTATTTGAGTCGTCTGTCGTTGCTACTACACTAGTCGGTGATCTCGCTTGGGCATGGATACTCAGCCCTGCTGGGGGAGGCGATTGTCGTGGCCGTGACTCTCCGACAAGGAATCAATCCCGCTGGCTTTTTCATTACAGAAGCTGAAAAGAGGAAGAAGAAGAAGATGGGTAGAAGGGAAAAAAAGAGGCTATGACAAGTGACGGCTACCGGGGCGTTGGTGGCCGCCAGCAGGAGACGCAGCAGGAAACGCAGTAGGGCCCCGGGGAGGGCACTATTTGATCAAGGGAAGGGGGAGTACATGGAGCATTTGGGGCTGACGGGAAACGCCATGGGCTATGTACCAGGCGGCTCAGCAAATGGTGCGAGGCCTTGCCAGCCACAATATGCACGCCGTGGGCATATGGGATCCAGGCCGGTTGTTGTGCCAAGGCCTGCGGCGTTGGTGCTGGGCTGGTCCAACAAGGGGGGAGGAGGAGGAGGAGGAGGAGGAGGAGGAGGTGATGAGGCTCCGGCCCCAACCCGGTGTGACCCAAATCTCGCCGGCTGGCCCTCCCCTATATATCATCATGGGGGATCTCCGTACACACGGATCGCTGGTTGTCCCCCTCTTGTCTGTGTTATGTTGCTTGCTGCTTTCTCTTTCCATTCTGCGAGTTTGTCTGTCTGACTGCCAGCCCGCTTACCGACAGTGGTTCCTCTCGATATGTTGTGGAAACGGCTTACCGCCGTCTTGCTGCTGGCCGCGGGGCAAACGGCTCTCGCCCAACGATCCGAGGATGAATCCATCTGTGACTACTACGCCGCCAAGCAGTATGGGGAGAGCAACATGACGACGCAGCTGCTCCTCGTCCAGAGCATCGTCACTCTTGCCTATGCCGGAAGCCACGACCTTCTCTCAGACGCGGATAACGGCACTACTGGCATATTCAACGAGGGCTTATACAAGGGCGTTGATGTGTACCTTCGGCCCTGGTTCGATGGCTCAAGTAAGGAAAAACTGTCGCGGGTTGAGTGAAGAGAAAGAGAGAAAGTTGGAGAGATATACTCTCTTCCCCACTTGAACCTTTTCATTCTGACGTTTGACGTTACACCATGCAGAGGCGACGACGAACTTGAACAACCAGCCCGTGGGCATTGACTGGCTAGACGGAGGAGCTACCGGGCCACTGCTGTCTTTCTTGAACGGCTCAACGAGTTCCGTCGAGATAGACAAGTCGACGAACCAATAGTATGTGATTCCTATGCTGCTCTCCCCCGGGGTTCATCGTAGTCAATGCTTACCTATCGTCATCTCGTCCGACTCAAAGTCGTCTCTTCACCCACTGGTTCACGGCATTTGGCTACGTCTACGGCTGCAGCCTTGCGCCAAAGTTTCCACGCACGGGAGAGAGCGGCGGCCCTCTTTCCCCAGCATATGTCCACAAGTTCATGAACTTGAACCAGACGCACATCGGATACTTCATCGAACAGCTCACGTTGGCGAGCATGGTCTATGGCTTCTCGTACGAGGACGCGCAGACGCTCTCGACGTTCATGAATGCGCGGTACAATGTGCGATGTGCGCCGGCAATCAACGGTCAACTCTTCTCCATTTGCTTCGCAGATGAGTGCCCGCTTGCGCAGCCCAAGCCCGACTGCGACGCATACAAGGAGATTGGGCCGAGTGGGACGCGCAATGGTTCACAGCCCACAGCCACGGCAGGCCCAGGATCGGCAACGAGCTCGGCGGCGACGACTTCGACTTCCCCGGGCCCAACGACTGCCGCAGCAGGAGACGCAGGGCCAGGCCAAGGTTTCAAGCCTAGCTCTGCCGCTCTGTCTGGCGGAGCCATCGCGGGAATCGCCATCGGCGGCGCGGCAGTTTTGCTTCTTGCTGTTGGCCTGCTGCTGTATTTCCGCCGTCGTTCGGCAAAGCCGCACCTCGTGCCCGTTCCCGTACCTTCAGACGGTTATGGCTCTCCCGCCCACCCTACGTATTCGTACTATAGCTCGAATCCGCACATGAGCATGGCCTCGTCGGTCCCCCATGAGGCGTATATGGGAGGACACACCACCGCGTCTGGGTTCTGGTCGCCGCCAAAGCCACAAGAGATGGGCCAGGGTGGCCATGAGCCCGTGGCAGTTCCACGGCCAGCGACAATGTCACCACAGATAGCCGAGATGGAGAGCCCATGATATTCACAGCCTTGACATTTAGGGATTTGCTTAGACATTGCGTGGACAGCTGCATTGTATATAACAGTCAGTACTAATATCAGGTATAATGATTTAGCTTGGGTAGGAGGAACATACCTGGAGCGGGACACGATGGCTCCTAGTCGAATCAATGGCCGACATTTCTTTGAAGTTGAGGCTTCTTCCCATGAGACTGCTTCAACTCTCTTTCCTCATCCCTGCTGTTTCCGCATGTTGATGTTTCCTTAAAGTTCCCTTTGTTTCGTACCTCTTGTGGATTGTTTCGTTTCCACTTTGCCGAATCATGGGACCTTGAACATAACGCATAACGCAAATCCAAGGCAAACGCCGGTTACCTAAAATAGCACTGGGGAAAAGTTCGACCGTGAGAACAGGTCTACTCACAGACCATCGTTCTTTGCTTATTGCCATCCACAACCATACTCTTGCGGCCCTCCTTGTAGGGTCTGTGGGGGGACAAGACACAAAACCTTCAGCCGCCGCCTGGTCGAGGTAACTATCGCGAAGCATCGGCCGACAAGAATGTTCATCTTGATGCTAATAAAAGAAACACAGGACGGGTGGGAATAGAAGACAAGACAAGACGCCAAGACGAGGAAATCGACGGAAAGCGGCCGAGATGTGCGGCCGACGGACAGAAGGCAGCTTTTCAAGAACAAAGACGGAGCTCTCAGCTGAAAAGTAGGATCCATAAGATGCATAGCTTGCCGATAGCAATGAGGCATAGCGTGGGAAGTTGGAAGTTGACTCGAAAGAGAAGGCAGACGAGAAAAGAAAAAGACGCTTAGGTTTTGAGTGCAGAGACTCTATGGCAGCATTGCTTCTCCTTGTCCTGAATCATGGAGGTGTCACAGGGTGGGGGCTTCTGAGGACGACACAGCTATCAGCAAGTACGGACGTAGATCCGATGGAGAAACCCCTGCACGACCCAAGAATAGAAACCCGTCGAGATGCAAATGTCCTCGCCCTGATTACTCGTCGCGGGTTAGTGCAGATCGCCATGCTCCTTTCGACAGCTTCACCTCCCATTCTTGTATTCCCACCTGAGCCATGGTGTTCTTGGCAGCCCTACGGAGCATGCAGAACGACATCCGCGTGCTCGCTGGGTGGAACAAAAAACATGAAGGCGCATGGCAGGCAGGGATCGTGATGATGCACGCGACAAATCGAAGCATGTGTTTGCAACAGGCAGTCTTGGTGTGTAAGCCGGCTCGTCGAGAACCTGGAGTCATTGGCTGCAAAGCGGCCTCGGAAACAGGCCTTCTTTGCCAGTGGGAACCCTGATCAGATGCTTCATGTATGTAGACGCAGTCCACAGGCCAGGGTGCGACCAAAGAGATGTCCAGAGGGCGCTGTTGACGAAGCTAAGCGTGGCCAGCCCATCACTTCAACGCAGGGAGGGAAAAGCTGGAGAGCAATGCTAGAAGCCTCAGTTGGATTGTGTTCTCGTTCGTCATATCCCATCTCCGTGTCACTGTTCGCTCTTTGACAGGAGGGCTGTCGCGCTGGACTAGGACATATTGGTCGTTCCTCTCCCCATCAAGACCAATCACTGGGCAGGGTAGGTAACAGGATCGTTTTCTTTTTTTTTTTTTAGAGCGACTGGGATGCAATTGGCGTGCCAGTCGGGATTATTTCGAAGCACGCAAAGCGTGTTTCAACGGCGAGACAAACGATCTTGTTAGCTCGACCTGCGCTCGGTGTCGCCGCCACATCTCAACGTTGAGCGCCACGGCGGAAGCATCGTGACCCAGGAGCCGGGCCTAGTCGTGGAAATCGGAGAAACGCCCAAAGAATGCGACGCGCAAAGTAAGGTTCCTGGCACGGCGGTGCCTGGTACCAGCGGGAAGAGGCGCGTGGCTTTTGCACGTACCACCTCATCGCGTGCATGGCTCGGGATGAAGCAGCCCTCCACAACCTCGAGCTGAGAATTAGGTCCAACGAATGTGAACGGAGGCTGCTCCGTATTGGCGGGGTTGGATGCAACGAAACTTGGTCATGCTCTGGGTGCCTGCGTCGTCAACCACACGACATTGCAGCGATGGTAGAATTTCTAAGCGTGCTTATGGATCAATGCAAAGCAAGAGGATTGCCTGGTCGAGATGCAACATCGACAGCATTGATCTGCCCATGACCAAGCAGAACTGCTTGTATGTGTCTATTAGTCATGTGTCTATTAGTCATTGCGTGCGTGCATGCCTTAAAGTGATAGGCACGATTGGGGAAGATAGCAAGCAGTGCCCCAGTTGTATCGTGCCAGGATGCATCAGCCCACCAGCGAAGATGCAACATAGGATGAGCTGCGTTGACGCGACGAGGAAGGGATGCGACGCTTGGTTTCCCCGTCGTATATCTCGCTTTGATTGTCGAGAGTCCTCGGCTGGGCTGAAGAGCTGGAGACCTTTTGCAACGCTATGCTGTCATTGGTGCCAGCCCTGCGTGCGGCCCCCAAGAAATCAAACGTCGGCCGGCAAAGAGTCATACAGGCACTAGATGGACTGGGCTAGCGGTTAGACTGGCAGCTTGGAGAGGATAGTCGCAGGAGTCGCTCAGGATAGGTCACTATACAGCTGATGCTAGTTGCAGAAGTTTAATTGCGCAGGCTCGGCTCAGGGGAGAGCCCTGGATGTGGTATGAGGTTGGTTGGGGGACGCTGGTGCTGATGAATCGCAGCGATGATGACGAGGACGAAGACGAAGTGAAGTTGAGAGGGCGAGAATGAAGAAAGCATTGCGAGGTGTGCATTACGTATTCCGTGCGTACCTACCTACCCTACGGATTCTGAGGCAGCAGTTGCAGGAAGGAACAGCCTGGACCTGCCAGAGCCTTGAAGGTGTCTGTACCCGTACCCGTACCTGTACCTGTCTGTGCCTGTACCTGCTGTACCTGCGTTTGGTTGCTCGGTGTAGAAACTCAGGTCGGCTACCTATAAATAGCATGCTAGCGTCTCCTAGCGCACTCATCATTGGCTACAATTCCATCGTCAACGTCTTCGGTGCCATCCAGTCGTGTGCGCAGAACCAGAAGACAGCAAAATGCAGCTTCACTGGTGGCCACTGTGTGTTCGCTGAGCCGGAAGAATCTCTTCCCTCTCTTTCTTTCTCCCTTCTTCCTTCAATGAAAGGGGGTTCTCCTCACCCGGGAGTCAATCTAGGGCCGCAGATGAAGCCACAACCTCATCGCCAGAAGGGCGTTCTGGACGGCTCCGTGTTCGGTACGCCGTTTCTTCGACATGGGACCGAGGGGGGTGTTTTGGTCCCACCCAGAGGAGCCCCTGGAATGCCGTGGTTGGCTGAAGAGACAGGCCAAGCTTTGTTTCTAACCTTGTTTGAGCCGATTAATCTTCAGCCCTAGTACCTTATGTACAGTACATGCAAGTTCCGTGGAAGCAATGTGAGAGCGCAGGTATCGAGTCGGTTCCTACACATGTGGAAATGGCTCTCGTGGCCAAGCAATCGAAGCCGAGCAGCTTTGAAGCCGAACATGTGCTTCGGCATCACTGACACACCCTCTTTGCGCATGAAGTTTAGCATATCACCACTACAGTACTGTCGGCCTGAAGTAGCGGTACTTGAGGCTGTCCAGACGGACATCTAGTGCATGCCTTACAGCCCCCCATGGCCTGAAGGATCAACGTCGCTCTCGTCCTTGTCCTCCCACTGCCGCGTTCCAAATGCAAATCCTCGCACCATGTCCTGCAGGCACGAAGTAACAGGCGCAGTAGTGCATTTGACAGACTTTCCCCAAGGCTCGTACGAGAGCCAGCGTCAGTCGCGGCTTTCTGCCAAGCCTATCTCTGTCAACTCACATGCCGGGACGAGTGACCTCGCCTGTGTTCCTCCAAGGCATCCGTCGTGCGAATCAGTCGTGGCTTTGGATGTGAAGATGGGAGAAGAGGACGGCTAGTGCTGCTACGTCACCGTCTGGTGCATGCTGTTCCGCTCTCTTCTGCTGCTTTATTCGCTTCGTCCTCGATACTTGCCGTACGCCCTCTCTCTGTCCCCCCGTCTCTCTGTGGTCTCGCATCCCCCGTATCGGGACCATCCATCAGCCATCCATCCATGATGGTCCATCCCCCCCATCTCCCCAGCACGGCCTTCATATAACCCGTGCTACTGACCACTGACTAGCAACCAGACCACCTCGATGCCACTCACGCCGATTCCTTGCCGTTACCAGCTAGGACCCTGGAATCCGCGGTGGAGCCCTGGGGAGCAGAGTACCGCAGATCCCCTGCCGTGAACTTGAATATGCCTCCAACCCGGTCCTTGTTCCCTGTCAACATGCGGGTGTGCCCTTTTTAGCTCCTGCATCCACGGCTGTCGCTGCTCGACGACCGACGGCGCTGGGGTCGGGGCAACTTGTGGGGGCATGCAAAATGCAGTAGGGGCTGCATTGGAACAGGCACTCTGGTTGCTTCTCTGCTGGGGGGGCTGACTTGGCCTAGATTCACGGCTTAGAGCCGCATTGCCCAACGATGCCTCGCCTCGCCTTGTCTTGTTTGTTGTCTGTTGAACATATAACTCATGGTCCGGCTCCCCATTGCCTATCAATTGTTTTTTGCTTCCGGTCTATCAATGTCCTAGATTCAACCATTTCTTGCTTCCTCTCTCGCGAATTCATCAACTCCTCTCTCACTCTTTATTCGAGCATTAGATATCTTGTTCATGCCAAAAATTTGTTTCTTGAGTTAACGCCTGTGTGCTTCCTGAAGCGAGAGAAGCCGGGCCGTACGCGCTTCTCCCAGTTGACGCCCACTCAAAGTATCATATTTACACGGTCGAGGCTGTCACTGTTATAGTCTCTTGTCAGCTTGACTTGAGCTTTCCCAATTGTCGGCTTGATCCTTCGTCCTCATACTCTTTTACCATGTCTGCCACACAACGAGCAACAAGTCTCTCGCAAAGCCCCGAACCTCAGTCAAACAGAAGCAGCAATTGCTCTTCGCCGCCAAAGAAGAGCAAGTCTGGTGCAAAACATGCAGAGTGGTCCCAGGTCACAGACCCCGAGGAGAGGAGACGGATACAGAACCGGATCGCGCAACGCAAATTTCGTACGTCCCCACCGTTAGATGCATCCTAATTTCTGCCAGGCTCTAGGCTTGCTAACCATGAAGACAGGGGGCAAAGTGAAAGAGCAGAAAGAGAGGGCGGAGCGCGAGGCAAAAGACAAGGAGCACGCCGGCAACAGCTACCGCATCCCCGAGCCAGAAGACATCGATGACGCAGAGCCAGAGCTGTCAGGTCTGCCCTGGGGCAGCGTCAGCCTGAGCCACATCGTGGCCCGAGGACACGAGGTTGAGAGTCGGAAGAGCAGCGGCCGGGGGACATACCTAGAGGACAGCTTCGCCTCGAACAACTATTCGTCGTCTTTCAGCCCTGGTGTGCGCCAGACGGCAAGTCATGGCAGCAGCGGAGTGAATGACTCCTATGGGGACGAGAATCAGTACGTCTATGATGCTCCTCCCGATTTTGGCCAAGCCTATTCCATGCTTTCATGAGAAGATACAATCACTCGCATTTCGCATTCATGTTCTATCCTTCTTCCATTTTTTTTTTTTTTTTTTTTTTNGCGGTTGGGGAGTTTGCTTTTTTTTTTTTGAGTTTTACAAGCAATGTAACGATATAACCAGAGTCTCAAGGCACGGGCGCAAGCACGGGAAAGGGTGAGGATGTTGACGAGCAATACATCTCATCTCATGTATCAATGACCAAGTCACAAGTAGAAAGCTGTTGCACTGGGTTCTGGTGGGCCATTTTTTTTAGAAAGCATGTACCTAGTGAATAACATTTTGACGCATTTATATCAGCAATCCCATCCCTTTTGCTTTTAGAAAGAGAGATTCAGCTTCGATACATTTTCTTAGCGCCACGAGACAACTAGCGCATAGTGATCCAATATTGACAACAGCAGAAGTAGCCAAAGTGTCGTTCTGTGACTCTGGGGAGGCACAATGCTGTTGGAGTGGACAGGTCGATCGGCCAGATTCAAGCCCCGCGCATAGTGGCTGCATGCAACATCCGAGACATGGTGCCGCAAGCTAGATATAGTACTCGGTTCATATATTGTGCTTCTGAGCTGCTTCAATTTGCCGGCGATGCTCTTACCGTATACCTACAACTACAGGCAGTGTCTCAACGTCGTGAACAAAATGCCTGTTCTGAGCGTTCTAGCAGTTCCGTGTAAGCCTGTTCATTGCACTCCGAACAATGGGAACAGTTGCCATCACGAAAGAGTCAGCTGAGCCGCCTTCACCAAATTATGGGCCGAGGGGTATCATCGATCCCCTTTCCATCTCTCCTTCTCCAGGCGTGGTATCTCACTTGAAGTAATATTGCAGAGGAAGAGGTTTCATTACCTGATATTGACGGAACCGTGATGCACGGAGCTTACCAATCGCCCGTTCTTAATAAGCCACCTCCGTCTGGGGGCGTTTCGAGCCTTATGTCAGGTTTTAAGGTATCTCGCGCTATCCGTTTGGTTTGGCAGGTGCCACCGCTTCTCAGGTCCTTTCTTCACCCCACCTTCCTCCAGTTCGGCAATCTTGGCCGTTATGCACCAGCGCGCCTGCCCTGTCAATCAGTGTGGGGGAAGCTCGTCACCGCCCGGCAGAAAGCCCGTAACTTTTTTTCTTTTTACCGCGATTAAGCAGCTCTTTCGCAGCTCCCAGAGCAATCAGCTGCACAGGCTTCCCAAAGGTTTCCAAAGCTTCGACTTTGCACCACGCGAGATCTCAGCGATACGCAGCTGAGATTCTTCGCGTACGGAGATTGCCTCCTCATTGACAGTTGCCTCTAGTCTTTGTTCTGTCTCTTGCAGCTTTCCAAACCGCGCCCATCATGCCCACCTCCGCTGTCGACGCAAAGGCGGATGCCTCTGCCCAGGCGAAGCAAGGTAAGATAATCTTCTTGTCTCCCCCCCAAGCACAGGCCGCCGATCTGGTCGTCGAGATATTGCGGACAGGCTTTGTAAGGTCTTGCTTGCTCACCATTCCAATTGGACAGAACGCAAGCTCGCCAAGAAGGCCCGCAAGGTCCAAGAGCTCCAGCTCAAAGAGGCCGCCGAAGTGCATAACGATACTGTCATGCCTGGCGGTGAGAGCGCTGCCCAAGGCAAAAAGAAGAACAAGAAAGACCGCGAGCTACGGAAGCAGCTTCTGGAGCTGGAGAAGAAGCGTCACCAACATCTGGCAGAGTTGAAGAAGATCGAGGCTCAGGTCCAGCAAATGCTCGAGCAAGCTGACGATGCCGACAAAGTGGCCAAGTGGGTGGCCAAAGCTATTGAGGTAAAGTCGTCCAGCTCTGAGAAACGTCTATTTCTGCAGTCAGAACTGACCTGTCCCGTTCTAGGAAACTCTTGAAGACGGCGCTGGCGGCCAAAGCACCAAAATTATGCCTGATGACGACGACGTTAGCGATGCGGACTCCTCGGCCGGGAAGAAGACGGACACTGTGACGAAGGACGCCGTCGACGCCCCCACAGCTACGTCGGAGAAGACCGACGGCGAAAAGAAGAAGAAGAAGAAAGACAAGAAGAAGTCAAAGTCTACGCCTGAGGAGGCCAGTGCCGTTGAAGGACAGGCGGCCGACGGCAAAAGAAAGCGGCAGGACGACAATGCCGAGCAGCCAGTTAGCAAGAAGGGCAAGAAGGCGAAAGAGAGCAAAGGAGGACAGCAGGAGGCGCATGCATCAGCCGAAGAGGTGAAGATCGAAGGCCTTGAAGGGGGCAAGGCTCGTCAAGATAAGTTCCTGAGACTGCTCGGCGGCAAGAAAGCCGGTGTCAGCGCCGCCAAGCCAGGCAGCATGGCGTCGAAGAACACGGGCAATTCGGTGCGTGCCGAGGCAGCGATTCAGCAGCAGTTCGAGGCCGGCATGGCGCTGAAGGAGAGCGGCCAAAAGCGCCGCGGTTTGGGTGCGTAGGACTGTCACCTCTTCTGAGCGATGATGGGGCACAGATCCATTCACCTTGTACTATACCTGCAGACCAGACTGTCGTTTGGAATTGCCTGTCATACTTGCATCTGTTCATTTCGTCGGCTTGGACGAATGAAGGTACTGAGGCGTTAGGTAGGGGCTCACGCGAGATACCACATGGAATGATTAGCTTTTTGTCTTTTCTTGCTTTCCCCGTCTCTCTTGTAGAAACCCAAATGATAGATGTACAATGCCAGTGCGCCGCGAATGCCCATGTGTAGAAATAGGCCGAGGGTAGTATGGCAGACCAGGCAAAATGAAAAAAAGTCAGCGTCAACAGCAGCGGCGGCGGCGGCAGCAGCAAGACAGTTGACGGCAGTCGGAGAGCCACTCCCCAGGCTCGTCAACGCTGCCTCATTCTCAAACGACCCCCGTCTTCTTGCCCTTATCATGTCAAAGCCCTCTGTCCTCCTTGAATGTTTTCGATATCCCTTCCTCACTTCTTTCTTTCCTTGTCCCAATTGTTTTTTTTTTTTCTTTGGTCTTTTGGATTCTCGTCTTTCCGTCTCGTTTTCGATTCGGCATGGAATGGGTGGCCTCGATCCGAGTCTTAGACGCCAAAGAAGCGCGACAGGAGCTCGAACACGAGCCCGCCGAAGACGACGAAAGCGAGCACGGCTACGGCAAGTAAAAAGAGTCAGCGCAGAGCACATCAACCAAGCATTTGTGAACAAAACTACATGCGACAATGCAACGGTATAGTGGTGGTGGTTTCTTACCGAGCCAGAACACGGAGATTGGCGACTTGGGCGTCTCCTTTGCGCGCTTCTTGAGCTGGTCCTCCGACTTGCCCATCTTGGCCTCCTGGTCTTTGGCGAACTTGGCGTTGCGCCGGCGCTGCTCGAGGGTTTGGGCCTGTTTTGTTTCGCGGAGGGTTAGAGGGGGGGAGAGGTGTTGCGCGCGCGCGCGCGCGACTTGGGAAAGGTGTTTGGGGGGGGTTACCATGGCTGATGTGAGTGAGATGGAAGTTGTTTTCTAAACGAGGACAGGCAACGGAGTCCCGGTTGGTAATGGAGATGCGGTTGGGGAGTTTGCGCTGAGCGGCGTTGAGACGAAGAGGGAGTGATGCGATTCTTATACTGGAAGGCTCCCGAATGCGGACAGATACCTATGGTTGACGAGTCGGGATACGGATTGAGGACAGATCTGTGCCGAGAAAGGAGGTACACAAGAGTAGAGGTGGAATTATTGAAGGAGCGTGACAGGGCGGCAGTCGAGATGTCGAAAGAAAAAAGGAACGGACGAGAGACAATGAGACGGGCAGCTCCAAGGGAAATGGCCAGCGAGGTCGATTCCAGGGATCCCCAAAAGGGCCCGTGGACAAGGACATGTGTCGTCAAGGGGGCCAACACTTAAGTATTAGCCGGCGCTAATCTCATCGCAGCAGGTTCCAGGTGGCCTCTAGCGGAACTGGAACCTGTGAACCTGTGCTCTAGGCTGCGCGCTGTGGCTTCTTGGCGCGGTTCATTATAGCGGGTTAGCGGGGGAGGTGCCAGTTGAGGCGCTGGAAGCAGCCGGATTGCCCTGGGCTCCAGCAGCGAAACGGAATGCGGGGAGCGAACGGTTTCGGGGCGGGTTTGCAGGACGGGTACGGTACAGTTTTGTACATGTTGTCTGCGCTGCCACATGGTGCGCCACGAGGTACCCTGCAGGGATTATCTGCGCCAACGGACCTTTACCATGGCAAAGGCAAGGTACCACCGCTAGTAACAAAGTCCGAGGTCGTTCTCCAGCTACCGAAACTCCAAAAAAGTTGGACCTTGATTCAACCAGACAACAAAGCCTCAGATTCACGCCGCCACCGCCCAATGACCGCCGACAGCACGGCTCGCCCTCGTTGACGCCCTCCTCCCCGAGAAACATTCAGCGCATCTCTTCTTTCCCCGGACCGGAGCGAAGCACTAGAGTCGGGTTGCCGACAATGAGTCTGGCGCATGCGCGGGGCGTCTTGCGCCGGACGAGCTGCTCGTCTGCCGGTGCCGCTTTGCGCAGAGCTGGGGCTGGTGTTGTATCGCCAGCGAGGCGATTTGCGACGAGTCAGCAGCAGCAGCAGCAGAAGAAGCCGTCATCGGGCTCAGCGGTGAGTGAAAAAAAAAAAAAAAAAAANAAAAAAAAAAAAAAAAAAAAAAAAAAAAAAAACGCTCCCCTTTCTACTATTCACTTTTTGTTTTCAACTTGCGACACCCAGACGTGGATGCTGATAGGACTGTTTGTGCCGTGGTTGTCGGCTAGGCGCAATTCTACAAGACCTTTACGCGCCCCGTGGGCAAGGTCCTCGTCCTCGCCATCTTTACGTATCAGGTCGCTTATTGGACTTGGCTGAAGCTTGAGGCCGATGAGCATCGCGCGGAAACGGACGGTGAGCAGTATTCTCTCCATCTGTTCTCGTAACGGGAATTGGATGGATCAATGGCATGGAATTACTCTCGAGAAGAAAAATGAGGGGACTGAGGACAACTTGTTGTTGAGACTTGATGGACATTTTTGGACAACGCATGCTGACGAGTGAACGTGACAGCGACGATCGCCGCACTGGAGGATACGGTCGAGGAATATAAACGGGCAAAGGACGGGGCAGGCAAATCACCATGAAGAAAACAAAATAGATAATGAGAGGGGGGGAGGGGGAGAGAGAGGGAGAGAGAGGGAGAGAGAGGGAGAGAGAGATACCATGACGGCATTTAGAAGAAAACAACAAGCCGCGACAAAGGACCGTTAACAACAACCCGACGAGCTGGGTGGGCGCAGTGGCAACTGAAGAAGATCACGCACTCATATATACGCACCAACGACGACATTTTGTTTCTACCAACTCATCACAAAGCCAAAGAAGAAAACAACCCCCAACGGCTTCCTTCACATACGCCTGCACGGCTCTTTGTCCCTCATGCGTGTCGCTTGCTTTTCTATTTCTTCGCTCTCACTGGCATGTAATAATGCTCACATCAAAAAAGTCTGAACTTGATTCAAAATCGCCCCCCAGCAAAACCCCGTCAGGGCCTCTGTTCAAGAAGGACACAGAAAAAAAAAACACAGTCGGCCTTTGCCCTCCACCCAACCCCCCCTTTCCTTCAAATATAAGAACCTCAAGACATGTCGCCCGAATCAAACGCCTTGCTCCCCCCCTCTTCCCCTTACCAAGTAAGGGGGATTCAGCCCTTCAAATCCATAAACGCTAAGAACCGAAAACGCCGTGCATGCGGAATGACTGGATCCCACCCCTTCCCTTCTCATTTCTACTGATTCTGCCTCTGCTTTTCACTGCTCTCGTCTTCGTACCTTCGTCTATTCCAGCAGGTGCCCATCAGAGCAAAAGCATCGAGCCTAGCCCCAGGGCGCCGATGACGAGCATCAGGCTGGGTGTGGTCGCCCCCGATGCGCTGACCTGCGTTCTGGGTTCTCCCGGGTAGTTGCAGGACACGGCTCCGCCGTTGCGATCCCGCAACGCATAGCTCACGTTGAAGCCGAGCTTTCCAGGTCGCGGGCACCCAAACCCAATCGCCGCCGGGCACCCCTGGACGACACCGTAGCAGAGGTCCGCGCAGGGCAGGATCTCCTTGTACGGACCCGGCGCGATCACCTCGTCGATGAAGCTGGTGCGGGACGTGTTGAAGGCCGGCGTCTGCATGAGCTCCTGTCTCAGCGCGTCCGGGAGAAAGGTGCCGTTGGGAAAGGCCTGGGCGGCGTTGCGCGGAATCGTATAGTTGCTCTGCGTGGAGAAGTCCTCGCACCGGGGAATGGCGACGGCGCAGAGCCACTGCTTGTACGCCGCCGTGCAGTTGTCGCAGTTGGCCGCCAGCGAATACCGCTGCGTCGACGGCGCCTCGCACGGAATCTGCATCATGACCTTCTGAAAGTTGCCGTACATGGCCTTGGCGTACGCGTCGTAGAGATTGCCCAGCTCCGTGTTGTTGTACTTGTTGTTTCCGGGAGCTGCCCACTGCACATCTTCGCAAAAGTCCAGATCGGTGATGAGGTTGCAGTTTGTTCCTACGTTACGCGTTGGATTAGCACATGCTTCGGCTTCTTGCCTCGCTCTCGCCTTGTCTCGCACGCGGAGCCAATATGCACATACCTGCCGAGGTCTGAAAGTCGGTGGGCGGAAAGACGATGCCTCCGCCCCCCATCGCCGCCGTGCCTTGTCTTTTGGAGCTGGCTGTCGAGTTTCCGCGCTTGACCAAGATGCCGTAATATGAGGTGCTCGAGTTGAGTCCCTGAAAGTAAAACTGCTGCCTAGGCCACCCTCCCGGGCCCTTGTCCGTCATCTTGGTCCGGACCACTTCGTTGTTGTTCATTTGCCCGTCGTCCAATCTCTTAGATGCTATTTGAGCAACGTTGTTCATCCCACAAACTGAGCGCATGAGCCCGTCAAGAATCGGCGCCTTGGTGCCCTGGACGAACAGGTCGTACTGTGGAGCGGCTTTCATGATGGACGGAATCTGGCTCCGGTCATTTGTCAAGCTCGCCGTCTGGAGCAAGGCAGACGTTGCATCGCTGTCCATCCACAACAGCTGCCCGTTCTGCGAGCTGTACTGATAATAGTAGGCATCAACCGATGCCGCAATCTCAAAGTTATAGATGCCCTGGAACTTGTCCGTGACTTTGGGGGCTGCAACGGTCACGTATACGTCTCCCGTCACGTTCAGGCCGTACGTGACGGCGCCTTGCTCAAAGGCCTTTGATTGGACTCCGGCCGCAGGCTTGGTCGGGTCCGGACATCCATCCTTGCTCGAAGTCGAGATGTATATGCGCAGCTGCGGAGGCACTTCTGACGCTCCGTCTGAAGACGCGACCTGTGGCTGAAGGCAGGTATTTGCCGACAGGTAGAGCGTCTTTGTCGAACTGCCGTCGCCTTCGTCCTTGTCGCTTGGCTGCTTTGCATGCTCGGCCCGCCTCTCGACGTCTTCGTCCCTCTTCAGTTCTCGACTTGAACTCGAAGACCCGGCGTTTCCGCCGCCGCTGAAGATGACGCTCTTCTGGACGACATAGCAGGCAGAGGCGCCCGGTGCCAGATTCATGGGGATCGGGGCATTGTTCACCAGAGGCGTCGCATCCAGGGCAGCCCGCCCGACGATGCCTCGGTCAAGCAGGGTGAAATCGGGCTCATAGAGCGGATGCGATCCGGCGCCCAGCTGCGGAGGCGCAACCGGGCCCGTCCAGTCGGGAAGAGACGGCGCTTCGAGGTCGAGTTCGAGTGCGAGCGCCGCGGTCGGTGCTAGGAGGAGGATGGAGAGCATCAAGACAACAGGCACGCCTGCGAAAGAGGCTGCCAGCCGCGACTGCAATGGAGTCGGCGGCATCACAGGCGCATGCCGTGCGGGCATCCGCTGTCTTTGGCTCGGGTACGGGTCTGTCGTCGGCGGTTTGCGAGTGGCTGCGGCATGTTCTAGCTTTGGATCGAGGTTGCGCCGTGGCCATGGACCGTCATGGCGGATCTCGCGCGGTCGATGGCTGAGTGTATATGGAAATCAAAGAGGAGGCTGGAGAGGAAGAGGAGGAGGAGGAAGAGAAGTTGAAGAAGAGAGAGGATTAGTAAGGAGCAAGCAATGCCTTTGGTTGCAGCTGTTGAATATGGTTCGTCAGATAATAATCTAGGCGTTTCACGATACGGAGCACCGTCTGCCGGTATCTAGCGGGCCGCTATCGAGGGGCGCAGGGGGGTCGCTTTCAGGGAGACAGAGAAGGGAGAGAGGGAGTGAGGCGCAGCTCTGGCCAGCACAGCCACGTAATGCGTAATCTGGTAGGCTCGACCTCGTTTCTTGGGCTCTTGTCTGCGACCGTAAGGTACGGGTATGATGGTGATGTACGATACAAAGACATGATGGATCCAAGCATGACTTCTGCTTTCTTCTGTAGAGAATTGAAAAGTCGACGAGCGGGTTCAATGGCGCATCCTTCACCAGCAGCTGCCACAAGCGAGCACCAGCATTCAAGTGGTGGCGCGAGGTCATTGCGATCCACATGTCCACTGCATCAGATTGACGCAGCGGCTTCAATATTGAGAAAAGAGAATCGTCCATCCTTCCATTGTCACTTGTGCATTCTGTCTTCATGCCAATATCTCGTTTACGCCCAACATCCTCCCAGTCATGACACCTTCTAGACAAACATACGTTATCGAAATTCTGGTTCCCACGCTGGTCCGTCCTCCTCTCAATAGCCTCATTCCATCTCCGGAAACCAGCATGTGCCGGCGATTCCGCGTTACCCCATTTTATTCCAACAGTCGGTTTGATTCAATCTTTGCTGCGTCTTCCATAGAATGGCCTGCAGCTCCTGGTCCGGGACTTGGTAACCAAGTGGTTCAACCTTTGCGACCAAGTGCTGCTCGACCCGCACCCTTTACTGAGTCTTGTCAAAGGCATCAGTCTTGGAGCGGAGACCAGCGGAAGTGCCGGGGCCCTGGAAGTATCGGCCGAGAGTGGGAGCAAGGAAGGATCGGAAAACGACCTCAGCGCCACTGCGCGAAATGGAGCATTAGATGCCTGTTCTTATAGAAGCCTGTTCGTGGGAGCAGGAAACTTACCGGAAAGTGGGAAGAGCCAGCCACAGCAGGAAGATGAACTTGAAAACAAAGTAAAAGGGGAACCAGTAAACAATGCTGAAGAAGCCCTCGACGACGGTGAAGAAGGCAAAAACAACCCAGTACTAAGGAAAAATCAGCGGTCGCGATCTCTCTGATTTGCCTAGCATGCAATGGGGGAAGAAGCTCACAGTCAGCCACTGGGTGTCATCCTCCTTAGAGTGGGAAAACAGGGCGCCCAGAGAGTAGTAGCCAGGAACAACGAAGCCCGCAAAGTTTGTGAGGAGCTGGCCGCCAATGTTGAAAATGACGAGGAAGAAGTAGAGAGCAGCGAAGCCGATGACGGCATAGGCCTTGGGAACGCCCAGCTGCTTCTCGAAGTTGTTCAGGGCGGGGTATTTGGAGAGCTGTGCAATTCCTCAGTCAGCACGCAGGGCTCGATTCAAGGAGCGGCAATGCCCGTAGCCACGCGGAAGGACGAACCTCCTTGTCAAGGACGCTCAGATAATCCTGAGCCTTTGCCTGGGCGGACGCCATTTCGACCTAGAGTGAAGCTAGAATGCGTAGAATTGCGCGACCGTGGTGATTGTTGCGACGACGGCGAAAATGTCCCCGCGAGACCGGAAAAGGCACACGAGTCGACTAGAGGACAAATTGCAGAGTGTATAGAGAGTAGTAGCGCTATAAGAAGGTTGCTGCAAGACGAGCGAAGCTGTAGGAAGAGCAGTATTTTTTTTCCCTGGTAACCAAATGAGGGCGGATGGAGGAGTGGAAGCGGATGATGGTATCAAGAAGATCGAGCCCAGCTTTAAGAAGCTCTGGCAAATAGCGTCAGCGGCTTGGGGGCTTGTGGAAGTAACAGGTTGCACTTGGCGAGGGACTTGGGCCCATTATGACGCTGGGGCCGCAGCCGTTGGTAGCGCCCAGGTCATGGCGGCTCGGGAAGGTACTCGGTCGGGCGGCAGGGCAGTAGCCGACAGGGAGGTACATGACGTCGGCGAGATACGTAGCCGGGTATACTGCGGCGCTTCTGGCCGTCGGGGCGGAGGGGAAAATGCGACCGCTGGAGTATACGGGCTGGACGGGCATTCCCACCGGCGACAGAAGGCCAATGGAAGACGACGAGACAGCAGATAACGCGGCTAGATGGAGCACGGCGGAGCAGTCTGCCGAGCAGCGCGTAGACCAAGTGTAGCCAGCGTGTACACTCTACCAGGGACCGCCCAGCGGAGAAGCGCTCGTTATGCTGCGGCGTTGGTTCAAGGCAGTTGTCCGCTGAACGTGCCGACTACTCCGTACTACCTGACTTCTACCAGTCTGCGTCGTGCCCTGGCTGGCCTGTTACCCTGAGCCTGGCCGTCGGCAGCAGGTGCCGGTGGCTGTGAAGGTGTTGATTTGAGCTGTGAGGGAGCATCCGAGAGCTCTCGAGCCGGATGCAGGCATGTGACCGTCTCCTACTACCTAGCTTTCTACGAACCTGTATTACCGACAGGCCTGCGAGTACTACGCCCAGGGACGCCTCTCACTAAATTCAATTGACGTCTGGTATCTTACAAAAGTCGTCGGATCAAAAGGGAGAGTCTTGATTGACGTCCCAGCACCTTGGATCACATACTAACACAACGAAGACGCCAAACAACACTGCAACAGCCCAGAGCCGTAGCGCAAGCCCACTTGTTGTTCGTTGCTGTTGTTGCCCCGCCCTTGACGTCGCCCACCGCTGCCAACTGGAATTCCACCTAATTAGTGCGCAAGACCGCTTACCTAATGTCCGCAGAGTTTGTTATTCTTTTGCCTGGGGCCCTTACCTAATAGAGTTGCAGTTGCCTTTGGTTTGTTTGGCTTGGCCTTGCCTTGTTTGGGTTCTTGCCCAGTTTGGGGTCACCTGCGTCTGCCCGTCTGTCTGTCTACTCGCCCAATTACCTTATCTGCTCTCTCTCCCGTCGTTGGCCTCGCAACAGAAAATCAAATCACAACAACAGCCAAAACGAACGACCGGCATCAACCGCCAGCCGCGCGCATCGTGAGCAATTGCCCGTGCAGCTCCTGAGCGAGTCGCCTGCATCGCTACTTCCTCCAGATCGGCTCCACGTCTTTTTTTCTCCCACCCTTGCTCGCGTCTGGTCGCGGCGAGATCCGGAGGGCGCCGCCTTGACCTGCCCGTGTCTCCGTTTCACGGCCAATGTTTGTTGTCTAGCCAGCCGCCTTCTTGCTGTCAACCTCGCACCCCTTCCACCCCGACCGCGACAACGGCTCTACCTAAGCATGGAGGCTCAGGGTATGCCCCGATCAGCCTGTTTGCAATTGCCGCCGACTGACTAACTTGCTCTCTCCCCTCTCCCGCAGACAATTCAGCGACACGCGCAGCGACCAAGTCCCGGAAGCGGCCAGTCTCCCGCGCTTCCACGACGTCGATTCACAGTGCTGGCACCCAGCCCAACCTAGACCAGGCCGCCTTCGCCGAGGCTTCGTCGCTGTACGGCGGCCAATGGATCCCGAGCGAGCACCACGGCCATAGCAAGGACATGAGCGCCGCACCGCAATTGTCCCCTGAAGACATGATCCTGCAGGCGGCGACCCACATGCAGTCGTCGAACCAAGACTTCGCCATGGACGCATCCATGGGGCCTTCCATGGCCCATCACATGCAGTACCAGCAGCACCACACGATGGCGAGGCATCCGCTGCCTGCCGAGCAGTACGCCAACGCCAATGCAAGCTTCACCGAGGGGGGCAGCCAACTGCTGGATCGTGACGACAATGAGGATGGCGACTCCATGACGGGAGCTACCGGCGCCGCCAAGACAACCGCGAGATCTAGTGCAAACAACGAGTTGGAGATGCGGCACCTGTACAGCACCAATCGCCATCGCAGTCTGCAGGACGTGGCACGTGAGCTGCATGGAAATGAGCGAGGACCCAATTCAGAACGCACTCGCCAGGTCTTTGCCATGCTATGGTATGCGTCCATCTGCCGCTTTGTGTGCTGATGTCCACGATTCTAATATTGTTCGGTGTTCAGGATCAATTCAGTCTGCTCCAAGGGCAAAGGCTCCGTTCCCCGAGGCCGGGTATACGCCAACTATGCTTCGCGATGCGCCACTGAAAGAATCACAGTCCTGAACCCGGCGAGCTTTGGAAAGCTGGTTAGGGTTCTGTTTCCTGGCCTCAAGACTCGCCGTCTTGGTGTCCGGGGCGAATCAAAATACCACTATGTCAACTTCTCTCTCGCTGAGGATCAACCTGAAGCCAAAGAGCCGCAGCCGCAGCCCCCGAGAGCGCTCCCGGAAGCGACAGGCATTCCTCACAGTCTCAGGTGAGTCAATGGAATCGGATGGAGGGGGGGAAGAAGAAGAAAGCCGAGAAATGCTTCTAGTACTGACCTCATCTCAGTGTCCCGACCCAGCCCGAGAGTAACACTCACCGGGATGCACAGCCCTCGCCTCAGACAGCCCAACCCAGCAGCGCGACGACCAAGGCATCAGGCAGATCTCACAGCGTCTACAACCACCCCGACCTCAGCAACATTGATAACCTCCACGCCACATCCAGCAAAACGCCACTTCAGCTGGCGTTTCCGCCCCCTGACGAGACAGCGTTCGAACAATCCGAGCCGATTGCATTGCCTCCCATCGAGTCCTATCTACCCCCTGGCACCGACGCTGATGCAGCCAAATCGCTGTCTGCTCTATACCGATCCCACTGCACGTCCCTGGTGGAGTGCATTCGATACTGCCGCGAAAAGACCTTCTTCCACCTCTACACCTCTTTCCAGGGCACACTCACCATGCCCGTCCAGAAGCTATTTGGAAACCCCGCCCTTGCGCCGTGGATCGAGGGATGCGACATTGCTCTATACCAACGCATGATGCGCATCGTCTCTGGCTTGACGCTTCAGGTGGTTCCCAAGCCCGTCCTCGACACGCTCCGCAACGTTTCGGAGAGGCTGGTGCCCCATATTCGGGAGTCGTTCCAAGGCCAACCGCAGCATGTCATCGCGGCCAAGGAGTCGCCAGCCGCCATCTTCGCAGGCCTGCTTGACCGTGCCCTGCGGGTTAACCTGACGGCACATGCAGCCGCCAACATGCTCTCGAACCCGGCCAATCGCGACCAGATGTATGTGGACTGGATCACCATGATTCGGGCGCGCAAGATTGCGGAGAGCGTCCCAACCCGCGGCATGGACGACGTCGTCAACCTACTGGTGACGGAAATTAGAGATTTGCTGGACCCGGCAAATGTGCCCTGGGAGGTGGAATGCCTGACAATCTATGGAGACGTAGTCACTCGGAGCGGTCGCCAGTCGGATGGCGATGGCGGCGCCGACACATCAGGCCAGAACGTCTTGGACAGATGGGTCAACTTCCTCCAGAGCCTTCCCGGAAAGTTTCCTTACGCATCGCATGCGGATATCGTGTGGTGCGTCGAAAGGGTTGGGACGGCCGTCATGCGAGACCTCACACTGGCCCAGGGTAAAAGCTTTGGCTCCTGGTGGGTAACAAAGACGTGGGTGGATGAGATGACGTGCTTCCTGGCCGAGCAAGGCGGATTCATGAAAGAAGGTGCCAAAGCACCGCTGCCGGCAGCAGAGCGCCAGCCCCAGGTCCCTAGCAAAGCGACGAGCAGACAGGTCTCCCGATACAGCAGCGGCAGCGATGATGTGAATGTATCACACACGCAGCCGGGCCGGGCGCCATTTCCACCGCCGAGCAGCACCAACCCAGCGCCGATGACTACCGATTCTCACGATGATAGCGGCATAGGAATTCGGACGCCCGAGGAAGATTTTCCGATGGACAAGTTTACCTTTGCCGGAGCAGAAAGCCAGGGGATGGAGCTGACAGCAGGCGCAAGTCTATGAAAGCTTTTGATGTCAACTACATGACGCTACAAACCCCGCTGTCATCGAAGCATGGGCCTATAAGAGAATGGTGGAGATGAAGAGAGAAGCGGAGGGCGATGGGGATAATTTAGCGACGGGCTGCTGTGGTCGACGTTGAGATGGGATCGGCTAAAGCCGACTCGCTGCTCTATGAGACGGGTTAATCACTGTGATGATCGGACGAATGGACGACGACACGACATGTGGACTATATCAAAAGACTCCGCCTGCACGAATGGTTTCCAACGGTGGGACCTTTTCATATCCATTTTCTTTTCTTTTCTTTTCTTTTCTCTTTTTTCCCACTTCCGTTTTCCTCATCCTTTATTCCTTTTTTTTTTCTTGTCACATATATGTTTGCCAAGGGCCTTGCAGTGGCTCTAGGTTCCACTGGCTGTATTCGTCTTTTAGTTCGTGATTCTATCATAAACGGGAGGAGGAGGACCATGGTTAAGGGCGTGTTGGAATAGACGGGTGTTGGCAATCACTGGATAGGGTGTACGACGTATTCAGCACTTGTTTGTCCGGACACAGAGGGTTCGGGCACCGTGCGACAGGTGCTTTTCTGGTCAAGGTTGTTCTTGTTATTCTTTTTTTATAAGTTTCTCTTCTTCATCTTTTGATATCACGGTATAGTAGCTAGTGGCTGGCTTGAGCGGGAGAGGATGCTACATTCTGCGTGGGATCTTCGAGGTAGTACCAGCTTGAGGAAAGGAGCCAGATGCGTGAGAGGACAAGCGATATATCCTGCTGACAAGGTAGAGAGATTAATTGAGAAATAAATGCATCGGGAGTTGGCTTTGTGAATCAAGGGCCGCATTCGGGATATCGAGTTTCATGGTGTTGCAACCTGACGTGCAAGCAAATAACTACCTACCTACTATCTGGTAATACCTACCACTACTGCCCTCTTCCGCACCTGGGTAGGTCAGGTAAGGTAAGGTACTAGGGCAAGTAGGTAAGCCGCCACGAAGTGTGAAGAAGCCATCCAGCATCACAGCCTCTTTACCTACACCAAGTGTTGACTCGCTTACTTTGGAGTTTCCAGACTAACGACGACTCGGTTAGTAGAACAACGCCTGCAGGTAATAAGGCGTCAAGAGCACCCACTAGATACTGGGTGGCCGAGACGAGAAGAGGTAGTAGAAAAAGAAAAGCAAGGCTGTGCATCTTTGATACCCTTGGGTGAATACATACCTGGGCTTCTACCTTGATGGCCATCCTCAACGACTTAGTATGCAGTACTCATCGCATCAAGCTTGTTCGGGGCTACATGTGCCATCTATCGCCTGGGTGCTTACCTCGCCTACCCTACGCCTTGCCCACGAAGGGAAGGTTTCAGCAACAGACCTTTAGGCGACAACTCAGTATTAGGTATAGCACGTAGATAAGAAGGTAGAAAATAAGGTAAGAAAAGAATGAAAAGAAAAGAAAAGGGTAAAAAAAAAAACTGGGGAAATGCCATTATTCGCCGCTGTTCGGCCTTGGCTACGCAAATACGCCACGATTCTCAACTCGGCCGGGGCCAATGAATCAGCCTCTGGGCCAAAATCGGCCCTCCACTTAAATTCTGACTCTTCTTTTTCTGTTTCGGTTCATCGGAGACTCACAGGCCAATGGATCGCCTTTTATTTAGTAGCTGAGCCATCCTGTCCTCTTTCTGTCGCCTTGCCGATTTTGATGCCACTGCAGCCTTGCGTTCCTCCACCCGCCCTGGTGAACATAATACCGGCCTTGACACTTCTCACCCTTCTTCTTCCTCTTCCCTCTCATCACCTTCACATTATATCCTCTCTCTTAAAAACAAGGGAATCGACTGCGAGTCAATTGGCGAGGACCGAGAGACCCTTGCGCACAACAGCAGCTGAGGCAATTGGAGGACCGGGACGAAAGCGCTCGGCGCTGGTGGAGCGCATCAAGCGTCCCCTTCGATTGCGTAGTCGGACTCCATCTCGATTTAACCCGTCCCTCCCCCGCGATCCCGAGGTCGGTCTTGCGCAGCAGAAAGTCATTCTTCCTCACAGAACTTCGCCATGGGCAGCTCGGCATGTGACAACTCGTCCGACAAGGGGTGGGTGGTGCAGAAGTTTGGCGGCACGAGTGTAGGCAAGTTTCCAGATAAGGTGAGTGAGATGCCCTTTGTTTCCTTGGTTTGAACAATCGTATCTTTACTTTATGCGAGGGATTGGATGCTGATGGCGCGGAATTGGGACAGATTGCTCGTGATATCGTCAGGTCAGTCATTCTGTTGGGGTTACCGTCCCAGCTCAGCTCAAAAGAAACGAGGCACTATGAGTCATCGTAAAAGCCATGCATGAGCTTCCAACTCACCATGAATCTCCTTGCAGAGCCAGCCTCTCAAATAACCGAGTCGTCGTCGTTTGTTCTGCCCGCAGCACGGGCAAGAAGGCCGAGGGCACCACCAGTCGGTAAGCAGCATCCGCTCTCAAGCTGCATCTCTCGAAGCGGTAGTCTCATTTTGCTCGTCATCTAGCCTACTGGCTGTCTTCAACAAGTTAAAGAACATTGCCACGCCCATCAGCTCCGAGGAGAAGCAGCACGAGCTGATTGAGCAGGCCGCGGGCCTCATTCGAGATGTCTGCAACGACCACGTCGCCGCCTCCGAGGCATTTGTCAAGGACCCGGAGTTGAGAGCGGCCCTCGTCGCCAAGCTCAAGGCGGAATGCCAGGAGTTGATTGAGTACATCATGGCCACCAAGCGGTTCAACCTCGAGGTCAACTCACGGTCAAAGGATCGCGTCATCAGCTTTGGCGAGAAGCTCAGCTGCATGTTCATGACCACGTTGCTGCAAGATTCTGTGCGTTTGCTCCCTGTCCTAGACAACGGCCCGCGAAGGGCAACGTCATCCGTGCACTGATAACACGCTGCTAACGCGTTGAACCAATCATCCTTATTGACCGTGTTTAGGGAGTTGAAGCAGAATACGTTGACCTGTCCGACGTCTTGCAAAGCGACACTCCTTCTCCATCCCTGGATGCCAGCTTCTACAAGCTGGCGGTGAGCAGATTCGTCAAGAAGCTGGCCGCCTGCGAGAACCGGGTTCCCGTCGTCACGGGCTTCTTCGGAAACGTCCCCGGCAGCCTGATCGACGGAGACATTGGCCGCGGCTACACGGATCTCTGCGCGGCCTTGTGCGCGGTGGGATTGAGCGCGACGGAGCTGCAGATCTGGAAGGAGGTTGACGGCATCTTCACGGCCGATCCGTCAAAGGTGCCCACGGCTCGCCTGCTCGAGTGCATCACGCCGTCGGAGGCTGCCGAGCTGACGTTTTACGGCTCCGAGGTCATCCACCACCTGACTATGGACCAGGTCATCCGGGCTCACCCGCCGATCCCCATTCGCATCAAGAACGTCAAGAACCCGCGCGGAAACGGCACGCTGGTCATCCCGGACCCGGTGCTGTCGCCGGGAGAGAAGCTCCACCGATCGCGGCCCTCGCAAAGGGCTGCCAGGAACCCCAAGAACCCCAAGCGTCCGACCGCCGTCACGATCAAGGATCAGATCAGCGTCATCAACGTCCACTCCAACAAGAGATCCATCTCCCACGGATTCTTTGCACGGGTCTTTTCGATCCTCGACAAGCAGTCCATCTCCGTCGACCTCATCTCCACGAGCGAGGTCCACGTCTCCTTGGCCATTCACGCCGACGGCATCCGGTCCGAGGCGTTTGAGACGGCCACGCGCAACCTTGAGGAGTGCGGCGACGTCAGCATCCTGACGGACATGGCCATCCTCAGCCTGGTTGGCGCAGACATGAAGAACATGGTGGGCGTTGCTGGACGCATGTTTTCGACGCTTGGAGAGCACAATATCAATCTCGAGATGATTTCACAAGGTAAGCCGGAGAGGTCAAGCAAGGAAATTGCGTATGTTTCCGTTTCGCCAAGGGAGGCTAACGCTTTGGACTTCTGCTTTCTAGGAGCGAGCGAAATCAACATATCTTGTGTCATTGACGCCCGCGACGCTACGAGGGCGATGAACGTTTTGCACACCCATCTATTCACCTTTCTGGATTAGAGAGAACGGATATGGCCACAACAGAGACCATTTCGTTGCCAGTTTTCTAATCATTCTTTGTTCTGTCATAGCATGAGACACGCCCTTTCTACCGCATGGTTAATGCAGTGTTGGAGTAGAGCAGAAAGAGTTTGGACGTCTACACGTGTCATACTATCTTGCCCTCCTCGTTCTTTTTAATACCTGACACCTCATAGGTGCTTTCTCAAGCCCCTGGAGACAGGTTCTTCCCTCTGTTTTGCTCCTATGCCAAGGCGTCTGATATCAAAGACATATCCCTAGAAGAGTGAATGGCGGGATATCTTGCTATAGCAATAGATTCATTGAATAATACCATTTGGTTCCAACTAATCTCTTTTATCCTATGCGGAGCGTTACTCTGTGTGTTGCTATCACAACTAATATTGAGGTCAGTAATAAGGTAGATGGACCATATGTTAGCACATAAGTATCCCTCCTAAACATTGTGGTGTTGAGGTACTTGCAGAAAAGCTCGGTGAAACTCAGTCCGCCATTTCCCCCCCACCTGCAACGGTTTAGCTTCCTGACCGAATACGACACACTTGCTTCGTACTAGACTACCTACATAGACCTCAACTTCCTTACAGCTGCCGCTCCAGCAACTCCAAAACAACACGATCCTCCGCGCCTCCAAGCACAAGCATCACGACGATGCGCCTCACCTCATCTGGTCCCATATAGCCATAGAAACGCCGATGGTGTCGTGCGTAACCCGGACTGTTGCATGAATAGCTCGGGCGGAGCCTCATCGACGGGTGCACCGATAAACGCCAGCCATGTATCGGCCCGGCGGCTCTGGGCCTCGGGCTCGAGGCAGCATCTTGGGAGCCCTCAAGGCCTCCGAGATGCTGGATGCGCGGGCCAGGCTCCCAGCAGGTAAGACCGCATGGCCATATAATGTTCTTCTGGTGGGGGGGGAAATCGAATGGTAGCTGACGAGGACGGTGCGTTGTTTGGCAGAAATCATGGTGACGATCCTCAACTACCTGCCCGTGGCCGACCAGATGCGCGCCGCTCGCGTCTGCCGCCGCTTCCAGGAGATGGTGTACGACGACACTCGCTGGGTGTCGCGGCTCAAGAGCATGGGATGCTGGGACGAGCGGGAGGCGAGGCAGAGGTTTGAGGACTCGCTCCGGCGTAGGCGAGAAGCTGCTGCTGCTGCTGCTGCGGCGGCGGCGGGCCAGTCTACCGATGGCAGAACCCACGCAGTCGCATCAGCCACCATATTCGATGCCACGATCGAGCAGCAGCGCCGGCAGCGGCCCATCTCCGAGATGAGGGATGGCTTCGAGACCATGGCGATTGGCACAAGCGATCCTGCCGAGGATCCTGCGGCGTATCTCGACGTATTCAAGCGAGTCAGGAGCATCAGGGGCGGGGCGAGACAGGAATACGGCAAGATATACAAGGCTCTTGCGCCCTTCTACTTCGACCTCGTCAAGGCCAAGTCGCACACGGACCCGATTGTCTTCAAGGCCTTCATCGACCCAGAGCAGCAGGCGCAGATGCTGGCCAACTTGCACAGGTTTGCCGGCAGCGACTGGGCCGAGGGCTGGGCGGTCAGGGATGCGAAATTGAACACGATGATGAACATCTTTGAGGCGGCTGTGCTGCGAGAGTTTGAGCAAGGCTACGAGTTCTGGGACGTGGATGGGCGGATGCGTCGATATGCCCACGTCTTGCACACGCTCAACGGGGCGAAAACCGGCATCGAGCTCTTCATACAGAAGCATCCCCTCTTCAACGACCGCGAGCTGATGCACAATCCCATGGACTGTCTGAACCAAGCCCCAACAGACGACGTGACGCTGGAGCCGTCGCGGCGCTTCTTTGAGCATGTGCTCGTCAAGGTCAACGAGCAGGCCGGCATCTTGGAACGAATATTCCCCAACCCAGCCATTGTGTTCTGGGGCCTCGCTGAAAAGGTAGCGGAGGATATCATTGCCGAGTACACAACTCCCATGTTCGACGAGGCACACGAGCGCAGCATTCTCTCCTACCTGAAGGCTGTGTCCGGCATCTTTGAGCAGACAATGAGGTTCTTTGAATCGCTCACCCCCCCCAAGGGATCGGGGGAGGAAGACATGACGGAGCGTGCCAAGCAGCTGACGCTGAAAGTGTTTGAGCCTCATCTCGATTTGTACCTGCAGGAAGAGCTGGATTTCTTCACCAAACAGGCAGAAATCGAGGTCTCCCAATGGGAGAAGAAGCTTTCCGAACAAGACTCATCCCTGGAGTCCTTTTACATGTCCAATATCAATCGGTCTGCCGAAAAGAATGACTTCCTCAGCTCCTTCAAGAAAGTCATTATGATGCCGGTCACGGTTCTCCCGAACTTCCCCATTGGCTCGCCGTTTGCAACCACGAAGCCGACATCCTCTCCTGCGGTCACTGCAAATGGTTCTGCAGCGTTGACGCCCCAGTCTTCTCGGCCACAGACCCCCGGGCTGGGGGCCAATGAGATCCAGGGACGGGGCAGCAGTCCCATGCCTGGGGCTAAAGCTCCGACTGATGAGCTCGCGGCCAAGGCAGCCATCATTGCCTCCAAGTTGGAGGGCATCAAGTCTTTGTTCAGCATCGAGGTAGCCCTAGATTTGGTGCACAAGGCCAAGGGAAGCCTTGGGCGTGCTGCGGTGCTCATCCCCTTGGGCGGACAGGTTGGTGGAGAAGCTCGAGAGCAATGTGCTAACATATTCATTGCGCTCGTTCGCATCCTCGGGCAGAGGCACGTGAAGCTTGGGTTCGACATGGCCGTGGACCATCTGTCGCAGTACAACCCGAGAGACGTTAGCGACCACGACCAAAAGGGAGTGGCGCCGCTGGTAATGTTCATCGAGCTGGTCAACGTGGGCGACCTCATATCTCAGATGATCGACGTCTTTTACGAGCAGCAGCTCGTAACGCCCAAGATCTCGGACAAGAACGACTTCCTGGACCCTGCTGGCCTGGCCAAGAAGAAGTTTGAGCAGATGCTGGACGAGAGCGTGGCGGCGGGCCTGAACAAGGGCATTGACGTGCTCATGGACGAGGTCGAGTATCTCCAGGGAACCTTGCAGCTGCCTACGGACTATAACCCTAGCCCCCGCACACCCGCGGATGAGGCGAACCACCGGCTATCCAAACGAACAACCGTTGGATCCATGGCGGAGCTGGATATTGGACCGACGCAAACGGCTCGCCGCATCGTGGAACTTGTCCGATCCCATACTAATATGCTGGTGGGAACGACGGAGAAGTCGATGCTCGACGTCTTCAACGGCGAGGTCGGCCAGCGGCTGTTCACTGCGATATGCAAGCATCTCAAGCGGCAGCGCATCAGCACCGACGGCGCCGTCAAGCTCATCGCCGACATGAACCTGTACTCGGACTACGTGCGGTCGCTGCGGAACCAAGACGTGCTGCCGTACTTTGGGGCGCTGCGCGAGCTCAGCCAGATTTACCTCATCGACGCGGGCCACGCCAAGGAAATGGCGACGGTCATTGCGGACAGCGACCGTTTTGGCGGCGTGTTCCGTGCCGAGGAGGTGTACGAGTATGCGCAGCGGAGGGCCGACTGGTATCAGGTGAGGAGGAGCGTCGAGAGGGCCATGTACGGCATGGACTGCGCGGTCATGTAAAGGGGGAAGGGGGGTTGAGGCACTTTAGGGGAGTCTGATAAGATTGGGACGCGGAAACATGTGAATGAGTTTGACGAATAATGTGAGCCATGAAAGAAACGAAATTGTCGTTGTCGACGACGGGATGGGAAAAGAGGAGGATGGGGTGCAGAGGGTTTTGGTGGAAAGGGGGATGTTTTGGATCCAGAAGCCTATCTAGATGGCACAGTGACATGGATAGAGAAGTTTCATATATACACTGCCTTTGTATGTACAGCGAGAAGAGGAAAGATGCAAAAGAAAGCCGTGTATGTCCTCAGTATATATCGGATGTATCTGACCTTTGAGTCCATAGGCCGCGGATTTCAGTCTAGAAGTAAACTCCGTGGTAGATGTGGCATGAATGTACAGTATCCAGATTAAAAGAAATAGTAAAGACGCGTTTTTCCCCTTTAATAACAAAAGATGGGAAGTTTCATCTCAGATAAGAAACAGAGAATAAAGAAGAGCAGCATGCAATATGAGATATCCCCTGTACGCTCTACCGCTGCCCAAAGTCCAGCTTGCGAGCCACCTTGGCCCCCCTGTCGTCGTCGGCCACGACGCCCGGCCGGCGCTTGAGGTCGCCGCCCATCTTGTCCTCGCCGGCACCGACGTCCTTGCGGGGCAGGTCGTCCTTGCGCGTGGGCTTGGGCTCCGAGTGCCACCAACGGTGCTGCAGCATCTCGCGGGCGGTGATGCGCTTCTGCGGGTTGAGGGCCAGGGTGCGGATGAGCAGGTCGACGCCGTCTGTGCCGACGACGCCGAAGCGCATCTCGTACCAGTCCCTGCCGCGCGTGGGGTGCTGGCCGGGCACGGTGTACTCGGGCAGGCGGGTGACGCCGGGCCAGTTGTCCTCGTTGGGCGTGCCGATGTTCTCGCAGATGAGCTTGATCTGGTCGAGCTCGTTGTTGCCGGGCATGTAGGGCGCCCGCAGGACGAGCTCGGCGAAGACGGTGCCGACGGACCAGACGTCGACGGCGCCGCTGTAGTAGCGGGCGCCGAAGAGGAGCTCGGGCGGGCGGTACCAGCGCGTGATGACGTTGGACGTCATGTGGCGATGGGGGTCGGCGAAGCTGCGGGCGAGGCCAAAGTCGGCCAGCTTGACCTCGCCGTCGGCGGCGATGAGCAGGTTGTTGGGCTTGATGTCGCGGTGCAGGACAAAGTTCTCGTGGCAGAACCAGACGGCGCGCGTCAGCATGCCCATCCAGGCCTTGATGTCGGCGGCGCCGTAGCGGACATTGTCCGTGTCGCGGATGAGCATCTCGAGGTCGCCCAGCGGCAGGTACTCGAGCACCAGGTTGAGGTTCTGGTCCTTGGACGAGAAGACGGACAGCAGCGAGATGATGTTGGGGTGCTGCAGCTCCTGCAGGTGCTTGAGCTCGCGCACCGCGTCGGGCGCCATGCCCTCGGTGTATTCCTTTTGCACCTTGATCTTCTTGATGGCGACGCGCGTCGACGGGCTGGAGCGCAGGTGGCCCAGGAAGACGACGGCGTACGTGCCCTCACCGAGCTTCTTGCCCTTGACGTACTTGCGCTTCTCCTCCTCGTTCATCTGCTCGGCGAGGTCCAGCGTCGGGGCCAGCGGTTGGCTTGTCGTCGTCGTCGGCGCTGGTACCGCTGCTGCTGCTGCGAGCGCGGGTTTCGGGGTTCCATTGGTTGAAGTCTGGCCGGAGCCGGCGGCGAGGTTCTTGAGGGGCGAGGAGACGGCGCGTAATGTCTGAGGATTGTTGAGCGTCTGCTGTGAGGGAGCGGAGGAGGAGGTGGTGGTTGTCACGACGGGGGAGAGCGCCATGTTTGGCGAAAGCAGAGTGTGTGTTGAGCGGAGGAAGATCGTGATAGTCGGTGGAAGCTCAAATAATGCTGGAAGCGATTGGAAGTGTGACGGATTGATCAAAACAAGAGTGAAGGGGTATGAGCACGAAGAGGTATGAAGAGGTATGAAGAGGTTGGAGAGGATGAAGAGGATGAAGCTGGAATACATGTGACGGGAAGCTTATCGCGACTATCGCTATCTTATCGCCATCTGAGCTTGAAGTTTCATATTGTGGCCAGTCCAAATGGCAGCTGCCGAGGTACTTCACTTACAGTATCTTCAAGCTCAGGCACTTTGTACATGTATTGAACTTCTTCCGTCCAGCATCCATCGCCATCCGAAACACTCGACTCTAACCGCCTTTAACATGACATTGTTTGTGTACTGAAACCACCGCACCTTGGCCTGATTCAACCCCTTTACCCTCGCCGCTCGTTATCCAGGCTTCTCGAGACTCACCTCTTTGATAGCGAGTTCAAACAGTGACTTGCCTCAATCCCTCGGAGCCCATGTCCATCGCCACTTCTAGAGGCCGGACAAGATCCTCGTGGAAACTGCTGGTAATCTGAACTGACACACCCTGATCTTCGAAATAAAACTCGATAAAGCCTTCTAATGGATGGCGCTTCCAGCCGTTGCCAAGCTCATCCTGCAGACCATCACGCAGGAACTTGATCGCGACTCTTGAACCGCACGAGTGAAAGTTACAAGGGGACTCGGCCCTTACACAAATCATGGTTGGGGCATCAACCGTCTCCGAGGCGTCTACGTTTACGCGGCATTGTCCGACGGTTCTGCATCCGCCATTCTCGTAGTGCAGGAGGACGCCTCGGCAGACGCCATGGACCGGGTTGAGAAAGACCGTGGCCCTCGTTATGTGGCTCAACGGCGCTCGGGAATAGTATCCATAGCCGCCTAGGGGCGCGGATGGCTTCTCGAGACCGAACGGCCTGGGAGGCTGCTGCGTTGGGGATGCGCAATAGCTGCCGATTAGTGGGATGCTGAACCCTTCCTTCGGTTCGCCATACACAAGAGTCACCGGGCCGTTTGCGCTTAGGCATTGATCCGAGTACAGGTGCGGGAGGTTCTTCCTGATGCCGTCGTCTCCGTAGATGGGGTCGCCTTTCCTGAAGAAGCGGTTCTGTCCGATGACGATGTCCCCGGCCTTTTCCATCCGAACAAGGAGGTTGTACACGCCCTCCCGGAGGAAGCGAGTCCCCAAAACGAGCATCCTGTCTGTGCTTGCAAGGGGAAGGTATATCCAGAAGGCCTCCTGACGCATCGACTGCGAAAACTGCTCATACACGGAGTACGCACTGGCCTTGTCCGAGTGGTGGATGTGGATGTTGTACAGCCTGTGGCTGAGGAAGAAGAAGGTGATGCCTCGAATCTTTTGCGTGTCCACGACTTGAAAGCGTCGTGATTCGAACGAGCCCGGGACAAGGGCCCTGCATAACGAGAGCTGAGGCGGCGCTGGAGTGTTCCATATATAAGGCCGTGTAAGTTGGAACGGCGTGAATCGGAGACGCAGCCGTCCGTTCTGCAAAATGTGTCAGCTCATTGCGCAGTAACATGCATATTGATCGGTAAGCATTAGAATACCTGCAGCTGTGCTTCGATGCCACACAGCGATGAACCGTCTTCAACGATGAAGGTGGAGTGGCTATGATACTCTGCTGTGTATCGAGGCCTGCAGCGGAGTCGTTCCACCTTGACGATGCCTTCTTGGTCAATCGTGAGCCTGGTGATGGGGTACACTGCAGACACTGGAGCAGACTCCAGCTTCCCGCCACGGCTCCAGGAGAGCACCTGGTCTAACGGCACGACTTGCAGCTCGGAAGCAGTGGCCTCAAGCTGAGCCACCAGGCGGATCGTAGCCACGCATTTCCAGAACAAGGCGTGTTTGGAAGCTCCCCAGACGGCAAGCAGCAGCTCTGGAGGAAGTCGATGCAAGAAAGGGAGGCCAACGAGTCGACCGGCAAGCTGCAGGCTTTGCGCATCTGCCGGTACGTGCGATGCCTGCATGGGAAGGGCGTTGTGCCACGGGAGCTTCCATGCAGCGTATATCCACAGCCCTTGAAGGGCGCGCTTCTTGCGTATTCCTCTGAGCTCGCAGAATCGGAGGAAGATCTTGTAGCATTCGCGGTGTACTGCGGTGTATTCGGCTGCCTGCGTGCAGGGGCAGTCTCTTGCTCGGCAGATCAAGTAGTCGTCTGACTCGCGGTGGGAAGACCACAAGTAGGGGAAGGGGAAAGGCTGGAGGTGGCCTTTGTATGTGTCATCCTTTCCATAGACTGTGCAAAAAGCGTGTTAGCGATGCGTATATAAGGGAAATGTGAGCCTTTGGCGTATGTAAGGGATTGCTCCATGACGAGAGGCTGCTTGGTGACATACGTGCCATTGCTGGTCCCTTGTCGAATATTCTCTCTATGCAGATGCCGCATTGAGGGGACACTTTGACGTGTTCGACAAACTTGGGCTCTATAGAGAATCGCGAGAGGATATCCCTCCTTCTGTTTCGGCGTCGTATGCTCCTCAAGGCATTGTCCATGATGGGAGTCGATTCTGAAGGGGCTATGAGACTGGATCGATGTAAGCAGTCTGTGGGCTTGCATTGAGTGCTGTGCTCTGCTCATATAACCAAAGCAATGGACAAGGACTGCATTGTTCTGCTATACCGGTCATTGTTGAGAAAGGGTCAAAAGAGAGCTCGGGACCGCAGCTGAAAGAGGCGGGGAAGATATCGATAGACACATCATGCAGGCATGTATGCACGCTGCGGGCCTATCAGAGTCCTCCTGTCTCAGAGTAATGTCGGTTGGAGGTGATAGGAGGAGCAGTGGGCAGTCTTCTGCAGTGCATTTCCTTTTGCTTCATCGACGCAGTAAAGATGAATGATAGGTCAGCAAGGTGAAGAGAATGTCCTGGTAGAACGTATGGCTATAGCCACTAACGGCGTTCAAGAGTGCGAGCATGGAGGATATACGTATTGAGAGTGTACATATGTCACCCCAAAGGAAGCCGCACGTCGTGGGGGCATCCATGACAGGTCGCCGGGCTATGATGGTCGTGTTGGCGTTCGTCCCTTATCTCATAAGATGCCTGATGTATATTACGTGTGATGGTGGGCTTGAACCTCCGCTCGATTGGGGGCCGAACTGGGGTATGAGGCAGCAGGGGGCCATGTAATTGGGCATCTCTACATATAACTGTACAGTATGTCAAGAGTCGAGGCGTCAAAAGAGGATGAGATGGTCAGTCCGTGACGAGATGTTTTCTATTACCACTACTGACGCCAACTTCGCGACCTTTTGATTCTCGTCTTGTATGTAATCTTCCGGCATGCTCGACGTCTCTGCCATCTTCTTCTCCATTTCCCTTTTCCGACTGTTTCTGCTCCCGCCCATCTCTTCGCTGCTCCTCTGTCCGCTCCTCCTCTTGCCCACGAGGCTAAAACTAGTCGCTGTCTGAACTCGAGGGACTGCAACTGTGCCCACGCGCCAGCAGCCATTCATATCCCTTAGCTCGTAGCTTGTGCTTAGTGATATGGCCTGCCGAAGAATGAAATTTACGATTTGGATGAAAGGAAGCGAAAGCGACAGTATCTAGGTTTACATGGGCCCTAGTGCGTTGCCGTGACGGCGAGATTGTCGATGAAAGGCGACAAACGCCTTGACAATTATGCTGTAGTGGAGTAGGTTGGGCATGAACGATTTTGATGTAAGGGACCTGAACTTGGAATATCCCGGTGAGGGCTACTCTGGGAACTCCGACAGGCTTTCCTGCGGTCTGCGTGTAAGAGTAAGAGGGAGTAGGAAATGGCAGGGCAGAGACTCCAGAACTTGCGTACATCAGGACTAAACATTTGGGTTCCATGACTGGGGGGTTTGCCGCGGGATTCAGCAGGTGGGTGACTTGTTCTATGAAGGGATCTACCCTCGTGGCATGTTAGATTCTGCGATGTGTCTTGGAGGAGTGCATGGTCGTTATCTTCATATCTGCGAGAGGTATATATATGCAGCAGGTTTGAGCTTGCCATCCTTTGATCTACAAGCTACAGCAGTGAAAAAGTCGTTATAGTATCTCAATATTAAAAGACTGAGCAGACGCTGATGTGCCATATGTCTCTATCTAGCCGGTAATCCATGTGTCGTTCCCCTTCGGACGTTTATAGACACTGTAGAACGACGACGCAGACGGCAGACTTACTGCCATTAGTCCTTGAGCTGCACATTTATCTTATCGATGCAGACAGCATACACTCAAAGGATTAACCGTCAAGAAATCTCATAGTAGCCAAGGCCTCTCACTGGATATTGTCGCCTTCAAGACGTGGTGTGGATACGGATACACGTCGCAAGAGTCAATTCTCAAACTGGACAGCATCACGGATCCCATCCTGTCTCTGCTCATCATAACATACATGAGCTGTATTGAGATGATGATGTATGACCCCACCAACGTTACAGAAAACACCACTTTTGGTGTTTTAGCTAGAGTATTTCATATCTGTCCCTGGAGAGTAGATGCGGTTGGCCTTGTTGTGAATTGCTTCTCCTGTTGCCTTTCTGATCTGAAGTCAATGACATTGTAGATCTTGCTGCCAAGTCTTATTGTGAGCATATATGAGGTTACGTAGCTTCGAGAGTGATGAATAACAGTCGTGAGCTTTCTTAAACTTTTAAGCTTAAACGCAGTGAGTTGCGTATGGATTCTGAGTCAGTCCTTTTCCAAACTGACAGGAATGTGATCTGCACCGGTGACGTATTGGGGGATGATGGCTCATGTTTGTGAGAAGCATCGAACTGAATCCGTATCTACAGAGGCCATCCCCGGCAGATATCCAAGCTCTATGGGGTATTCAAAATCACGAGACCCATCACCCTGCAGGATATCTGAACTACCACCGCTCTGCTGGACGCGTCAGCACGTCCGTATTTGAGCTGTCATCCTCGTGATTCAACTCCCTGAATGCCGAGTTGGTGATCTACACGGCCCAATTTTTGCTTCGCCCTGGTGTCTCACTCTGCTCGGCGTCCAACCAGAAGACAACTATCAGCGAAGGTATACGGCCAAGCAAGACCCCATAGCCCAACGGAGGATATAAGTTTCGATAAGGTGAACACGCCTTTGATAAGAAGGCGGCAGATCAACCACGGAAAAAAAAATTAATCATCGACAAGTCGGGGCATACCGTCTTGTAACTGTCTGACTTTGAAACGATCAACTTGAACGACCTACTTATATCGGATGATGATCTATATCCAAAGGTCGACGCAGCTCGATTACTGAATTCAAATCTTGATAGTCACGGATATAACATGTTTTACTCGGTCCCACTTAAAGCCCAAGCGACATCAAGATGATAGCATGGATACGGGCATCACAGGAGCACAGAGAGATGGGACAGGCTGTGTACGATATGTAGCAGGTTTCATAGTGAAGCTGCCAAGACAAGGAGCACGGCCTGCAATCTGCTTGATGCAACGCCAGGGAGGATGATTCCCAACGATTGAATACCTTATAGCCTTTCTATGGGAGAAAACGACGGTGGTATCAGGTGAATTCTATGCTTAAATACTTCCGGTATCCATCTCTCCATGGACTCGGGCAACAACAGTCCTCCGGATATCACTACACGCTCTTTTTCAAGCTTTCGCCTCTCGTTCTCTTTACGACAATGTCTTCCAAGGCCTCAAACGTCGCAGAAAGAAGATGTTCTGAAGAGACTTTGAATGATCCAGCAGTACACAATGATGGAGTCGAGACTCCAGGCTCAAGGGAAAAGCCTCTCGAGGCAGAAAACCAGCCAGCCTATTCCATATACACCCAGCGACAAAAGGCCTACATCGTTTTCATGTCCGGCCTGGGAGGCTTCTTCGCGCCCCTTTCCGCAAATACATATCTTCCCAGCATCCCTAGCCTACCCGGATATCTTGGGGTCTCCCCGTCGCTGATCAACCTTACCGTTACTGCGTTCCTGATCTTCCAAGGCCTTGCTCCGTCCTTTTATGGCGATCTTGCCGACATTGCGGGGCGGCGTCCCGCATACTTGATTTCGTTCATCATCTATATAGCGGCAAATATTGGCTTGGCGAGCCAATCGAGCTATCCGGCCTTGTTTGTCCTCCGTTGTCTTCAGGTAAGGAGATTGTCGTCTCCACGGCTGGGTCAAGATTGGTCCCATTCTCATATATCGGTAGAGTTCTGGATCCGGTGGGACATATGCGTTGAACAGCGGAGTCATTGCGGATATTTCGACGCCGGCCGAACGTGGCAGATATATGGGTGCAGCGCAAAGCGGGATCATGGTAAGGATATAGAAAAGTCTTTCCAGTTCTGATACTGTTTATTGACTGACTTGTATGAAGCTTGGACCAGCAATTGGTAAGAGGACCATAACATGTGTGATCTTGGGGTGGTTACTAGTTCACTGACACAAGACAAGGGCCGATACTAGGAGGCGTCCTCGCGGAATATCTTGGCTGGAGGTCTATATTCTGGTACGTCGCTTTCCAGAGCACTCGATTTGCCTCCTGATATAGCTGCCGACTAACCTACAGCTAGGTTTTTGACCATCGTATGTTTTCTGAGACTGTTCGTGTCAACTTCGTGAGAGCTGACCATCACAGTGCGGCAGCGTATACCTCATCGTCTTCGCCATTACGGTTCCGGAAACTGCAAGAAAAGTCGTTGGGAACGGCTCCATTCCACCAACGGCCTGGTGGAGTCGTTCTCTTCTCAGCCAAGTTGCTCGTCGTAAAGCCGTGGCCAAGCAGCCAGATGACAGTGCGGCACCAGGAGAGCCTAAGCCTTGCAAGCTGAGACTTCCGAACCCCTTTAAGACGCTGTTGATTATCAGCGAGAAAGACTGTGCCGTGACTCTGTTCTACAACGCCATCATCTACACGTCCTGGTACACGGTCACTGCCAACTTGTCGAATCTGCTGTCCGAGATATACCATGTGGACACGCTGCAGATAGGACTGTGTTATATGTGAGCTCGTTCCAACCATATCAGATACGTCTTGACAGAGCTATGCCCTAACATCTGCTTTGATTTCTCCCCAGACCCTTTGGCGTGGGAGCAGCGCTCTCCATTGTGGCCAACGGATATATCCAAGACTGGAACTACAAGCGATACGCCCGCTCCCACGGCTTTTCAGTCGACAAGGAGCGAGGAGACGATTTGGCCAACTTCCCCCTTGAGAAGGCGAGACTCAACATTGTCTGGCCCTTCGTCTACGTGGGGGCCGCAGCAATCATCGGCTTCGGCTGGGCTGCTGAGATGAAGACGCACATCTCGGCGCCTCTGATCCTCACGTTTGCCATGGCGCTTTTTCTTACTGCTTGCTACAATAGCATGAACCTCTTGATCGTTGACCTCTACCCAAACTCGCCGTCGACTGCCTCGGCGGCAAGTAACCTGACGAGGTGTCTCATGGCGGCGGGCGGATCTGCCGTGATCGAGCCTATGACTCGGGCCATGGGGACGGGATGGGCGTATACCTTGATTGGACTCCTTATTATTGCACTAAGTCCGACGCTGTGCATTGTTACTCGGTATGGTCCCGTCTGGAGAGAGGAGCGGAGAGTGAGGTTGGAAACTAGGGCAGCGGCACGTCAATGCTCAGCAGAGCAGCGAGCGTGAGATAGGCACGGAGGAAGTCTAAGAAGGATGCAAATGTGGTATGGAGTCGAGGGAAGGACGCTCCCTACCTGCGAACGGGGCGTCTCGGAGTATTTTTGAACGGAGAACTGCAACTTGATGTAGATCAACCCACGTATCCTTTCAACTCCCAAGTTTAAAGGAGCCGTAGTTGTGGAAGAAAAGTACTGTTGTTGATCATATCAGAGAGTTTCTGAACGTGCTTCATGACGGGAAATGGAATGAAGGAGTAGCCGTGGTGGATACGTGAGAAAGAAGATGACGAACATTTGTTAGCCCTTGTAGAGTTTGTTAGCCTGTCTGAAGAGATAGAGTCCAGTAAACCCAACAGCATCCGAGTGAGTATCCAAAGCTCAGCTCCGGCACTTGGTCCATATTCAAAGCTAACGTAGCAGTCTCAGCTCTCGGAACTTTGTGCCGGACTTATGTGGACGGGAGGTTGCTGTGCCAGGTGTCCGGAGAACTAATACTCTTGATGGAACGATATCGGGGGCAATGGGAGTAAGATCAATACCAAGGCTTCACTCTGCATGGGGCACAGACAGCTAGGACGCCCCATTCCGTATAGTATGCAACTGCAAGGAACAGAGATTCCTCTCGCCGGGAGTCTTCTAAGCTTGTCGACGAATTTAGGCTGAACCGCCATCTGCAGCATGCCGGCCTACTGGGCCTGGGGTAAAAGAAGCTGTATGCGGGGACAAGTGTCCCAGTGAGTGAGTGTCTACGGGCTTGTGAAAAGGGAATTTTTCCTATTGGAGGATACAATTTTTTGATTCACGAGTGCGTGGACTCTGGGGATTGTGCCTTTTCTTAGTTGTATGTATATCATGTATAAGCCAAATACCAGCAAGGATCCGAGGAGCTCTCAAGCTTGACAGGATGACGGCGGCATGAGCTTCTAAGCAGGTAATCAATACACATTTAGTCGAGCAAGGATACCAAAAATGCGATAGTTTCGCTTGCTTGACCCCTACGAACAAACGGACGGCAGCATTCATGTTCCCCAGGTTTCCTTTCTAATACCCGTCGATTCAACTGAGCAAGCCGAATGCCGGGCCCTTTTTGCCGGAGCCCCTCATCAACGGTCCATGGGTTCGACATGCGGAATAGCTTCTCCGCAAGTCTGTGGGGTAGCAGCACTCCAGCAGATGCCGCTGTGCCTTTGAATGTGGGGAGAAGCAAGAGTATGGGGAACCATGTGCGAGGCAGTACAGATACAGCTCATTCTTGGATCGGGAATTGTACGTGTGTACTCTCAATGTGTTGAATCTACCATCGAAAGGAGGGCAGAAGCAGGCAGGGTCTCAACCATGAACGGAACCGACTGCAACGACTCTAGGACAGACGTCAGCACGAAGCAGCTCCCCATTACCCAGAGCTTTACCCATCGGCACAGCATGCAACAGCCAAGAATTGCTGCAGATCTCGTCTTCTCCAACCCCCCTCGAGTCTCCAAGTGCAGCCCAGCATCTCCAGGCGGGCCTTGAACGTCCACACTTTAGGCTAAAGGCCCTTCCCCTGGTCGACAAGGGCAGAGACAACCTGCTGCTTGACGAGATGAACGTGTTGGCACATTGGCCCTCGAATGATGCAACAATTCAATGGGGATGGAAGCGGTCTACTCATGCCTTATGATGGTGCATGTATATAACAGATGGCCATGCCCATTGGCGACGTTGGGTCAACGGCTCCATCATCCAGCCTCGAGGCACAAGCGGCGCAGTCATGGTGATACGCAGTCCTCTTCTTCTTCTGCTGCTGCTGGCGGCCATTGTGCCCGTCTTTGCTGAAAGCGGCATCGACGCCTGGTTGCGATACGCTCGTCTTCCATCTTCTGCGACAAGGGGTCACCTCAACTCCTTCCCAGACCGCATCGTTGTCCTCAACGCCTCCAAGAACGGCCCCCTGGCGAGTGCTTCGTCAGAGCTTCACAAGGGCATCAAAGGCATCCTAGGCCTTGATCTCGACGTCAGCTCCGGTGGAGGAAAGTATTGCTCTGCGCAGAAGAGCATCGTCGTTTCCACCCTAGACACGTACCAGTCTGCCTGTGGCAAGCTCTCACCAAGGCCGAGCCTCAAGGATGACGGATACTGGCTGAGCACAAAGGGCGGATCCGTCCAGATCATCGGCCAGAACGAGCGAGGGGCTCTCTACGGCGCCTTTCAGTATCTCTCCCTCCTCGGCCAGGGAGACTTTTCGGAAAAGGCGTTTGCCTCGAACCCCAGCGCGCCAGTTCGATGGTCCAACCAGTGGGACAACCTCAATGCGGCGACTGCGGCCCACGGAAGCATCGAGAGGGGCTATGGAGGGCCATCCATCTTCTTCGAGGACGGGCTCATCAAGGAGGATCTCTCCCGAGTCCCGCTCTACGGCCGCCTGCTGGCTTCGGTGGGCCTCAACGGCATCGTCATCAACAACGTCAACGCCGATGCCAACCTCCTCAACGAGACGAATCTCGTCGGCCTCAAGAGAATCGCCGACCTGTTCCGGCCGTGGGGCGTCAACGTCGGCATCTCGCTCAACTTTGCCTCGCCGCAGGTTCTCGGGGAGCTGTCGACGTTTGACCCCCTGGACGACGCCGTCATCAAGTGGTGGACGGACAAGACGGACAGGATCTACCAGCTCGTGCCTGACCTTGCCGGCTACCTGGTCAAGGCCAACTCCGAGGGCCAGCCGGGGCCCCTGACGTACAACCGCACGCTGGCAGAGGGCGCCAACCTGTTTGCAAAGGCCGTGGAGCCTCACGGCGGCATTGTCGTCTTCCGGGCCTTTGTCTACGACCAGCTCAACGAGACAGACTGGAAGGCCGACCGGGCGAATGCCGCCGTCGACTTCTTCAAGGATCTGGACGGCCAGTTTGACGACAACGTCCTCGTCCAGATCAAGTACGGCCCCATCGACTTCCAGGTCCGAGAGCCTGCGTCTCCCCTGTTTGCCAACCTGCCCAAGACGGCCGTGTCCATCGAGCTGGAGGTCACGCAGGAGTATCTCGGCCAGCAGTCGCACCTGGTCTATCTGCCGCCGCTGTGGCAGACGGTACTGGGCTTCGACATGCGGTACAACAACCGCCAGTCGCATGTCCGCGACATAATCTCCGGCGAGGTGTTTAACCACAAGCTCGGCGGATATGCTGGGGTCATCAACGTCGGCATGGACGATACGTGGCTGGGCAGTCACCTCGCCATGTCCAACATGTTTGCGTATGGACGACTTGCCTGGAACCCGCGGGCAGACTCTCGAGACCTGGTCGAGGAATGGACTCGTCTGACGTTTGGCCTGGACCGAGACGTCGTTTCGACCATTGCCGACATGTCTCTCGAGTCGTGGCCCGCGTACGAGGGATACAGCGGCAACCTCGGCATCCAGACCCTGACCGACATCCTCTACACTCACTACGGCGCCAATCCCGCCTCTCAGGACAACAACGGCTGGGGCCAGTGGACTCGCGCCGACCGCAAGACGATTGGCATGGACCGCACCGTTTCGAACGGCACGGGCAACGCCGGGCAGTATCCCAAGGAGGTCGCCGCCAGGTTTGAGCACGCCGAGACCACCCCTGACGACCTGATGCTGTGGTTCCACCACGTTCCGTACACCTTCAGGCTGCACTCTGGCAAGTCCGTCATCCAGCACTTCTACGACGCTCACTATGCCGGTGCTGCGACGGTGCAAAAGTTCCCGGCGGCGTGGCGGTCGCTCAGCAGCAAGATTGACGCCGAGAGATACGAGGCCGTCTTGTACAAGCTGCAGTATCAGGCTGGCCACTCGCTCGTCTGGCGGGATGGCATCAGCGAGTTTTATCGAAACCTGTCGAGCATCCCGGACCAGCTCAACCGCGTTCGGAACCATCCGCATCGGATCGAGGCCGAAGACATGGACCTCTCGGGGTTCACGGCCGTCAACGTCTCGCCCACCGAGTGCGCGTCCAAGTACAAGGCGATTGCTACCAACGGAACAGGCATCGCCACGACGAGGCTGAACGTCCCGAGCGGAAAGTATACTGTCGCTGTCAACTACTACGATGTGATGGGTGGGAGTGCCAGCTACGACGTGCTGCTGAACGGCAAGTCTCTCGGCCAGTGGAAGGGCGACTCGGAGACTCATCTTGGCCACGACTTCAGCACGTTTCTTGACTGCCACTCGGCGATCCGTATCTCGTTTGAGGGGGTCAGGATCTCGAGAGGGGACGAGCTGACCGTCAGGGGGACGGGGGATGCTCAGGAGCAGGCGGCGATAGACTATGTGGCCATTCTACCTCAAGGGGTGGTGGATTAATTACAATTGATGTCGAGCAGTGGACTTTGAATACATGGGGGATAATTTCAACAGCCTGTAATTGCGAATCATTTTCTCACGCCGACCCTATACTTGTTCAGCAGCTCTCGCACCCTGTCGACCGGCCAGAGGCGCCGTGGTCCTTCCCTTGAATCCCACCAACGTCTCTCTGCCTTGCACATGGCGTTCAGGATGGCTTCTTCCGTAGTTTCTGAAGCAACGTAGAAGAGAGTGTCGATAGTTTCGTTCTTGAGTAGTTTCGACAGGCTGAGTTTTCAGTGGTGGCAGATGTGCAAACCCGTCTGATGAGGTCGCGAGTTGGTCCGGGGAAGTCCCTGTCGACAGGGCGAGGAATATCTCTCCAGAAAAGTTTCGCCCTGCCGAGTGGCCTCCCACCGGCAGAGGGCAGACGACAAGAGCGAGCAACACAGGGGAAGAGAATGCAGCGAGGGAGCATTCTTCTTCTAACTTGAGTGATGCCCATGCCGGCGTGCTGTGCGAGACGTCGCAGTTGCCCTCCAAGGCCCTCTGTCTGCATCTGGGTAGCGTCAATGGCAAGGTAGACGGAGGCCTTGCCTATCACCGGAGGCGCTGATGTCGTTGAGCGGTCCATCGTAGGTCTCTCCGACGAACGGGAATGGAGAATCGCCGCAGGCTTTCGATGTCGTCCTCGCCGTTGTTGCGTGCCTGCTCAATCTCCCACGGGAACAGGCCGTCGTAGGCTTTGCCGACGCTGACGGTGTTTGTAATTGCAATTGGCTCTAGTAAAAGTTGTGCCGGGTCAGTGAGAGTCGCCCAGCATATGTGATGGCACGGGATTCATGATGCTAGGAGGGGCGCTTACAGTGTTCATGTATCCATGTTCAGCGAGAGCATGGGATCCTGTCAGTTCGCCCATTCCGTTGAGATCGTGGGTTGCCGCGTAGCAAGGCCTGAGTCGAGTGTCTTTCACTCCGCGAGGCAGGGGATGACGGTCAACCCTGTGTGGATGTCGGTGCCTTGACGGACAGTAACCTGGCCAACTTGAACTCCCAGACGGGATTCAGTGAGCACGCTCACGGAGTTGAGCAGCACTGGAGGGGAGGGGGGAAAGCAGGGTCACCGGGGACATCGAGGATGGAGATTTTGGGTCCTGGTGCAAACTTGCCGGGGCTGTAGCCCAGATGACGGATTCGTGGTCGATTGCCGGTAGGCAAAGGCGGCGATGGTGTTGATGCTCGTGTTTGGGTCATGGCCAAATCTCGCGATTGATTGACTCTCGTATCAACGTGATGAGTTTTTGTTTGTCACCTGTGGTTGACTTTGCTCTTTCGAGGGTCTTTCCGGAGAGGTTGAGGGGTTGCCAGCATATGTATAGCAGCCCTCGGAGATGGGAAATACGAGAGTCTTCTGAGCAGCAGGCAGGAAATGATGAGTTGAAATTGTTTGATTGATCGACAGTATGGTTGACTCTCGTCCAGAAAAAGCACGTTGCATCTGCTTTATGCTTTAGTCCCGATCTACCTCAAGCTTATAAGATCCCTTGTCTTGTCCCTCAAACTGCTCTTCTCTTGTAACACTTGCGTCGACGGCATTTTCTAAACCCATCCAGTTTCTGAGCTCTTTCCCTCCATGTGACAGATGCCCATCCCCTATGACATACATGTTTATGCATAAAACTTGGTCATCAATTGAATGAGTGTCTCCATCGTTGCAATAGGATCGCAGCCCAGTTATCTGCTGCGAGGCATGGAGGCGCGGACAGAGGGGGGAGAGAGAGAATTGAGTCAAAAGCCGACTTGGCAATCAGCGCTCCGCCAATGAGGTGCTACGGCTGACAAGCAGGTTGAATTGAACATCTCGGGTTGCTTGTTCGGGTTAGAAAGCAGTGGCTGGATCTGGTTTGGCATCGCGATAGCAATACGAGCATCATGCGGGGGGAGGGGGGGGCTTTGAGAGATTAGTGTTGATGGCGGTAGAGTGCAAAATCATTATGAAATCTCTACAGAAAGGCCATGTAGAACGATCCTGAAGCTGTATTCCGAGGACAGTAACATACGTTGTCGTGTATAAAGTTTACGTTGAACATCCCATGAGTCGCCCGCTCATGAGCTCGGGCATCATAGACGTCTTACAACCGAGATCTGCTTCCTGCTCGTCATATTGCATTAAACTACCGAGCCTGTCAATCCGCCTTCTCTTGTTCGCTCTCAGACCTATCAAAGCTCCCTTACAGGATCTCACGATGCCGAGCGAGACAGGCACAGGCGCTGTTGACGCCGCTTGCAGCGCAGTCCTACATCGAGACTTGAAGCTCGCTCCCTCCCGCGTCGTGTCATCATCCGGGCTTTACATCGAGTTTGACAATGGCAGAAGAATTCTCGATGCCACCGGAGGAGCGGCCGTGTCCTGCATCGGCCACGGCGACGAGCGAGTCATCGAGGCGATTGCGGCCCAAGCCAGGACGCTGGACTACTGCCACACCATGTTTTACTCGTGCCCGAGCGCCGAGGACTTGTGCCAGCAGCTGATCCAAAGCACGGGCGGCCAGATGGCAAGGGCAGTCATTGTCTGTTCCGGTATGATCAAGACATATATCCCATTCGCCCATGTCTAGACGCTGTAATCCAAGTCACAAGTCCAACTGAAAACTCGGGAGAGCATCACAGGTTCGGAAGCGATGGAAGCAGCAATGAAGCTCTGTCGCCAGTATTTCCTGGAACTGCCCACTCCAGAGCCCAGCCGGACGCAGTTCATAGCTCGCAGGGAGTCCTATCACGGAACGACGTTGGGCGCCCTATCCGTGGGCGGCCACGCCGGTCGAAGGAAAGGATATGAACCGATTCTGATGCAAAACGTCTCTCATGTTTCGCCGTGCAACGCCTACAGAAACAAGCCGGACGCCGAGAGCGTGGCAGAATACGTGGACAGGCTCGCGGAAGAGCTGGATGCCGAGTTCCAGCGCGTGGGACCTCAGAATGTCTGCGCCTTCATCGCGGAGACGGTTGTTGGCGCGGTTCGTACAAAGTCCCCCTCCTTAATCTACGGCTTGCCCTGACCCCCCTGGACCATTTTAACTGATACGACCAAGGCACTTGGATGTGTTCCGGCGGTTGAGGGATACTTCAAGGCCGTGAGAGCCGTATGCGATAGGCATGGAGCGCTCCTGGTGCTTGACGAGGTAATGTGCGGAATGGGCCGAACAGGCACGATGCACGCCTGGGAGCAGGAGGGCGTTGTTCCCGACATCCAGACCGTGGGCAAGGGCCTCGGAGGCGGTTATGCGCCCATTGCTGGTGTTTTGGTTGGCCACCGCGTCACCAGGGCCTTGGAAGAGGGATCTGGGTAAGCCTATGAGCTGGACTGTCCCCCCCCCCCCCCCCTTGAGTGATGCCGATTTCGGCGCTGATGGTGGAGACGATAGGCGCTTCTCCCATGGACATACATATCAGGCGCACCCCATCTCGTGTGCCGCGGCGGCGCAAGTCCATCGGATCATACGGGAAGAAGGGCTTGTTGATAACGTGCTTGACACCGGCAAGTATCTGGGGAGCTTGCTCAAGCAGAGGCTTGGCCATCACCGCCACGTGGGTGATGTTCGAGGCCGTGGGCTCTTCTGGGGTGTAAGTGGTGGTGGTCTCCGCATTCCAAACATTGTTCTCCCGCGCAATTGTTAAGACATTTGGTTTACAGAGTGCTGATGATATATATATGTGTGCACATAGATTGAGTTTGTCAAAGACAAGGCCTCCAAGACGCCGTTTGAGCGCGAGCTCGACGTTGGCATGCTGGTTCACCAGAAGGGCCTGGACTTGACGGAGGATGGTGGCATTATGCTGTACCCAGGGAGCGGATCAGTCGATGGCACACTCGGTGATCACATCCTGATCGCGCCGCCATATAACGTGACGATGAGCCAGATTGATTTAATCGTCAGTCTTACGGTCATGGCGATTGAGGCGGCGTTTAGAGACCTGACAGGGTGCCTCCCGAACAGCCAGTCATAGATTACATGTATGCACTTGACCTCTTCTTAAGCACTACTTCTACGAATCAACATGGTACACAAGCTATCAGACGAGGACAAAGTCTTCCCAATCGCCGTCATCACTCCAGGCACTCTTCAGCATCCTCCCGACTCCAATTCTCTCCACTATACTCCTTCCATCCAGCCAACCCTGTTCACCTATCTCAGCCCCCAATGCTCCAAGTTGAGCTCGATGCTGCGCCAGTTCCTCCCCGGCAACCCGTCGAACCATCATCACATCGTACACCTCAAACGGCTTCATCCGCCCAGCCGTCGCAGGCGCCACCTCCTGGCGAGTGAACCCATAGCTCTCCGACAAGACGATGAACTCGTGGTCTTGCGCCATCTTGGCGTGATACTGCACAGGCAGGAGAATGGTCCCCAGCCAGGGTCGATCCCCTGCGGATGGCGATGGCAGGGAGAGCCCAAACCGGCCTCGTTGCTCGATGGGGAAGTCGTCTTTGCCAAAGTCTGGGCTTAGGATGAGGTTGGTCAGTCGGAAGCTTGCCTTGCGTGTCCGCAGACAGAGACAAGGCGGCTGCCCGCTTGTATTGACCTGTTCGAGCATCGCAGACGATGACATGGAAGGGACTGAATGGTATCTGTGAGTATCTGTGCCAAAGACGTAGCATATCCCGTCGTTAGGGGTAGCGATTCGGGACCAACTGCGGGATGCTTCGACTTCAGTTGGGGGAGTCAAGTATTCGAGCCCTCTCGGTCCCATCTTGGCTAGCTTCGCAAAGGGCATCACCCGCTTCGCTCGATCCTCCAGCTCAGGCATGCTATTGAAGGCATTCCAGTCCTCGTAGCCCACGGGTCCAGTCCAGCCAGTCCACGACCAGCTCGGGAACAGCGGCAGGCCAGTGCTGGCATCTTTGGGCACGCGCCTCAGCTTGTTCCGCGGCTGCCAGAGAAGAGCCATGTGTATGAGGACCTCTGGCAGCCCGTGAAGGAAATAGAGGCTGAACTCTCGCCGGAGGACGTCTAGGACGCCGCTGATGCCTGCGAGCCGGTCACTTGCATAGGACATGTTGCGTCCGGTGTACGCCTCGACGAGGCGAGAGTATTCATGTAGATACGGCGTGCCCCTTACGTGAACGGTGGGAGCGCCTCTCTCCCTGACGCTTCCGGGAGACATCCAGCTTCGATTGAGCGAAATGTCGAGCATCGGCGCGCACCGCTTCAAGCGCGGCGTCTCGGCATGATAATCCTCTCCCCAGACGGCCCTCGAGCACTGAAAGCTCACCGAGCCGTCGGGAAAGGAGTACACGCACCGTTTCGAGAGAAGCAGCTCCTGATATGTCCAGCCTCTGGTGTTCCACGTCGTCGCTGCTGCGCTTCGATGCGTGTCCGGATGGAGTGCCACAAGAGCCAGAGCGTCAGAGACCCGGAATTGGTGCTGTTTCCGAGACCTCGTGCCTGGCTGCAGTCCGGGGATTCCCGCGTTGGCATGAGAGCCGGCTGCGGCAACAATGGTGAGGTTTGCGCGAGTGTAGATGCTGTCCATCATGCGGAGCTGTTGTGCTTTGTCGTCTCCGGAATCTTGTATGATGCATATGGAGTCGATCCAGATGTGCTCGAAGCCGAGCTCCTGCGCGAGACTCATGGCGTCGCGGATAGATTGTGGAAGAGACGACACTGGCAAGCCTTGCTGCTGCATCAGGTCGCTGATGTTGCTCCGTGTCGTCTTGAACACGGGAGCAGAGCCCCAGACGTAGCTCAGTGCGACATACGGCGACGGACACGAGGTTTCGACCAACTTGAGTTCCTTCAAGGAGACCATTCGGATGAAGGGCACGCCCAGATCCAGAGTCTGCCACGGCGTCGTATCCAAACACTCGCCACCGTGCCATTCAGCGCAGTTGCTTATCCAGCGCTTGACCAGCCCCAAGTCGAACCGAGTCTCGTCGCTTCTCCGTCCCAGAAACAGCTTGTTCTCTGAATCATCTTCTGCCAAGGGAACGAGATCGAAAGGCTCAAAGAGGTTCTCCCAGCCAACCATTTCCGGGGCGATCCTCAGTCGGAGCGTTCCCATGTCGCTGCTGCTGTCGTCCAGCACTCCGTCCCATATCCAACAGGCAATGATTTCTGCACTTTTGCGTTCCAAGAGGGAGTTTGAGGGGTCCTCGAGGATAACGTTTGCGATGAGGCCGCATGCTCGACACCAGTCCCGGCGAGACAGGACATAGTCCAGGTTGCCAAAGTGCCAATCACGATGGGGAGTTGCTGAGGATGCTTTCATTGGGTGAGGCCCAAAGGCTTTCGTGTCTAGACGAGCAAGAGTGATAGCGTGACGAGGGCAGAACGGCTGGGTGGCATCTTCGTCGGGCAGCGGCAGATCCGAGGAGCTCGCATAACTCCATCGTGTCCGTTGAGTCGGATCACTGGAGAGGTCATCGGATGAAGGTTCTCCAAAGACGGGCATTTTCTGTGTCTAAGAAGAAGATGGAGTATTGCTGATTCATGTACTTCTGGAGTCCTAGTAATGTCCGTCTCACGCTTTGTTCCCAGGACACCTCTTAGACACAGACATATGCTGACCCCTGCCACTCTGCTGACAGGTTGGGTTGCAGTTAAGATATGTCTTGAGTCAGGCAAACTCCAAAAAGGAATCTATGGAGTGATACCCCGCTCGACATTCTTTTTTTCACTCTTTTTCCTATTTCCACACGGTCCCTGTGTGTTCATCAATCATCAAGTTATAAGTCATAGATTGTGTGTATATACTAAGAAACGCTCATTGAATCGGCCATGATGCCTTTGTTCGTCATTCATTAATCACTATGTCCTACCATTGCACATACAAAATTACTCATACACCACGGAGTCGGCGTCTGGAAGACTTGTCACGGCCTGCTTTGCGGCCTGCAGGACCACCTGGGCGGCTTCTTCAGACCGGGGCGTGATGGACAGCCTGAACGGCTTGGGCTTCTTGACAATTCCGTCTATCGCGTTGTAATGTTAACTTTTGCACACACACACAAAAAAAAAAAAAAGCACCTAAAGATGCGTGTGAAGCGAAAGCAGAAGATGAGGACTTACGAAGCCTGTCTTCCAAGCGCAGAGGCTCGTCAGGCAGAGGCGCAACATTGTACGCCCACAGAAGCCGAGAAACCTGCATGAAGATGGAGTTCTCGGCGACCTGGATGCCCTGGCACAGCCGGCGTCCCCAGCCATAGTTGACGTGGTCACGCTTGCGGAAGTCGCTCTGCTTGGCGCTGGCATACGAGTCGAGGTCATCGCCGAGGAACCTCTCGGGCGCAAAGGCATCGGGGTCTTGGTAGACGTCGGGATCTCTCGACAGGCGGTAGACGTGAGGCATCACCAGGGTCTTTTGCGGCAGCGTATATCCTCTGTAGATGACCTCCTCGGTGGAAGCATGAGGCACGCCGAGGATGAAGAGGGGAGTCCATCTGTGAAGCTCCTTGATGAGGGCGCGGATATACGGCAGGTTGGGGGCATCGTCCCAGTGTGGCAAGCGTGATGGTCCAACGACACGGTCCAGCTCTGTGTAGATCAAGGAGATCGAGTCAGCTTCAGTCGAGGTGTAGCATTGGCCAGTAGCGGTCATCTCACCTTCTTGTGCTTTCCTCTGAGCCTCGGGATTCATTGCCAGCGCCTTGAAGATGGACTGCAGCATGCTGCTGGTCGTTTCAGAGCCGGCAGCAATGACTCCCTTGAGGATGTCGAGCGTAAACTCATCGCTGAGGCCGTTTTTCTCCTGCAGCTTCAAGACATCGACGCCAAAGCAGTAGGACGCAGTTCCGGCCTCAATCTGCTCTTTGAGGACGTTCAGAAAGCCGTTGTGGAACTTTGACTCGCGAGCGTGCATATTGTCCGCAAACTTGAGCCAGGGCTGAAAGCACTCGGGCAGTCTCTGGAGAAAGGGGAGATAGTCGATGAGGAGGCTTCCCGGAAGAATGTCTGTGGTTTTCGTCGTTAGCATCCCTTGAGACGGCTAGTCTCACCGATTGACAAGCAGAGGATTTTTGGCTCGGGGAACTTACAGTTCGCCATGGTGTCCATAATGCTAAACAGTTCGTCAATCACAGGATAGTCGAGGCGACCAATGCGCACGCCGTACACGGCACTGAAAATGACACTCATTGAATATCGCTCCGTGATGACCTGGAACTTCTCCGGAGCGTGGTACAGATCTCGCATCAACATTCTGGACTCATAGTCCTGGTACTTTCTAACGGATTGGGACTGCTTGGGGCCGAGCAGGTCGTTGTAGATTCGCCTCACGATCCGATACTCGTCCCCGAGCGGCTTGATGGGCAACAGGCATGGCCAAACGCGTTCAACAAAGTTGCTCGGCTTTGGCCTGTCGGAGAAGATGGAACCTCGCTAAATAGACAACCCGTCTTAGGAACCCTGGCAAGTATATGGAAGGTTAAGATGGAGGCATACCTTGTCCATCAGCTCTTTGGCATCTTCCAGCTTGTCCACAATCAGAAACGGCTTCGAAAAGAGCCAGATCATGACCTTGTCGCCAAAGTCCTTGGCCAACCAGGCAAGCGTTGCCTCCGTGTCGTAGACGATGCCCCTGAAGACAGACATGTTGCCGATGATGGGCCATGGCTTGGGCCCTGCCGGATACTTTTTGGCCTTTCCTCCGCGCAGGAAGCGGTTCAGCAGTGCTGTCGTGATGCATAGTATCAGCCCCAGGATCGAGGCCCGGGAGATGGCCCCCTGGGGCAGTATGATGGGAGACAGCATGACGAAGTCAAGTCGTCAACAGACAGGATGGAGATCTGAACAAGAGCGAAGCTGTTAGACCTGGACCTCGACGGCAGAACCTTTCGTGCAGCGAGCTTCTCAATATATAGTCAAGGTAGATGATTGACAAGCAACCCCGCTGACACCCATGCATAAGAGCTTGGCAGCAGCAGAAGATAAGCGCCTTCACCGGTTTGCGAACATGCGTAAAGAGGCCATACAACCTGTCCTCCGGAGTCTGATCTCTGTGATATCCGTGTGCCACATTAATCCTTGAAGCAGTTGATGGGTAGCATTTACTACTATCCGGATGAGGCAAACTGCATCGAACCCCCCCTGTACGTGCCAATCAGCACCTGTATATAGGTAACAGCGGAGTCCTGCGGGATGCGCAAGCGAGCACATACGCATGGGCGCTCAGTTGGTGTGTGGGTTTCATTGTCAGTTGAGAGGATCCTTGTAGGATGCTTGCCGGATGGATGAGACGTCAGTGTGCAAAGGGAAAACAAGCAAAATGTCCTACTCAACAGGTTTCATGCACAAGCACGCCTTAATACATACACATGCCAGGACTCTTTGTGCGTCGCTCAAGCGTTTGCTTCTCATCACTATGCCAACGGCGTTCCATGGAAGACTATGTGAGAAAACCGCATCTTTTTCTATAAGGCAAGTCACCGTTCTTGTTCCTCCTGTAGAACGAGACGCTCCCCAGTAAATTTGCAGACTTTACAGGTCTTTGAGGTATCTTCGCTTGTGGATTCAGGATGTCATCGTACATCGGCTGCTACTGTACGGCTACAAGTTCGTAGTTGTGGCGGAAGGACGAGGACTCCGACGGGCTGTACGCAAGTCAGTGCATACCAAACCATCGAGGGAGCAATGGGACAGCAATACTAGCAGGATCTAGCAAGTATACGTAGTACATGGATCACTGCTCGGTCCGCAGCTACGAGATGAATCGAGCATGCATGGTCCACCCCCGGGGCAGATTCCCAGATTCCAACCATGGCCTCTCGCTGGCCCTTGCGTACAGTCCAGTCGATCCAGGGCGCATATTGGTGATACTAATCAATTTAGCAGCCGGCTAGTACATAGCATCACTTAGACCCGGCAGTGGTTTGTAGATCAGATGAATGATTGTAGCGTACCGTGTTAGTTCCCGGCAGAGACGAACCAGCGCCAACCAGGCGCATCACCCACAGGAGGTGATTTTGACCGAGTGGACTATAAACAAGCCCTAAGTATACATTCAAGACAAGCGGTTTTCGCTTCTCTTCTTTGTTATTATTGCTGCTCTTCTGCTATTATTTTATCCCCTTTCGTGAGCAGTTTATCTTCGGCATCTCTCTTGTCAGCAGTAGCCCAGAACCGACATGGACCCCCCCTGGTCCCCCAGGCAAGGTGATAGTCAATCTCCACCTCTATCACCTCAGGCCAATGGTCTACATGAACCTCGGCGGCTGCGCGGGCCTGCAAATCGCTGCTTGACACGTTGGCACCGGGGGGGGGGGGGGGGGGGGGCCAGTGCTGAAGCTGAATGCTCTGATATCAAGTACATGAGCACATGGGGAATCATTTGCGTATTTGCCACATACAGGCGGTATCTCATCAGCAGGGCCTTGATTTGAACCCGGTGAGAACTGCCTATAGGCTTGGTCTTCTCTCTCGCCGTGCTCTAGTCGTCGCTTATTAGCCTCCGAAAACTGCGTCTTCTACCCGCCTGGTGAGTAGCAACGGCGGCTATTTGTCTGGTTGGTCGTCTACAAGTGCTTACACTAGGGTTAAAGTAGCACGGCATTGTGAATCAACGTATAGACAGTCGTGTAAGATGCGCAACGAAAGACGAATACGCATCTATATAAGATGGCATGCTATTTCGCGCAGCACGGAAGGACTCTTTTTGCCTCTGATTTGAGCCACCATGATACACAGAGATCTGTACTCCATGTAACATCTTTCACATGTCTCTGATCCCTGCCTCTGATCCAGAAGAAGGGTGCGCACTGCAGAAGCACGGACTCGCTGGATGCGAGCGGCAAGAGATGCGGCACGGCAGCATTGCGTCCGTTGTGGGAGGCGTCGGCGATGCATCGGTGGGATCCCGACGGAGGCTGCTGCTTCTTGGGGGATGGTGCAGAGAATCTCTCCATGCTCGAGCCTGCGGGTTGCTTCGTAGCCGAGGCATGTTCTTGTTGGAACCCGAAAGGAGCTTGAATGTAACCTCCCACCTGCTCCGTGCTTTTACGACCACCAGTAATGGCTAATCCAGGTTACCTCTCAGGCTCAGGGGATGGGCCGAATCAAGAACATCATAGAGTACTACTACTATACCGTGAAGCATGCCCCGGGACCCTTCAGTCCAGCTTGTCTTCCAGCAGTAGTGCTTACGGTCAAGCCTGTGATGGTACTATCCCCTCAACACGGGCCAGAGCCGAAGATCGTTCAGGCCTGGTCATCGCTCGCTGATCCCCCGCAGGGATTGTGTTTGCACGACGACAACTGCCAGGCTTGATTCGGACTCGGCTGCAGAGGATGGCTCAACAGCTGCCGCATTAGGATGGCAAGATCCGTGCGTCGTTCGGTGTTCGATCCTGTACTTTGTAGATATAGGCCTAGATCTGATAGGCCAATGACACAATGAGGATTCATTTTCATGTACTCCGGGAGCACGGGTATCTGATCTGGAATATTGGGGGTATTCCAGATAAGATTCCTCCAACTACGGGCATCAGAAGCACACCAATCTCTTCCACTTTCTTTTCAAGACTTGACAAGACAAAGCTCAGGAGGATATTCAGCATCTCTCCAAAATGAAGCTGAACTTTCTCGGATCTTCCTGCCATAGCCTTCTTTAACCAATGTCCTGGCACTTGAACCTAGATGCTCAAGTGAGGCTGAGAGCGGGGGATGCCTCATTCTTGACGGCTATTTTGGGCTTCAGCAATGCTGTGTAATAGTTACATAAACATGAGGCGACGATGCTGTTGGCCCTCTTACTTGTCTGCAGACTAGATCAGCCTTCATTCCTTAGCATTCAGCTTCGACAAGGTTGTTCGAAACAATGGCTTGCCCCAGGAGCGATAATTGGTTCATCCGTGTAAACAGATGCGGAGGGGTTCATTTAATGCCCAACATATTAAGCCAGCTGAGCCTCTCGGGCGTCTCCCTCATTCCCAAGAAGAAGGTAAACCTCAGACATTTCTTTCCGGTTGAATCTGTGGAAGAGACTTTTGAGAACTGCCCTGGGAAATGTCGAGTAGCTCTATATCTTTGCTGAGCGTCTCATCTTTCGATTGAGTCTACGTATCTCAAGGACGTGACACATCATGTCCGACCCCGAAGCCTACGCCGTCGGCTGGATTTGCGCCATCAGCACTGAATACGTTGCCGCACAGAGCCTTCTGGATGAGAAGCACGGTACGCCGAGGAGCGTCGCCAGAAACGACAACAACGATTATACACTGGGCAGAATCGGGGAGCACAACGTTGTCATTGCCGTTCTTCCTGATGGCGAATATGGAATAGCATCTGCAGCCAGCGTTGCCCGAGACATGCTGCATAGCTTTCCAAATGTCAGAATCGGGCTGATGGTTGGCATTGGCGGAGGCGCCCCGAGTCGAAACCATGATATCCGCTTGGGCGACGTTGTTGTCAGTGCTCCCCGTGATGGAATGGGCGGCGTCTTCCAGTATGACTTTGGCAAGACGATTCAGAACCAGAGCTTCCAGACAACTGGGTTCTTGAATCAGCCGCCGATGGTCCTGCGAACAGCAATGGCCGGGCTGAGGTCGCAGTATGAAAGCGAGGGGCATCAACTCGAAGCCACAATCCGTGGTGTACTCGACAAAAAGCCACGGCTTCGGAAGAAGTATTCTCGGCCGGATCCGACCAGCGACAGACTGTATCGAAGCAACGTTGTCCACCCTTTTGATTCACAGGATACTTGCGAAGTTGCGTGTGGCGCCGATCTGAAGAAGCTAGTATCACGCCGTGATCGAGAGGAAGACGAGGACAACCCTGCCATTCACTATGGCCTCATTGCGTCCGCAAATCAACTCATGAAGGATGCCGTTATGCGTGACACGCTGGCCGCCGAGATGGGTGTTTTATGTTTCGAGATGGAAGCAGCTGGACTCATGAACCAGTTTCCGTGTCTGGTCATTCGAGGGATATGTGACTATTCGGATTCGCACAAGAACAAGGAATGGCAAGGATACGCCGCAATGACGGCGGCGGCTTATGCAAAGGATCTTCTCCGTCGCATTCCACCAAACAAGGTCGAGGCTGAGCAGAAGATCAAAGATTCCCTATCCCATGGTCAGTTATCCATCCATTGTCTAGACTAGTATATGTAGCCTACTCTCCGGATAGTGGCTTATATAGCATTAGTTGTCAATACCATCGACTATATCAAGGGCGAGTGGGAAAGCAAGGAAGACCTTGTGATTCTTGACTGGGTAACCCCCATCAACTACGGGCCCCAGCACAGCGATTTTTTCAACAGGAGTCAGCCTGGGACTGGCCAATGGCTTCTGGAATCGGCAGTCTACAAGTACTGGTTGACCGAGAGTAACGAGACACTGTTCTGTCCTGGAATCCCTGGATCCGGCAAAACAATTCTCACTGCGATAGTAGTGGAAGATCTCAGAGATCGAACCTCTCATGATGCAAACACCGGGCTCGCTTATATATACTGCAACTTCAAACGGCAACACGAACAAGGCATCGAGGACTTGATTGCAAGCTTGGTGAAGCAGCTGAGCCGGAAGAGGACTCGCTTGCCCGATGTGGTGAGAGAACTATACCGAAAGCACAAGAAAGAGGACACTAGGCCGTCACTTGATGAGCTGGTGGAAGCTTTGCGATCGGTAGCTGCCGTGTACTCAAAGGTTGTCGTCGTGATTGACGCGCTAGACGAGTGCGTAGCATCCAATCGCTCGCGATCGAGGCTGTTGTCATATGTCTCCAGTCTCCGTACTAGCACTGCGGTCAGTCTTTTTGCAACTTCGCGACATGTTCCTGATATCGAAAAGGAGTTTGAAAAGAGTCTCAAGAGAGAGGTTCTGGCGAGCGAAGAAGATATGCGCCGATATATCAAGGCTCATATGGGACATCTGCCCGACTTCTTGTCCAATATGGATGATCTCAAGAGAGAGATTGAGACCGAAATTCTCCAGGCAGCTCAGGGAATGTGCGTGCTACATCGCCGATCCTTTGCGGTTCATGTATGAGATTGCTTGCTAATTAGTGCACAGGTTCCTCCTCGTGCATCTCAATATCGAATTCTTGAAAGGAAAGACCTCAATAGCAGAGGTGAAATCTACACTCGAAAGCCTCAGAAGTCGAAAGCACGAAGAAAGCGGACGAGATGGACTCCGGACCGCCTTGGAGCAGGCCTATGATGAAGCCATGGTCAGGATAGACAGCCAGAGTCCTGACCAGCAGCGCCTTGGAAGAAATGCCTTGGAATGGATCATTTGTGCAAAACGGCCACTTAGCCAACTGGAACTCCGACATGCTCTTGCGTTCAAGGTCAAGCCCGGAGGTGTTGCCTTTGATCCAGAGAATCTTCGAAGAGTTGAAGACATCATCTCAGTCTGCGCTGGAATGGTCACGATTGATGAAGAGAGTAACGTTGTTCGACTGGTCCACTACACAACACAGGAGTACTTTGAGCGAAGGCAATCGCGGTTATTTCCCGATGCCGAGACAAGGATTGCAGTATTCTGTTGCAAATATCTCTCCAATATCGATCGGAACGGTGACCATCACCCGTCAAAGGGACTATACAATTACGCCGGCAAGAACTGGGGACACCACGCTCGTCTATTACCAGATATTCCTCATAGTGTCCGAGAATTTATGACGTGTCAAAGGACGATCGATGCAGCAGCTGACGCGCTCTATTTCGGGAGCTGTGGATGGAATGGCCTTCACTTGGCAGCCTTCTTTGGCATCTGCAAAGCTGTTGACTTCCTTTCCAACAACAGGAGTGACCTCAACTTACAAGATGTAATGTTGAAAACGCCTCTTACATATGCTGTTGAGAATCGCCATCAAGATATGGCCCGGCTTCTGATCGAAAAGGGTGCCATGACTGATCCCAAGTCGAAAGACGTAGTAGAAAGTGCACTATACTGCGCTATCGAAAACCATGATGAATCCATGGTTCGCCTTCTTCTCGCAATGGGTGCCAATGTTAACCCATTGGATTTCCCTGCGCCCACTTCACTGGATTATGCGATCAGTCATTCAGATGTCTCAAACTCGAATGAAGGCATAGTTCGACTGCTCATGGAGAAAGGAGCCAAGGCTGACCTGAGCTCATCTATGGGCCAGGGGCTGTGCCATGCCGCTGGGTGCGGACATGAGAACGTCGTTCGACTGCTGCTGGAAAAATATGAGCTCTTCGCCCGATTCCTGGATGCCGTTTGGTATCGCCATGGACAAGATGCACGCGTTTCTTCGGGCACTTTTTATGCCGAAACCCCGCAAAGACGTGCACGAGTCGTGAATTTTGCTCTTGAAAGCGGCATTTCGATGAAACTTGGGCCAAGAGAGGGTCAAAGGCTTCTATTCCTTGCGGCGAGGCACGGACGCATGGACGCCCTCCAAGTTCTTCTACAGCAGGGCGTTGCGTTGCAGTCAAAGGATGCGACGGGCAGAACGGCACTTTCTTATGCTGCTCGCGGAGGCAGCGTATGCACCATTCAGTTACTGCTAGAAAAAGGCCTCGGAATCGATGTCGGAGATGAAAAAGGCCAAAGTCCGTTGATATTGGCTGCTGGTTCAACCGAGGAATGCAGGGCGGCCATTAAGCTCCTCCTTGACAGAGGCGCTGAGGTTGACGCAAGAGACAGAAATGGGAATACTCCATTGATGGAAGCCTGTGCTGCCTACGAGCATGGATATAAGAACGAGGTGATTGAGCTCCTCCTTGACAGAGGTGCTGCGATTGAGGCGAAAGACGAATGTGGCAAAACAGCTTTGATGAAAGCCGCCGTTGCGTCATATGTGAGGCTGCTTCTTGACAGAGGTGCCATGATTGAAGCAGCAGACAATTCAGGAAGGACGGCACTAATGCATGCTGCTCGAGAACTCAAGGAGGATGTTGTCGAAGAGCTCCTGAGCAGAGGCGCCGCGGTTCATGCAAAAGCCAATGATGGGAAGACAGCGTTGTTATTCCTTAGGCCAGGAAGGAGGTATATAGACAGCTCCAGACACATCTTCAAAAGTCTCATCGACAGTGGCGCATGTATTAATGAAAGAGATAACTCGGGGACAACTCTGCTGATGGGAGTTGCCAGGGAAGTTCAGGCACAAGACGCAAGAGGCGTCAGGCTGCTACTTGATCAAGGAGCTGAGATCGAAGCGAGAGATAACCAAGGACAAACAGCTCTACTGCATGCTGCTAAAGAGGGAAATTTCCCTGCCCTCAACGTACTACTAGATGGAGGTGCCGTGATCGAGGCAAGCGACAACCTGGGGCAAACGGCTCTAACGCATGCTGCTCAAGCGGGAAGTTACCATGCCCTCAACGTACTAATAGATGGAGGCGCCGTGATCGAGGCAAGCGACAACCTGGGGCAAACGGCTCTAATGCATGCTGCGTGTGGGGATGATCTGGATTGCATGCGGTTGCTCCTTGATAGAGGTGCTGCGGTCGAGGCTAGAGACAATGACGGCAAGACTGCGCTGTTTCATGCCGTTGATGGCAGTCCCGCATCTTCGGGTGCTGTTGAACTGCTTCTTAGTAGGGGTGCCGCGGTCAACGCAAAGGATAACCACGGAAGAACGGTCCTTTCATATGCCATCAAGCAGAGGAAGAAGTCTGTGATTGTCCGACTACTACGGGCAAAATGGGGGAGAAGAGGCTGATAGCTGCATTGCGTGTTGAGTATAGCTTAGTTCAAGTTGCTTACCTCTCTTCAAGATTACTGCGGAAGAGGCGACTAAGCAGAAGGTAGAAGGAGAACCTCATGCCTTTGACCTTTGCAGAACCTCATCCACGATGCCCAGATAATCCTGGGACCTACAAGGCACAAATACGTCTTTAACTCCCAAGCCACCTTTTCGTTTCGTTCTCAATCCCATATCCTTCATCATCAAATCAATGAAATGCTGGATCCCGCTACCCGCGCTTGGTTCCTGAGATAGATTCTTCCGCAGCGAATACGCATTTACCTTTGCAATCTCATAGTCGATATCTTCCTTGCTCTTTGGAATGCCCAGGTCAACAAGGTTTTCGAGCCAACAGACTGCCCATAGAGCAGAGACTTCGCTGAGGAGGTGGGTTTGGATGCTGATCAGGTAGCCTAGAAACACGAGAGAGCGATCATTTGCTGCGGCTAGGGACGAGGGCAGCATGTACCGGTATAGACGGTACGGCGTCAAGGGGTCCGAGGCACGGGGTCCAGGTGAATCTTCAAGTACCGGCAAAAGTGACAGGATCTCTTGGTCAGCTCTCTCGTGAAGGCTTTTCCAATACTTGATCGAGTCCTCGTCCTCGAGCGTCGTGGGTTTTCGCAAGCCCAGGGAGAGCCCCAGAGCAGGGTCAAAGAGCACATCTTCGGGTGTCCATCCGGTGCCAAACACCAAGGCCTGGCAAGAGATGTTTTCACCATGAGATAGACACACAGTTTGATCTTGAGCCGAGGTAATGCGTGCTCGATGAACTGTGATGAGACCATCCGGCTTGCTCAGCTCCGGGATGAACTTGGGACAGCTGTGCAAAGCAGCTCCTCCCACTGCCGAGAACAAAGCACTGCACAATGTCAACTACGCAAACGACATCAGAATGCTGGCAACTTGACTCACCTATCGCCTTCAGGCAGCAACTTCTCCCTATTCTCGGCCGTCATGCCCGCATAAACCCCTCCCGTCCTCGTCTTCTTCGTCGCAAACGACCAAAACTTGCCAATGAGCCACGTCCCCAGCCTATTCCTGCCGCTGTAAAAGAACCGTCCAAAGAAGGTGTCGATGCTAAAGATGCTCACGGAAAAGACGTCCTTCCATCGCCCGACAAACTGGCCAACGTGGAATCCCCATTTCAGCCGCGTGTTGAAGAGCATGTTGGGGCCGTTGCCCTTGTCGCTGATGATCCAGTGGACCTTTTTGCCTGCTTCTATGCAGAGATTGACGGCGTCGATGGCTGACTTTCCGCCTCCGTAGACGGCAACGGTCTCAACGCCTTTTCCGAGGAGGGTCTCATGCTTTTGCCCGATGTCTTTGGTGTGTATCACCAGTCCGTTGAACTCGGAGGTCTTGACATTGGGGTATTTCGGAGTGTTGAAGTTCCCCGCGGCCACAATCAGCTTGTCGCAGTCAAAGGACTCGGAAACTGTCTTCCCGTCATCACTTGCGGTCTGCGCTTCAACCGTCCATCCCTTTTCCGACGGGGAACGGCGAATGCGCGTGACTCGACATGAAAACTTGCACCGCTCCAGGAGATGAAACTTTCTCGCGTACTCGTGCAAGTACTCGTGCACCTTGATGCCAGGCAGTTCGTCCCAGTTCTTGAGCCCAACGACTTTGGACATGGGCAGGTCGCTAAAGTCGAACAGTCCCACGGGGCCATCCGCTATGAAGCCTGGATAGCATCTTGCCTTGGACCATACACCGCCCACTGTGGCCTCTGCATCAAGGATCGTCAATGATATAGAAGGGTCTACCTGAAGATACCTGTGCTCCATTAGCAGGGCCGACTGCATCCTTATTGTATCAGGAGTTCCGTACGTTTTTGCTGCAGCCAGACCAGCCCAGCCTGCCTCCGAGTTAGTGACGGTTGATGTCCATGGGGAATTATAGACTCAACAACCTGCTCCGATAATTATCACCCTTTTCGGTTGATTCATGTTTCCATCCACGGCCTGGTTTAAGCCCAACTTTTGGAGTGGTCGGAATCGGCGAAGCTTTTATAGAGAAATGGGAAAGCTGCTGCAATCTGATGATCATCAAGCTATACACAATATCCAAAGATCCCAAGATCATGAAAACAGAGTGAATAAAATCGGAGGATCAGACGTTACCACTACAGCTGAGCAAGGAGGTCAGGTCACATAGTAAGACACACGTAAGCATCAGTCCGGGCTATTTCTCAAGGCACCTACGATGAATGCTTGATAACGCACGCCTATATTTAGCATATTTATTGCAGAAATGACCCATCACAGTTTCACACGCAATTGTACAACTATCGTTTGGCAGCAGTCTAATACATACATTCTCCTCGTTCCAGTCTGTAAATGCAACCAGCGGCTATCCAGAACCATCAGTTTAGCTATCCAGCATTCTAGCAACCTTGTACAGTAGGCTGATGTTCCTGTCATTTGATGCTTTTCATGAGCAGTACAATGAGTTATTGCTCCTTTCTGCTACTATTAGCGCTGATTATCCAAACTAAGGTGCCGGATAGCCCCTCTCGAATAAGGAGACGGAAGATATGAAGCGTGACCCAACCCGAAAGCGTCTCGACATTGAGGGAACCATCTTCGCCGGCTTGATGAACTGCCCTCATCCAGAAGTCTTTGGCTGTCTGCGAATCTGGCTGGTCGAACGTCTCAAAATCATCTTCTCTATCACTTCGGTAAGAAGCTTGCTCCAACCTGCAAGTTCTCCGCCATAGGTCGCGAGCTTTTCCACCTTCTCGAGAAGTTTGACCCAATCTGCTCTTTCACCAAGCAGCGTGAACAATGGGAAAGCCGCATCCGCCCATTCCCAGAAAATCAACAAAAAAAAAAAAAAAAAAAAAAAAAAAAAACTCTGTGTAGTTGCCATCATGACTTTAGTGGTTGTGGTGATATCCTCGACGGTCGTGGTTGAGAAATTCGGCAGTATCCACGACGTGAGTTCAGGATCATCAACGTTCCCTTGACTCAGGTCCTTGAATGCCCGGGCATTCTCGTTAAAGTCGAGAGATAGGGGGCTGCTCCCGCCCGTATCGACAATCAGCTGCTTTTTTCTCTCATGGGAGACGAAGAATTTTCTCATCTTTTCCGCGTGGCCGTTGACATAGAAGCTGAACTAGACCATGATGGCAAGCCATACATCATCAGGGCGAAGCACGAGATGAAGGTCCTGCTGAAAGGCACGGATGATCCCTTCGACAAATCCATTCTTGTACGACACAAAATAAGCACCTCTCTCGGCTATATCGGCGAAAGACTGAAAAAGTGCCTTGCGAGATCCGGGGCGTGTTGGTGTACCGGAAGTGGGACATTCTGGCTCTAGTATTGGATTCATACTCAAGTGCCTCAGTAGAAGACATCTATCGCGCATCTCTGTTGACACCGAAAACGTCTGGATTGGGCCTGGTTACGACGTGTGCACCAGAGTAACTCCTCGGGCCATCAGGGGTTGTCATGATGCCTATAGGTCAACAAACAGCAGAAGATTGAAGTCGACTGGCGATGTATCGAGAGGATAAATAAAATAAACTGCAAGATCAGGCCCAGGTTGAGGTTTGGTGTAAAGGTGAGATGATGAAAGCAACAATGGCTCGAGGCGGCGGTATATCTAAGTTGTGGTCAGGTAACACGTGCTGACGAATGGCCAGGCATCCCCTACTCTACCTGACACTCCTCATCAGTGTGACCATAGCAAGTCACCCCGACAGAAGTGATACTGCAGCTTCCGTTGGCTGTGCACCAACTCGTGTCTCTTCGCCAACGAATCATCACAGGAACCAGTTCATGACCTGGGTAGCGAAGGGAAGCGAAACCTGCAGATACAACGTCACTATCTTTGCGATGTCGGAGAGAAGATGCTCAAGAGTTACACCAAACGTATTGAGTGCCAATAGCAACTCTGCACTCTCCCTCTTATTCGCCAAGATCTAGGCATCCCTGTACCCTGTTGTCAGAGCTGGAGCTACTTCTTGACGAGATAACAAACAGCACTAGAGGAATTGCAAAGAACAATGTTGTTCTACACGACCATCTCGTCAAACCACTCTACAGTCTGTTATTGAGTCCAAGGCGGTATAGCAATCTGATTCTCATCTCACAGTTGATAGACTAAGCCAAGAGTTGGATCGATACCTCCATTGCAGAGCAAGCCCCAGCTCTGCGTATATTCTTCCATTCCTTTCCCCCAACGCAGCTTGAACCCCTGGACAGCTCCTCTCTCCTTAAAACGGCTCCATTCGTGTTGTAGATTCTCAAAATACGGTGCTGTCCCATCCGTCTCCAGGGCGGCATCTCGCAGGCCGGAGGCATTACACACAACGACGCCGCTGCCTGGCACTTCCGTTAAAGCGCCCAACTTGGACCCTCCCCCCTGGGGATCGCCGCCAACGATAAGCACAATGACGCTCTTGGACACACGCTTCAGGATCGAATGCAAGTCCTCGTCAACTGTGCCTCTCCCTGCGAAATTGACAAGCAGCACCTTGGTGTTGGCGTCGATCCCGAGCCTGGCCGCAATGCTCGCATCCGTGGCACTGGAAGCGTCTGCATACAGCATCACATCGTCAAACAGGCCAGTGCCCTCGGTAAAGCTGCGCGATGCGGCCGATCCAACTGCCACGAGCTTGCGAGGTTGCTGTTCAAGGGGCCTTGACTGGCGCAGCTGATGTGCGAATGATAGGGCCGTCTTGCCCGATGCGCCGAGCATCACCACCACGGCATTCGCAATATCAGCATCGTCTGAGCTCCAGGCAAGCGGGAGGCCCAGAGGATGCGTTCGTTTTGCCGAATCCCAGGCAAAGGCGTAGCGGTTCAGTAAGTAGCTCGTCTCGAAGAAAGGCAGCAGGACCGAGTCCAAGCCTCGAGAGAGCTTGTCCGCCATCAGGTTTGTCTCTGGAGGATACGGCAGGTATCGGTTGTATATATTCATTTGCCTGGCTCTCCGCTCACTCGTCTCCAGAACATGGCCCGTTTCATCATCGACGGTTACCTGGAGTATCTCGTGATAGTCTCCGATGGGAAGGTAGCCATACAGTTTGGTCCCAGCGGGGACCTTGTCATTTTGGCTCTCAATCACTTCACAGTAGCCCCAGGCCGAGACGCGGCCGTATTTGGAGGTGTCACTGTAGGGCGCAGGCAGAGACGGAGGCACGGCCCAGACATCCCACCAGCCAAAGAGATGACCGAGTCGAGCATACGTAAAGTTGTTGGTCGTGTTGGAGATGATGCGGCTGCGGATGCGGATATCACCAGTTGTCAGCTGCGTTAGAGGGTACGCGTCATGGAGAGTGACTAGATGTTGCTTTGTATAGTCTGCCTTTTCCAATATCTGAATCTGAGGGGCTGGAGGAGCCATGCTGGGCATGAATAGCGGGAGTAAGAAGATGTAGTTCTTCTGTACTAGATAGCGGAAGTATAGATAAAGCACAATGATGGGGAAACTTGCCCTATGAGTGAGCACATCATGTCGGCTTGCCTGGCCCACACTGTCGGGCCGCAGCGGATCACGGGTCATGAGTGAGATCTCGGTGTGACTCAAAAGTAAGCAGAAGGAAGATGTCAAGCTGTTTGCGGAGAAACAGGGGGATAGATCAAACATGTACACACAATAAATCCAAGTATGCGCACAACAAATGCGACTTTTATTACCATTAGCCACATCCAAATGGTGCTCGTATTGATCAAATGTGTGTCTATATTTATTTCGCGGTCCTTTTTCTTTATGAGCCGGTTGATGTGATGGATGGATCCTGCATGGCAATTGGCCGGTCATGCAGTTATTTGGATTGGCGTGTTAGCTGTGGCATATGACTATATCTTGGTGTTGATACCTCTCGACGTATGGGTTAATGACAGCAGAGAGGCTTGTCCAAAGCACAGGCCGATATAAGTCAGACACCGAAGATTGTGTCTTTACTCGTTTTGTTCATTCAATCTCATGGTGTCAATACATACATGTACCTTCAAGGTATGGGCTTAGGCAGCAGAAACATATCTTATATAAGCGAGCAGTTGAGTCAGGCTGAACTGAGCCCATGAACCCCCCCCTGGCGAACTAATCCTTCTCCAGTGTGCGTTACGTCTCGTCCGGACCAGACTCTCTCACCACTTCTTTCATATTCAACAGTTTAGAGCAGAGCAGATGGCTCCTACAATGCCTCCAAAAGCCCCAACGGCCACTCCGTCAATCAACCAGCTCCTTCGCTTGCACTGCCGCGAGAGGCTCGTTTTGCATCCCGTGGAATGGACTCATCGTCATCTCGAGCTCTTGGAGTGCTCGTTTGAGCAGCCGATACCAGAACCCGCGTCTGGGTACCTATATGCTCAGGTGCCTACAGAAAAGCAGCTGCAAGATAATCTTGACGCCCGTTACGTGAGGCAACTGGCCTCTCGCCGCGGTCGAGGGGCTGGGGACTTCGCATGGCGCGAGGCACAGCTGGGACGGATTCTCGCGTCTGACGAGCATTTCTCCATCCACTATAGGTGAGAGTCTCACGCTCTGTTGTCTCTTGATGCATGCATTCTGATGTTGATTCCTCGGGTCAGGGCGGGAATATACTTCCACTTTGATGACCGTTCCTGCAACCTCCCTTGCATTCTGGTTGGTGACTGTACTGGTCAACGAAGCAACATACCTTTCGCGGCCTGCATCGATCGCTTTGACATTGAGAACCAACGCTACGATAGGGTAAAAGCTTACAGAGGAGTCCGCCAGAGTGAAGCCACGAGTTCTTTGCGCAGCCTCCAGTTGAGAAGACTAACACCAAGCAATTACTGTAACGATCCCTATATCCTAGCACTCATGATAGCGCTGGCACAAGGTCAGCGAGCGGCACTTGAGAGCAACAATGGTGCGGAGAGAGGCTTTCGAGTATGATTTCTCCTTGCCAACGGTTGCTCATATATCGATCACGGCATGCAAACTAACGGATCTACAAGCCCCAGGTCTTGATGACAAGCTACAAGGAGAAGCACATTCATCTTTTCACCGCCGAGATATCGTCTGCTTTCCTAAAAAGGCTTGATGTCCCTTGTTCAACTCCACTGGCGCAAGAACCGGTGCTCATACAACATATACTGGTGTCGCTTAAGCCATATGCAACTTTTCGGCGCCGCATATTCCAGCTGTTACTTCGCGAAAATATACGGGAAGCAGCGCATCTTGATGGAGATGCGTGACGATGCCAATTCTTTTGTTCTCATCGGCGTCTTTGATTATCCTGAAAAGCACGCTTCAACTCTGTGAAGGCTAGGGGAATAGCACTCCTGGCGTGGCCTGGAGGCTCCTATGGATATTCCCCATCATCAAATGCCACCCAATCCTGATGTAAGCCCCCGGTGCATGCATGCATGTATGTACCCTAGAGAGCACCAAAGAGTCATGACAGAATGGCGCAGACCGTGACGGTGAACCATTAGGTATTGGAGATCCACGTGTGCTCTTGCTAATGCGAAACTGCCTATAGTTGTGTACATGTAATAGTTGGTTGCAACATGAGGTGGAATGATTGCCGTGGTGCCAAATCTTCTCACATCCCACGCTTCAGGCATGGGGGCACACTCCCTCCCTATTAGGAGAAATGGGAGCACGGTTAACCACCATGTACGTACACATCGGTAGGTACTCCTGGGTCCCGAGGATACCTTCATGGTACTTTGCTGGAAACAACGTGCCCAAGCTGTTGCCTCAGACGGGCACTCGTCAGGCCTCCAAGACTCGGGGCGGGGTTGCCACTTCATACCTGTAATTGGTTCGTACCAACATGTACTTTGGGCCTCAATTTCCCGGGGGCCTTGCGATGAGATACTCCAACTGGCTTCCTCTACTCTTCATCACCGAGTTGATGGGCTGCCGGAGCCGCGACAAGGCATTCGTCAGCTAATACGACGGCCCTCAACCGGGCAAGCCTACTTTGATACTACGGCTAGGATCCTTGAATGCCCGAGCTGAAAGAAACAGAGCCAGATCCTCATGATGCCATCACGACCGTCGTGCCGCGAAGACTTCGAGGTCGCCATCATCTGCGCGTTGCCGCTCGAGTACGACGCCGTTGCTCTCCTGTTCGACGAGTTCTGGGATGAAGACGGCGATCTATACAATCGGGCGGCTGGAGACGCCAACATCTACACAACTGGTCGTATAGGCAAACATGATGTCGTGCTGGCTCTGTTGACTCACATGGGCAAGGTCAACGCCGCCTCGGCGGCCGCTCACATGCGGACAAGCTATCGAGGTCTGAGGCTCGTGATTCTTGCAGGAATCTGTGGCGGCGTGCCCTACAATGGCCAAGAAGAGATTCTGCTGGGCGATGTCGTCATTAGCAAGACTCTCGTTCAATACGACTTTGGCAGAAGATATCCCGATGAGTTCCAACGCAAAGACACCGCCCAAGACAATCTGAGAAAACATGACAGAAATACCGGCAGTCTTTTGGCGATGTTCGCCACAGCCAACGGCCGAGACAAGCTTCGAGACAAGACATGCCAATTTCTCAAGCAGCTCCAGGAAAGGGCTCTGAGGCACCAAGCCAAGTATGACTATCCTGGGATATCTGAAGATCGGCTATTCGAATCGAGCTATCGCCACAAGCACCGCAACTCGACGACTTGCATTTGCAACAAGTGCCATGGAAGAAAAGATCCAGTATGCGACGAGGCGCTTGGCTTGTCGTGTGATGAGCTAGGATGTGACGAAGATTACCTCGTTCCAAGGAAGCGAGGCAAGGTGCAAGACGAGCAAGACAAGGCGACATCTCCGACCGTCCATATTGGCGCCGTTGCGTCAGGTGACACGGTGATGAAGTCGGGGGAAGACCGAGATAGAATCGCCAGGAAAGAAGACGTCATTGCGTTTGAGATGGAAGGGGCTGGGGTGTGGGAGGAAACCCCATGCATCGTCGTCAAGGGCGTGTGCGATTACGCTGATTGTCACAAGAACAAGAAGTGGCAGAACTTTGCAGCAGCCACGGCGGCAGCTGCTTCAAAGGCTATTCTCGAACGATACATCCAGACGGATAGGGTGTTACGTCCCATTCAAGCGGAAAGGGATGGTGTCCGACCTGTCGAAGAGCCACCAAAGTGTCATTTCCTGGTCCCCTTTGGACGGAACCAGAATTTCGTCGGGAGACAAGCCATTCTGTCAGAGCTTCTGGCAATGATCCGACCAAGCGCGAACAAGGATGACTGCCAGAGGACTGCTCTTGAAGGCCTCGGAGGAGTTGGCAAGACGCAGCTTGCGATAGAGGCCTCATACATGATCCGTGATGAGCATCCCGACTGCTCCGTCTTCTGGGTACCTGCGTTGGACGCGGCCAGCTTCGAGTCTGCCTATCGCAATATCGGCAGACATCTCAACATCAAGAACATTGATGACAATGGCGCCAACGTCAAGCAGCTGGTCAAGACTGCTTTAAGCGACGAGAGCAGTGACAGCTGGCTCTTGATAGTTGATAACGCGGACGATGTCACTCTGCTGCTCGGAGCTGCTGGACTTTCGGCCCATCTGCCATTCAGTCGAAGGGGTTCGATTCTTTTCACGACACGGAACCACGAGGCAGGGGTGAGGCTCGATATCCCGTCAAGGAACATCATCCACGTCGCCGAAATGGGCCAGGATGAAGCCTTGAGCCTACTGCAGCACGGCTTGACAGAGAGCCAGACGAGCAACGTGGAGGCCACGAAGAAATTACTCGACTTCCTCGCAAACCTACCGCTAGCCATTCGACAGGCTTCGGCGTACATGGCAGCGAAGTACATCTCGACCGTGGACTACCTCGAGCTCTGTGAGTCGGACCCTGAGGACATGATTGACCTACTCAGCCGAAATTTCGAGGATCGACATCGATATAGGGAGGTTCAGAATGCCGTGGCCACGACGTGGCTAATCTCGTTCAACCAAATATTGAAGCACAACCCGCTGGCGGCGGAATACCTGAAGTTCATGAGCATGCTGGCGGAGAAGGATATTCCCAAGTCTCTATTGCCGACAGCCAAAGGCATCGACGCCATGGACGCGATCGGTACGCTCAAGGCATTTGCGTTTATTGTACAGCGGGAAGGCTGTGACTCCTTTGATATGCATCGCCTTGTGCGATTAGCCATGCGAAACTGGCTAGACAAGGAAGGGCAACTGAAGCAGTGCGCAAGATCTGCCATGAAGCGACTTGACCAGGCGCTTCCCTTTCCGGAGGCCGAGAACAGCGACAAATGGAAAAAGGACCTAACGCACGTCGAGGCTGTCTTGAAGCTTGGAGATGAGTTCGTGGGCGAGGAAGAAGCAGCCCAGCTTCTTAGGAAGCTTGTCCACGGTAACTTTCTGCTATCACGATTTGAGCAAGTAGAGCAGGTGGGTTGGCAAGCACTCGAGCATTGGGAAGAGACGTTTGGCAAAATCCATCCATGCACACTCTCAATCAGAGATCGTTTTGGGTTTGCTCTCGAGGCACTGGGCAAACTTGAAGCAGCGGAGAAGATATATCTGCAAACGCTCAGCCTCCGCGAGCAAAGCCTAGGGGAACATCATCCGGGTACCATGACCACCATGAATAGCATCACGAAGCTGTTGCTTAGACAAGGCAAATGGAAGGAGGCGGAGAAGATGGGTCGTCGCTCATTCAAACTCCATGAGAGAGCACTGGGGAAAAGCCATCCACATACCCTACTCAGCATGGACAATCTCGCGGGGGTCTTGCATACGGTCGGTCAGGGTAAAGAGGCACGCAGGATGGAAAAACAATGCTTTGAGCTTCGTAAAGAGACGCTCGGCGAGAATCACCCGGATACATTTTTCAGTAGGATTTGCATCGGGTATACACTGGATGCCCTACTCAGCATGGACAATCTCGCGGGGGTCTTGCATGCGGTCGGTCAAGGCGAAGAGGCACGCAAGATGGAACAACAATGCTTTGAGCTTCGTAAAGAGATGCTCGGCGAGAATCACCCGGATACATTTTTCAGTAGGACTGGCATCGGGTATACACTGGATGCCCCTTGGCGACACGGAGAGGCAGACAAGACATGTTGGGCCCCCATAGATCTTCCCGATCCCGTCAGTCTAGGCCTTCGCAAGCCCGACAATGGGCTTGGCAGCCTCCTCGACCCGGGCGAAGTCTTTGCTTTGTTCGACTCAATCGACAAACGGTTCGGAAACCAGTACAGCAGGGCAGCAGTGCCATTACCCATGCCACCATGCATGCCTTCTGGTACGCTGATGGGTGAAGGCCCCCTAGCTGTTCTACTAAATTGGCAAATCGAAATCCGCGAAGCCCGCTTGGACGACATATGCAGGCGACAATCACTGGCCGATGTGATACGTTTATACTCTCAACAATAACAAGGTACCAGGAACGGGCGGTTGTGGTCATCTTGCTTTGTTCGATTTCCTATACATTGGAAGATTGATGAATCACAAACACGTCCTTGACAAGTTTCCATATTTGGATGAATTTACTATTCGAGCATACTACTCACTACTCGTATCTTGAGCCGAACCCGACCGGCCGGTTTTGATTCACGTCAGGAATTGCGGACGGAAAATGAGTTCATCTTCTTCCTGAACGCCACAAGACACGCGTCCAAAGTCCGCTTCATCCACACACACAGCCATGCGCCGCCATCTGACTGGCAACCAAGCCACCACAAAACGAAGTCATCATGACTAATTGTCCTTCTCCCCCATTAGTACGTACTTTATGTTATGCAGACAAAAACACGGACAAGACGGGGAAAAAAGAACATTGAAAAAAACGGAAAAGGAAAAAAGAGCAAAAAAATCGAATTGGTCCTCATCCAATCACATTCACCCCGGCCTCCGGATCGGTAACCCCGCCTACCCAACCAGGACAAGCTTTGCCGTCTAAAACCCCGTCAAACCCGCCACTAGCGCCAGTCGCTTCCGTCATAGCCCTACGAACTACGTCATCGATGGCCGAACTGCGTCAAGGGTCGCGCGTGCCAAGGAATTATGCCATGCGTGGTCTGCTTTGCTTGTGCTTGCGCTTCCATTATGTCTTGCGCTTCGGTAATCCGGACGAGGTACATGGCCATGGTGTTTTACTTGGGAAGTTGAGTGAATACTTGCAGAAGCTCGCGGAAGAACCAGGATCTGCATTCCAGATAGCAAAGTACACATGTACACACTAGAACCGGGCGAAAGCAGTTTGTCCGCTCTCCGTTGGCTTGTTTGGGCCTTGTAGTACTTGTAGCTCGCTCTCCTGATCATCATCACGGCATCTCTCTTGTTCTCTTCAACCTCTTCCTTCTTCGATTCCCAGGCTCTCGTTCATGATTCCCCTTGGCAGCGCTCATTCACTTCCCGCCTATCCCAGTAGTTGATATACACCACATTATACCGTCCGCTGTAGCTTCAATCCTCCACTCCCTCATAGAAAGTCGAGAAAACCAGCCCCAACCCAGCCCAGCCAACCAGCCAGCCAGCCACAAACACAAAACAACAATCTAGCCAAACCGCCATGGCTGCCAGAGGCCTCATATCATACTGGGTAAAGCAACGCCCCCAAGCAAAACAACAACAACAACAACAACAACAACAACGTCCCCCCCCTTCCGCCAAAAGCCACACGTTCCTAACCACAGTTTTCCCCCCAGATCCTCCCCGTCATCTCCAGCCTCGTCTGGTGCGGCATGCTCCTCGGCCTCCTCCTCTACTGGGTCGTCGACACAAACACGACGCACTACTCGTGGATGGGCAACGACGACCAGATCGCCTTCATCAGCGACATTGGCGCCAGCAAGCTCAAGCCCCTCTTCATCGCCGGCTCCGCCGTCACCACCGTCTTCCTCGACCTCGCCTTTGCCGCCGAGCGCTGGCTGCGGCACAACGGCCGCCTCGTGCCCAACACCACCGTCAAGGAAAAGGTCCTGGCCGTCGTCAGCATCGTCTTTGCCGTCATCGGCACCGCCGGCCTGATTCTCCTGTCCATCTTTGACACGCACCACCACCACAAGGCGCATGACATTTTCCTCCTGCTCTTCATTGCCGGGTACCTCTTGTCCGCCGTCTTCATCTGCTGGGAGTACTATGATCTTGGAATATGTAAGTTTATCGAAAAGAGATCGTCTCGTACCAAAAAAAAAACGATGCCAGAATGCTCATGCGTGATTTTCCTCTCAAAAACAGACAACCGCCAGCACCGCATCCTCCGCATCTCCTTCTGGATAAAACTCACCTTCGTCATCGTCGAGTTCGTCCTCGCAATCGTCTTCGTCGCCACCAACTGGAGCAACAACGAAAACGTCGCCGCCGTCTTCGAATGGGTCATCGCCTTCATCTTCACCTTTTACATCCTCTCCTTCGTCGTCGACCTCCTCCCCGCCATCCGCACCAAGCCCGTCACCGCCCGCTTCACAAAGGCCCACGAGATGGAGTCGGCCAACAATAGCCAGCACGGCAGCACCGACTACAACCGAGACGATTACAACCGATATGCCTTTCAATGAATGGAGTTTGCATGAGCTGAGCTGAGCGCAGGGAATAATGCCGTAACATTGAGGGTTCTCTTCTTTAGTTTTGGTTTGTTATTGTCGCAAACGTGTACGACTAACGAGAGAGAGGAACGAAAAGGGAGTCAAGAAGCATCCAACATGGCGTTTAACAGGTTGAGCATGTCATCATGCAACGTTTATTTCTATAATCTAGATGTCTACAAGTACCAAATCATTAATGTATTTTTATCGTTTTGCACCCCCCCCCCCAAGGTATCAATTCTTAATCTTGTAGTTTTCGACATAATGAGAAACGATCATGCATGCACTCTGGGACCGTTGACGCCGTCAGCGTGAGGAAAGCACAACTATGGCCCTCATGGCATAATTCTCCGACCCGTTACATCTCCAACGATGATATTCTGGTTATTCATGACTATTACAAGGATTATACATGAAAAATATGGCGCTTAGTAGTGGTATAAAAAAAAACAAAAAGGGGGATGAAAACCCAGGAATGTTTGCCAAACGCCATCATCGTATATCCGGGCAGACAACAATCAGCCCTCGTCCACCAGGTCAGACATTTTACACCCAAGCAGCAGAAGAAAAGCACAAAGACTCTCATTGATCCATCATTTCTTTGAACCGAGAGTCCCGCATGGGGCTGTTACCCTGTCGCGGGGGTTGATCCAGGATGGCCCGAGGCGTCTCGAAGCTCTCGACATCACTGCTTCTGCGACTTCCCGAGCTGACCGGGCTCACGCCGCGAGAGTCCCTGTTCAGAAGCTGGGGATGAACTTCGGCAGTCTCTTCGACGCCGCTCCTCCCTGCAAGCGTCACTTCACGCATGCTGGACGAGCGGTTCTCCAGGCTGCCCGTGCTGCCACCCGGGCCAGAGTCCCTCAGCGCGGCGCCGCCGACGAAGCTCTTCTTCTTCTCTTCCGGCTCGCTGAGGGACTTGCCTCGTGTGAAGCGATTCTTGATCCAGCCCTTGACCCGTGCCGTCGGTGACGTGGGTGCTTCGGGTGACTTCTTTGGTGAGCTGTCGGCCATGTTTGCGGCAGTCTCCTGCTGCGCGGGCGGAGTGGTCACTTCTGGCACGCTGGAATTTCGCCTGCTCTGCGGGTCCGCCTCTCGCCCTTCCGTTTCTCCCTGCATCCTTGAGTCGAAGGCCCCCGAAGCCGCCTCCGGCTCCGTCCTGGACTTGCGCTTTTCCTCCTTGGCCAGCTTCTTCTGTTCGACTTTGGCCATCTTTTCTTCCTCTCTCTTCTGCTTCTCCTCTTGCTTCTCTTGTTGCCTTCTGGCCTTTTCCTGTTGCTTATCCTCTTCTGTCGACAAACAGCTGTCAGAAACAGTTCACCAAAACACGATAGCAGCAGACCGAGACAATGCGGCCGTTATCTTTCCAACATACCTTTGGCCTTCTTGTGAAGCTCTTTCAGCTCCCGTTCGCGGGCCTTTTCTCTCTCGGCCTCGGCCTTGTTTGCTTCTTCTTCCATTCGAGCCGCCGCCACACGCTCCCGTTCGGCCTCGGCCTTCTCGTGGATGTTATCAAGTACGGGCCTGACTCTCCTGGCGGCGATGGCATCGATTTCGTCCGCGTCCATGAATACTCCGCCTCCGATATCCACCCTGCCGTCGCCTTCCGTTCTTGTATCATGTCGAAGCTGGGCAGTCTGCTGGGCTCTGAATTGCCAGTCACCCAGAACCGTGGGGTTCATCTTTCCAGTCTCGAGGTAGACTTTCTCGTCCATTCCCTGGAGGCTGGCCTTGACGTTGCGCTGCGCAGCCGTGTAAAGGGCTTCTCGGTCTCGTTGACGCTTCTCTTCGTCCACTTGTTCGAGTCTGGAGGAGAAGAGGGTCATTTGTTGGCGTATCAGGTCGGAGCGAGCACGGCCTTCCATGTCGCTGTCACTGGCGGATCGACGGCGCAGCTTGTTGCCAATGGTAAACCGGCGGCGCAGGGGCCTATCAGCGCCATAGTATTCGTGGTATCGTCGATTTCTGTCGTGCTCATCTTGGAGCTTGGCGAGACGTGCCTGCGCTTGCCTGTACGCCGCTTCCTGTAAGTCGACATAGCCATTCGTCGAGGTCTCTCCAGCCCCGGATTCCCCGCCATCGCCCTCGTGCCGCCTCTGCTGCTGCCGGTACATTTTCTTTGCCATCTCCACCGCTGACTGGTGAATCCTTTCGTTGTCGGTCTGTTCATCGACTTCGGGCTTTACGGGAGGGTGTGAGGTGAACATGTTGCGGGTCATGGTGGTGACTGGAATTGCGCCGGTGTCCTCGACTGCTGGCGACTTGTTCATCGCAGCACGATGAGCTATGGATGCCCCATTCAGAGCACTCACAGAAGCCTTGGTTGCGTCTGGAAGCAACGATTCCTGAGGGTTGGAGATTGACCGCAGTCTCGAGCGAGGTGTGCTGAGCTTCGAGGGAGCCATGGCTCCCTTGGCAGCCACCAGGGACTTCTCCCTAGGGGAGCCGGGCGGTGAGCTGGCCGCTTTTGCCGATTGGACTCGGCTCGCATGGAACGCCTGCGTGGCGGCAGAGCTCCCGTGCGACGTGGTCAGCGTGACCGGCTCCGGCTCCGGGTCTGGCCGCCTCGCGCTGGCGCTGAAGGCCTGCGTGGCGGCCGAACTGCCCCACGAATCGTACGAAGGCTTCTTGACGCTCGACTGTCTGTATGCGGTGCTGGCAGAGCCGACGGCCAGCACGGCCGCCTTGGTGCCCGTTCCGTCCATGGCGGGCTCCCACATCGGTGACATCTTGTAGTCTCTGGCCAGAACTGCGGCGGCCGATGCCGATGATGCCTTGTCCGGCTTCCACACCTCGATGGGCTTGTGAGTGAACCAGCCGAGAGATGCCGCGGCGCTGGCTGCTGCGCCGCCTGGGCTCAGACCGGAAGACGGGAAGCTTGGGAGGCTGCGAGGATCGGCGTATTTCAGCCTTCCGGAGGTCGACACTGCGATAGAAAGTCAGCAGGGAGGGCCGGGAACAGATGCGAACGAACAGATGACGGCGAACATCTAAAGTCGACGTGCCGCTTAGACACGGGACAGCAAGGGCCAGCACGAGAAGCGAGTCCTACGGCGGGATAGAGCACGCAGATGGAGCATATGACGGAGCTTGCCAGCAGACGAGAGCAGTGAAAACAAGTGACAAAAGAAAGTTAAAAGAGGAAAGCGATGATGGGAGGGAACGGGATGGTGCTTCGTTTGCTCCTTTGCTTCGTTCTTTGGTCCGCCTCCCTTCCTCTCACCACCGCCGGGTCAAGACATACATGGACTGTGGGATTCCGGCCCATGAGAGCGCGAGGGCGACTTTGCCACTGCCACGGATGGCGATGGCCGCGCTTCTTCCCCAGCTTCTGCAGCTGTTTGCATCATTCAGGCCCCGTCGGGGTGGGGTGACTCCAGATCAGATACGAGGCCAGACGAGGGAAAAGGCGGTTAGTGAGCCGCCGCCAGTCCGAAAGAAGGATGTCGCAGTGCTGGTCAAGTGACGCTGCACTGACAGGGACGGGCGCGATACGACGTGAGTACGAGAGAGTACGAGAATGCAGGATAAGCTGCTGCTGTTTTAGACGGTGTCGAAGGTAAATCGTGTGTCAAAGAATGGATGGGTTCAATAATGGATGGCCGAATATCGTAGGTGAAGGGTCAAAAGAGGTTGCCGCTTTGAGCCGATGGAGTTGGATCGTCGTCGTGGTGTTGAGAGAGTCGTTGTCCCGTCGCCCCTTTTGGCAGGCCCTTGTTTCTTCTTTATGTACCTGTACAGGTGCAGCGAGGCGAGGCGAGGCGAGGCAAAAGCAAGAAGCCTGGCCAGGCAAGGTCGGGTAGTATTTGATTGTCTCGGATCAGCCAGTGTCAGCAAGTTTCGTCGTTTCGCGAGGCGGGTTGGCGGGTTGCACGGATCGATCGCAGCGTCCTGCAGCGCCTTGCAGCGTCTCGCAGCGTCTCGCAGCGGCGCAACAGGCAGACGGCTGCAGCCAAAAGAGAGGCGCGTGGAGCGAATGAATGAACGGTGGCGGTGACGATGAGATGAATCAAATAAACAGATACCTACAATGTCAATATCGATGTCGATGCCTGAACAAGGCAGAGAGGTTGTAGCAGAGCACGTCTAGTTTACTACCTAGAGCTGGAAGATGGGCGGAACAGATGGGCTTATGTAGGTAGGTACAGAAGCAAAGCGCCTGCAAGGTGGAAGGCACCACCCTGAGGCCGGCAGTGTTCATTCCATCATCGAAATAGAATGATGATGGACTCTTTTTTCGCACTTGGCGGTACTTGTTGGTCCGCTGTACCTCCGCCTTCTTCGCCGGTGCAGCTTCAACTACCTACCAAGGTAAAGGTACATAGGTACCAGCCGACTTATAGCTGAACGAGCTTCTACCACCTAAATCGGTTCTCGTCCAGGGATAGTACGAGTAGTGCCGACTGTGTCAAGGAAATAGTAGACAAGACAAGACAAGACAACATGCCAGAAACACACAAGACACAGCCCGCACCCATGCTCCAGCGACAGGCCTGACGTCATGGGGCTCGAGCTAGATGCTGGTGCATGACGCTATTCCAGCTTCAACGCCCTTTTGGCAGGCATTTTCAAGCTGCCAATCTCCAGAGCCCCGACCAGCTCTTGTTCGTTAGGGCCCCGGCTAGTCCGCAGCCTCAGGCGGAGACGGATGCTTATACTCCTTGACTCTCTTTCTCGCTGCATTAATCAAGCCGAGTCTGATCTATACGGATGCACAGTACTCCGTATATACGATCAAGATCCCTTTCCCATCCCTGCCAGCAGCTCGTGTCGATCGACAGCCCTTGTCCTGTTGTGGAACACAGCTGAGGCGGGTAGGCACATTAGCATTCCGTCAAGACAAGACCGCGTCCTGGTCGTCGTCGCGGATGGTTCCCAGATTGCCAGATAAGGTACTCCTCGTACTTGATTCTACCGAGTCAGTATCCACGCGTGAAGTCGTTGACGGCCTGTTCCGATCACCTCGTATCAAGCACGCCATGTGCTATTAGTACCTTGGAATGCCATGTAGGTATGTAATGGGTATAATACATAAGGGTTCGGTCATCATTACCTGGCATCGTTGGGAGGCTTATACCCTACTCTGTCAAGCAAGCATCTGACGAATCCAGACCAAGGTCAGAGAGGCTTGCTCCACCATTTATTAGTACAATGGAAGTAAGGGGGCCTCCTCGAGCTCGACTCCAACAGCCGGGTGACACGGGGTGACGGACAAGTTCCATCTTGTCTTCACTCTATCCCCAGCTGCACCTCACGTTAGCTACTCGATTCCTTCGGCACTCGCTCACCTTCCGTCCGCGAGGAGTGCCTAGCTAAGCCCCCGAGTTTGCGTACAACTCTGAGGTACCTCTGTATAACAGAAACCCTCGATGGCCTCAATACCCATGTGGCTTTCTGGCTTCATGGGGGCTGAGCACAGTGACGTAACGTCGAACCCTCAGACTCGGCCCATGTGCGACTCGAAATCCGTCAGACTGGATGCACAGATGTATGAAGTACATACTTCCTCCGTGGAGCCACCAGAAGACTGGCGCAGCCTCTTTTTCAGCCTCCAAGCATTGATACCCGTCTTAGGCGTCCGTTGCTCCGGCAGTTATTCCCTGCCTAGGAAATAGGTAGCTGCCTCGCAAAATGGAAGCCCTTGTGGTATTGTGATTATTTCTGCTGCCGAGCAACTGGGGGAAACGGCGTCAGGCACCTTCTGCTCATGTCTGTTGCATCTGTGCGGGAATCTTCAAGCTTAAACTCTGGGCCTATAAGTGGAGGGGTGGCGATACGTGATGATGGTGATATTCATATATCAAACCGCAGCCTTGATTAGCCACAGATTGACAACCACAAGCAGAATCCAACAAGTAAGAAAAAGCCGCCCTTAATCCCACGATGACTTCAAAACACAGAAACGGTAAAGTATCTAGACTCCGAGGCTCTCTTTTTCAAAGGTGAAAAGAAAAAAAGTCATGTATCCAGGGTAGGTCATCATGGTAAGGTGCCGAGTCACGGATAGCAACATTAGCGCTGCTGACCATCAAGCAAACAAGGCACCAAACAAAGAAACCCCTGCGCTCGCAGACACATCTGTCAATGCTTTCATGTATCCCTGTGCAACATCAAGGTCCTTCTCTTCACATGAAGCAAACAACAACAGCATAGAAAGGAGAGGAAGGAACAACATTATCCACGCCTCGCTCACTCAACTCACTCACTCGAAATCAACCATGGAGCCCGAATCCCGGCTGGCAAAAGTGCCCAATTTCAGGGACGTTGGCAAAACTGTCAACCAGTTTCTGGGAAAGAGGTCTGGACGCACACACGATCCCCTCTACTGATGGCCATGTGAACTGACCGGCAATCGTGCAGAACCATCCGAGAGGGTCTCTTGTTTCGATCCGGAAGATTAGGTACGAGCGTGATGCAGCTCATAGGGGCAAAAATCATGAAATAGTTTATCGAGCTCACCTTTCCTCGTTCATCGGTCACCAGACGACGCCACGCCTGCAGACAAGGAGCTCATTCACGACCAGCTCGGCATCAAAACAATCCTCGATTTACGCACAAAGTAAGTCATACATACTTCTGTCCCCCGTCTGGAGACAGGAAAATAGGCATCTTCTGGCAGCCTGTTCAACTCACACCAACTTTAGGACCGAGATTCTCAAGCAAATCAGGAAACACCGCCGTTCTGCAGAAGACGATGAGATCCCAGGCGTCGAATACCACCGCATCAAGATCAATGGCAGAGCGTTCGAGAGGCATCTACTGAGCCTGCTGTCATGGTGGGACTTTTTGTAAGAAAGAAGTCTTTCATCTCTGNGCGAGCGAAGCTCTGGTGCAGTTCCTCGACTTCGAGGCCCATCCTTCGCAGCACCAGACGTAGACTAATCTTTGCCATTCCCGCGGCTGTTGCCCCCTTCAAAGCAAGGTCATCTTCTTCTTCGTCTTCCAGTACCGCATAGAGGCCATTAGGGTTCTCAGCCGTCAGGTAATGCTGCCTCGAGGCCTCGTCTGCCTCGGCCTCGACACGCTCGACCACTGCGGCCCAGAACTCCGCGAAGCCCTCTCATTCTATACGTCGCCCCAGACACTGCCCTGCGTCATACACTGTACTCAGGGCAAGGATCGTACGGGTAAGATGTGCTCTCCCTGCCATGATATCCTCCCTTTTACCCGGGTTAACCACGGCCACTGATATAAATCTCACCAACACCTGATAGGTCTCATATGCGCATTGGTCTTGATGATACTCGACATCCCCCTGGCCGCCATCGAGCACGACTACTTCCTCACTGACGACGCACTCATGCCTACTCGCCCTCAGATGCTCGTAGAGATCCGCGAGATTGGCCTGACCGACGAATGGGCTAGCACTGCAAAGGACATGATCTCTTCCATCGAGCGCCACATCAGGGACAACCACGGAGGCTTGGACAGCTACCTCGACTCCATCGGCTTTGACCAGCACCAGCGCGGCAGAGTCCGGGAGACGCTCCTCTACTGAGCAGACGGAGCAAGTCGATAGAAGACGACTAGGCATGAATAGCACAACGTATCTCCCAAGCTTGACTCTTTGATCTTCATTTTGAATTTGATAAGAGTTTTCGTTTCATCGTTTTTCATTCTTTCGTCTTTTGTTTCTATGCGTCTCTTGCTCATGGGTATCGTTCTATTTCTTTCTAAATTGCCCCTGAAGCCAGCAGCGATACATCTTAATCTTCTCTGCTCTATTCACGAGCAACCGCCGGTCAACGCCGAGCTTCTCAATCGTAAATCGTGGCACGTCCGTCTCGGCGGCGTCTTCCGTGGCCTCCGGGCCTGACCAGATGCCGGCAAGTTCATCTTGATCAAAAAAGTACACGCGGGTGCCGTCTCCGCGGATGTAAAAGTTCTCCTCCATGTAACGCCCCTTTCGAAAGCGGACTTGAGCTAGATCACCTCTTCCATAGTCTCGGAAGCAGACCACTCCTCCGGGCTTCAGGGCTCTATAAACATTCCGCACTGCCTGCGTCCATTCTCGGGGCGACAAGGCGGAGAATACGAAAATCATAATGGCCAGGTCTACAGTACCCTCCTCGACGTCGGGCGGGAGGCTGTCTGAAGAAACGTCCCAGACATCGGCCTGCATGTGCTTGGTATCATAGGCTTCGCTATTGCGCATAACTTCTACGGCTTGCTTGGAAAAGTCGCAGGCATGAATCTTCAACAGAGGATTCTTGTTGTTGGCGAGGACTGGGAAGGCGGTATTACCCGCCCCGGCGCCAATCTCCAAGATGAGTTGTGGTCCGGCATCCTCCTTGGTCACCTCGGCCAAGATGGGAAACTCTTGTTGAAGCCACTTGCGATCCTTGAAGAAGTTGGCTGTGTTGTTCTTGTAGAACTTGTTCCACCACATGGCCGGGTTTGAGTTGAACCTGTCTTGATGCCCATGTTAGCAACACCGTATGCAGAGACCGTCGATGGGTAGAACAAATGTAGAAGGTAGGTCGGTTTGTCAGATGGGAGCGAAAGAATTGAAGGTAAGGTTTTTCATCAGATTACTCAGATGAACTATGCATTTGGATTGTGTATCATCACACAGACCGAGTTGAGAACTTGGAGACAGTCAAGGGGACAAAAACTTACTCTTGTCAAAGTCGGACACGGGAGACTGACGCTGCTTCTCGAACTGGCCCTCCGCATACTGCTTGTAAGCGTCGTCAGTCTCGACGTGGTCCCAGGCATTGAACTCGAAGACATCGTCTCCGGCTTCCAGGTAACGGCTGCCGAACTGGAAGGGATCGCTCCGCTTCAGGTTATTCGCGGGATCATGCGATCGATGGGGCGGCACATGGTTTTGAGCCTCGGACTTCTCAGCCTCAGTGTCAACTTGACAAGTCTCAACTTTGGTAGTCTGGGCTTTGGCAGCCTCAACAGCGTCCACGGCCTCAGCCGCCGCTTTGAGAGCAGCCATATCGTCCAGCCCCGAGCCAGCTGCACTGCCCGCTTCCACGTCGATCATCGCTGCAGCTGATCCGACAACGCATAAGAGCTTTACAAAGAAAGACTCGCGAGTGCCTTGTCGGCTGCTGGAGGTGAAAAAGTTCACCTTGAGAAGCGATTGGTCTTTGCGACGAGAAGGAAAAGATGGACAGAGAAGAAGAACCGGAAGAAAAAGAGAAGAGAGAGGAGTGGGAAAAAAAAAAGTTTCTATATCAATTGTTGAGTGGGGTGGAAAAGGCTGTAAGTTGATTGGCAGATGGCGTCGGTGCGGAACCTTGATAATCCGAACGAGCCACATTGTCGGAGGGAAGATGGGCAAGTGGGGAATGGCGATTAAAGTGGAGCACGGGTAGCTTAACAGTTGCGATAGCATCATGTGTTAAGAGCTGACCTACACCTTTCCTACCTTATCCATCTATTTGGAGCTCATTTCGCGACGCCAAAGATCCCGTCACCAGCCGTTGCGGCCATTGATAACAGGGCTCTGTGAGAAGCAACGATTGATTCTTCTCGTATCTTACTGCGTCACAGCTACCAGCGACCTCCGACATGCCGCCTCTATTGCTCCGACCCCATGCCACTCTCTCCCACGCCGAAGCCTTGCAGGTAGCCCAGCAAGCCCCCGAGTTCCTGCGGAAGAATCCTGCATCGTACTCAGCATCGCCATTGTTCTCGCTATTCTCTCCCCCAGAAAACGCTAAAACGTGGACAATATACGAAAACCTCTTGCTCGCCTGTCTACGGACTGGTGACTTTACAACGGCGCACCAATGCCTCGAAAGATTGGTGGTGCGATTTGGGGGGAGCGACGAGCGCATTCAGGCCCTCAAGGGCCTGTTGAAGGAAGCCGAGGCAACAGACAACAGCGAGCTGGAAAAGGTGTTGAAGGAATACGAGGCAATCTTGGCCAATGACAACACGAACGTGGTGAGTATCCCGGAAGCAAGTCGGCGAGGACAAGGCCAAGAACCAAGGCTGACTCTGAACAGCCAATTTCAAAGAGGAGAATAGCACTCCTTCGGGCGATGGGAAGAACAGCCGAAGCGAGCGAAGCTCTGGTGCAGTTCCTCGATTTCGCAACGACCGATGCCGAGGCCTGGATTGAGCTCTCGGACCTGTATCTGTCTCAGGGTCTGTACGCGCAAGCCATCTATGCTCAGGAGGAGGCACTTGTCATAGCGCCAAACGCGTGGAATGTAAGGTGCCCCCCCGAGGGAGATGTGTGCTGTTTTGAGGAGTGATACTGATGGTGACGGCCAATTTGTCTTTATTTAGCTCCATGCCCGCCTAGGCGAAATGCTCCTTATGGCCGCAGAGTCTGGTAGCGAGGGTCACCCTGAATCGCACCTCGCAGAAAGCTTGAAGCGTTTCTGCCGAAGCATCGAGTTATGCGACGATTACTTACGGGGCTACTACGGATTGAAACGAGTATGAGGACCGCAAATCGCCGCTGCAGAGTAGGTTCGCTAACCCTTGGGCCAGGTTACCGATAGACTCCTCGACGTGAACTCTAGGCCAAAGAAGCAATCAGATTCGGATGAGGTCACCCTGCCGGAAACATCGACAATCGAACAGCTCAACCTTGCTGCAACGAAGAAACTCGGCGATATTGTGCGAAAGTACGATTCCAAGGACCCTCTTTGGCAGGGCTACGATGCTGGAGAGGTGGCAGCTGCCCGTGCCTGTCTCTCAGAGTCAGTGCAAAAGATTGAGCGATGATGACGCGGATCGAAGTTGGAACTCGCCCTTCAAGTCGAAGATGCTTTCGAATCTTAGGTGGCCAAGTTTGTGAAGCTGCAATTTGGCAATTGTCTTGATATCCCTCCTCAGGTGGAATCATGTCCGGCTAGCAGCACGGAAGAGCGCAAGAGATTAGCTAGGCAAAGCCTTGGCACGTCGTACAGAGAGTACGTAATAGCTTGGAGTTGATGGACGCCTCGCAGATGATGCGGATTCGTGACACGTGGAGTGGCGATCGAGCTATTGGAACAAACAATGAGCATGGTGGGTGTACTATCCGAATTCGTGGCGACAATGAGAATATTCAGGGGATGAATGTTCAAGGTGGTTTTCTTGCCCATGCAACGACCCGGTGAATTAAGGCTTTTCGTCCTCGATAAACGGCCATCTTCCTGGAGTGTGATGTAAGGTATTCAAGAAGTCGGAGGGTCGGTACGCATTACTCTGGCCTTTTCTCTTCACACCCTAGATTTCCTTGTCTCCTCGTGATTCCCTACCTGTATCTGATATACTAGCAGTCCAAGGTATGTGACCATGTATGTCTCCCGCCCCCCGTCCTCCGTACACCGGGTGGAAAACTGCGGAATGAAAATAGTATCCGTTTAGGTACTTGTACAGATATGGCCCTTTTGCTGCTCCTCGCACAGCATTACGCATAGTGAATGCATACATGAGCACCAAGCAGTCCCGTGTCGGCCTGCGAGTGGCTCAGGCTGCGGCCGCCTCATCTGTTGTCGGGGAGCTGGGAAACCTCATACCCAATGGGAAGCATGCGTGTACTACTGCTGTGGTAGGCGACGAGATGCCAGGACGTACCGGATACGTGGACGGCGTTGCACTCTATTGATGGGATGCCAGACAACAGAGAGAGAGTGTCTTGGAGAGAACAAGACGACAGACTACATGTGCATTACGAGGAAAAACAGCAGAGAACAAGTACATACGCCATATGTGAACGCAGTCGAGGCCACGAAATCATATCTCTTATAATACGCCCGAGTTTACGAGGCGTTGCCTGATATAAGACGCAATGAGCGAGGCTATGAGCGGACCATGGAGAGATATCCACCGGCTTGAAAGCCAGGGCTGAAGGTTGAACCCAACAGATGCTTTCTATTCTTCTGCGAAGCAAGTGCCTTTATTGTTGAGTTCTTCTTCTCTCTTTTCCTATCCTTGTCGTCAGGATGCCCGGGATATTCTAGGCTGCCTGTTGCTGCCTGACAGGTTCATGTATTTGCACGCGCGCCGCCTGGGGACCATGAGTCAATCGATAGAGCCGGGTTGGGCGTCAATGCAGGTGATTCTCTTGGGCTCCGCAGCTTGAAGAAGTGATCCCTGTGGCCCCAGGGAAGGGGACGCGTATGAGTAAAAGAAAAGGAAAAAAAAAAAGGTTGATGATAATCATGGGAAAGGAAAAGCCCGCACACGGAGACGGGCGACTTCATGGGACCGAAGTCAGAGAGAGTGGTGGACAGATGTCGGATCGGTATGTATCGTGGGTTGAGTACCAATAACACCCACCTCGCCCTCCCTTGACAGTAAATGCTATGAAAGCTGCTGAGAGGCTTCGGATACTCTCAAACCTCCGCATCAAAAGCGAACTTGTGCATTTACCTGTACCGCTTCACCGCACGATCCAATACCGCAGCGTCAAGTCTTTCTGCCCGTCCCGGACGAAAGCACGGCAGTCCGGGCAGTGCTGCCATGACCTCTCGGCTTACAGCTGCTTCACCAGCGCCAGGAACACGTATCATGTTACATTGGCCTCGGCTCAGCGCATCTGCAGCATCCATCGGCTCCGGGGAGCTCCAGTTAACAATCGACGGAGGGAGAGGGGCGGTCGATATGTGCATGATATTTGACAATAGAGTACTACTACCATGCATGCTACTTCCTCGACTGCATGGGCTCTGCTCCGTACATGCAGAGGACCGCCAATGAGCTCAATCGCATCCAGCAATTTCTCTACTGTTTGTTGTCGTATGCAGAGAATCAGCATGTGAGCATCTGCAAGGCCAGGGGTGGACAGGCAGCCGAGAGTTGAGCATCCTGCAGTAGAAACCCACTCAGCCGGGCAGCTCTCAGTTGAGTCGCTGTCACGGACTGTGGCATCGTATGTGCGACTGCAGCCCGCTGTGAATTGACGTGCCTCAATCAATATATATGGATTATATCGTCACTTTTATAGGCTGATCTTGAGGGCTCGTTTGCTCGTCCATCATCGCCAGCAGGCGGTAAGCAGCCAAGGCGCCCCATCAGAGGCAGGCGGAGCGGCGGAGAGGATGTGTGGCTGAATGAAGGCGACCATTGCAAACCTGATCCGTGGTGAATGGAGAAGAAGAGAACGAAAGAAACAAGTCATGCGCACGTACGACAGAGTCAGCCAGCTCATACCTACCGTGCTATGTAGGGAAAGGCAGGTGGTCGCACAGCAGGACGGGTTGCAAGGACGCTTTCGCATCTCGTCCGCGGTAGAAGAAAAGCTAGAACATGAACTGGAGTAGGAGGATGAAAGAGTGAAGGAACAAAAGTGAAGGAGACCAGAATAAGCAAGGCCGGCAAGGTGTCTGCACCGCCCTGCTTTTGGGGGTCACCTTGAAGAGAGTTGCATGATTTGTACCCAGTCGCTTGGCGGTGATCAGCTTCATGTACCCTGAAGCCCTTTTTTCGCACAGCCTGCCATTTACAGGTACCGGTTGCATGGGCAACACGACACAGCCAGAACGCCACCATCTTGTTTCCTGTTCCAGGTGCGGCTTGCATCATAAGCACATGATAGAACAGACTCTGAGCATCTCGGCAAAGGGGAAAGGGCAGCAAAGACAAGCAAAAGGCGAATTCGCTTTTGAGGCACCTTCAAGTCCAAAGCGGCAGTGCTTTCGTAGCTCCAAGTTCATGTACCTCGCCTCATCTCTCATCCACTGCCCTTGATCCATCCAAATCCATTGAACCTTGATCCCCACGATTCGCCGCTAAGGCACTAGCAGGAGCTCCGCGCCGTCCCGCTGAGGGCCACAAGCCACAGCGACATCAAAAAGAGAAGGCAGTGTCTTCATCTGCACCACCCCAAGATGATTCATATTAGGTAGGTAGCTACAGAGTCAAAAAGACTGCTCGAACTCTATGTACTCTATTCAGTACCTACTTAGGCATGGATAGAAGCTTATACTGAGAGCAGAAGAACGGAGAGATAGCGGTAGAGAGTAGAATCCTCTACTCTATCTGGTTATAGGCTTGGGCACTCCTAAAAGCAGGACAATTTGCTTGGTGATGATGGGGCGGCTACCTCCAGCAACTCTCACCCACTCACTCTGTTTATTACTCCCTTTGTGTGGTTGTAGTAACAGGTGTTCTTCTGGTTCCCTGTTCTGTGTCTGTTACTTTGGGTTGTATTACGGCTGGCAGCGCCACACCCAGCTGGTTGCTCTACGAGATTATACCTGCAGATGCGCCCAGGCTGCCAGCAAGCATCAGAGTGCCGCCTTTGTACCGTACACACCAGGCACAGCCCTTGACCTTGCGCACTACCAGCTGTTGATGCCTGCACAGACACGCACACAATCCCACACCGTCTCCATCGTATCCTCACCTCACCATCGTCTTTTCCCTCTCCGTCTCCGTCTCTCATCCCGCTTCACTTCTACTAGTAGTACTTTGCTCTCTCTGTCTACAAAAGGTACCTGCCCAGCAAACTGTGTAGCTGTTCCCCCAACCGAGATCTCAGCAACCCCCTCACCGCCGATCGCCCACACAACCCCATCGAGGCTGGCCGTTGGTCTGCCTGTCACTGCATCTGACAAACGCCTTGTGTGTACCACCCCAACTGGCATTCTGGGACACTTTTTTCCCCCCTTCTTTTTCTCTTTTTTTCTTGCCCTTGAATTTTCCCCTTCTTTTGGTCCTCCTTGTACGTACCGACTGTGTACTCGGACTTTTTAAGACCTCGGAAAGCCCCTGCCCTCGCCCGCCGAGCGCCTTTCCGCCCGCTTCAGTTTCTCACCCGTCTGCCACCCTACTTCGTACCCGCCTGAGACACGCGAGGGAGCATCCAAGATAATACAACATTGCCTACTACGCCCACCTACCTTACTGCTCCGTATACCGTCATTTCTTCGCCCATCTTATTATTATTGTTACTTTTACGATTCCTCTCCCACTTTGTCTTCTGCAGCTCTCGGCTGGTAACCCGGCACAAGTGCACCCAGTTTCCGTAATCTGTCCCATCCTCGCAACCCAAGGACACCTTACCGGTACTTTTTCTCTCCCCCAACCGCTCGGAACTCATCGCATTAACTTCAACGAGGCAATAAGGTAAGGTAGTGACTTCTGCTGCCTTAGTCACTCTGCGACCAGCCCTTGATTCGCCCGAGTGCCTTCGATCTTCTCTCAGATTCTCCCTTTGCATCTACTTTTTCGCCTCCCTTTGCCGCTCCCTCCTCATCCTTCTACGGACCTGCAGAGGCTCGCAATCTTGGCCGCCCGAAATCGACCGTGCCATTGCAGTTTCAGGCTGCTGACCGAACCGGCTTGGGCTCGTTGCTATTTTTTTTTTCTCTCCCTCCCCCCGTTGCCGCCCGCCCTAAAAGCCACCCAACTTTGGTCCCCCGCCATTCCCTCCCCAGGTATTCTAGACACAAACAATCGTCCCATCGTTGGGCGGTCTTGTGCGGCTTGTGGTGAGTAGAACGAAGGCAATCCTGCCACAAGTTCGCCTGTGATGTGGTTAGTACTGCGCCCCGAGTTTGCCACGCAGCCCGCCAGAAGCTGCCTCCTGCAACCGAAGCGATCGAGAGATGCGATACTGACCGTCATCGCCCGACAGTGCCTACAGATACGCAGACCGACGACCCCAGCCTCGGACGGCCTCTTACGACAGGACCGCCGGCTACGACAGACGCCGCAGCCCGCCCTCCGCCTACTCGAGCGAGGAAGACTCCCAGCAGGGCGAGTACTCGGACGCCTACTCTGACAACTACGACGACGACTACGACGACGACCTCCAGCCGTCGGATTCCGCCTCGACGAACCACGGCAGGCCCCAGCTGCGCACCCGCTCCGAGCAACCCGCCACGAGGCGCCAACGGCCCGCGGCTAGACAAGACGCCTCCTACCATCAGCAGGTGCAGTCTTACGCACCGGCCGCACCGCCCAGCGTGGATCCCTCCGAGGAGTATGGCCACTATGGCCACTATGGCCAGCACCCGCACCAGCACCAGCAGCATCCGGCTGGTCGCAACAGCTACTATGGCCGTGGCCACCCGGCTTATCCCGGGCAGCAGCAAAACCACGTCGGCCCGTACATGGGATACAACGGCGGCAGCCAAATGGCGCCCTACGGCAACTACGGCGCCAATCCGTTCTCGCCCACCGGCTCGACCAACGGCAGTTACTATGCCGGCGACCAGAGGCACATGTACGACATGATGCCATACGGCGCTCCGCCTCCAGGGCCCTACTACAGCCCACAGCATGGGGCCCACTACCCCGGCATGCCGCCCCCCATGATGCAGCGCCACCTGCCGCAGCCTCCACAGCCGCCGCCCACTGAGGCTCCCGCTCCCGCCACGCCTCCCGCCCCGAAGGAACCCACTCCAGCCCCGCCCCCGCCACCCGATCCCGAGAAGGAGCGTCTGCAAAAGGAGCTCGCCGACTTCAAGGCCGAGCAGGAGAGGGCCGAGAAGGCAGCGAGGCAGCGAGAGCTGGAGGAGAAGATCCGCAAGGACGCCGAGGAAGCCCTGGCCAAGAAGATGGAGGAAATGAGGTTGCAGCAGGAAGAGGCCAAGAGGGAGATTGAGCGCGCCAGGGCGGAAGCTGAGCGCGCCGCCCGCGAGAGGATCGAAGCCGAGAAGAAGGCGGAAGAGGACAGGAGACGGGAGCATGCCGAGGCCATGGCCCGCGCGGAGGAAACTGCGCGATTCCGATTCGAAGCCGAAATCAAGGCCGCCGAGGAGCGGAGGAGGAGGGAGGACGAAGAGCGCGCTCGCGCCGAGGAAGCGGCTCGTCTCCGCCTCGAGGCGGCCATACGGGCAGAAAGCGCCGCAAAGGCCGCTGCTGAAAAGAAGGCCGCCGAGGAAGCGGCCCGAATCGAAGAGGCTACTCGCCTTCGCATCGAAGCGGCTATGAAGGCCGAGGCCGAGGCCAAAGCAGCTCAAGCCAAGAGGGAAGCTGAAGAAGCCGCTCGAATTGAAGAAGCAGCCAGACTCCGTGTCGAGGCGGCTCTCAAGGCAGAGGCGGACGCCAAGGCCGCAGCGGCTCAAAAGGCGGCCGAGGAGGCCGAGAGGCTCAGGCTGATCCAGGAAGAAGCCAAGGCCAAGGCAGAGGCTGAACACCGGGCCAAGCTTGAGGCAGAGAGGGAGGCCGCGCAAAAGGCCGCCGAGGCCGCGGCCGCTGCAAAGAAGGAGGCCGAGGAACTGAAGAAGAAGATTCAGGAGGAGACTCGGGCCACCCTCGAAGAAGCCGCGCGAAAAGCAGAGGAGGCGGCGAAGAAGGCAGAGCTGGCTCCCATCAAGTTTAAGGATGCTGTTGGCCGAAAGTTCAGCTTCCCCTTCCACCTCTGCAACACCTGGCAGGTATGTTCTCGGCTGTTGATGAAATTCCCTTGAATCATCCCCCCCCCCCCGGGGTCTTTTGTGTAATAGCTCCCTCCAGATTGGTGGACTGACATGTATAAAATTAGGGAATGGAAGAGTTGATCAAGCAAGCCTTCCTCCAGGTCGACGTCCTGGGGCCTCACGTCCAAGAGGGTCACTACGATCTGATCGGCCCGAACGGCGACATCATCCTGCCCTCTGTCTGGGAAAAGGTGATTGAGCCGGACTGGGCTATTACTATGACCATGTGGCCGCTCGACAAAGCACCACCGGTAGGCGGACCCAAGCTCCCTCCCGGGGTGCCTCCGATGCCCAAGCACGATCAGATGCCGCCGGGCATGCCACCGCTCAACCGACCGAGACCCGGCACCGGGATGCCCCAGATGCCCCAGATGCCGCCGCCTCCTCCTGGCTGGCACGGAGGCGCCCCTCCCCCGCCTCGGGGACCGCCAACGGTGCCTGCCGGCATCAAGATTGTCAACGCGGCACCGCCCAAGAAGAAGAGCAGTTCCAGCAGCAGCAAGCAGAACACCACCATGCTGAACTTCCTCTCTGGAAAGCCTGTGAAGAAGAAGTGAGTGAGCTGAAAGAATCCAACAAGTGCCCGTCCAGTGAGAAGCCTGGCTAACATCAGCCGTAGGTCAACGAAAAAATGATGCCGCTTCTGTCTCCTATTGCGTGAGATTAATTCAAGGAGGGAGAGGTGCTTTGATTACGAGTGCGTCACATATCCGAGCGACTGACTTTATGACTTCCTCCTTTTTGTTGTTATTGATTGTCTCTTCTTTCTCTTTCTTCCCCTTCTCCCTTCCTTTGTTTCCTCTTTTTTCCCTCTTATTCACTATCTTGCCATCTGGTTCTGATGATTTCATGCCCTTTCTTTTCTTGTCCTTGCTTTTGAGCGAAAGATTCCCCCTCTTGTTTCGCCGTCCGTGGTGGTTCAGCGCTCAACCTTTCATTGTGTTGGTTCGGCTTCTTCACATCCGGTTGCATTTGTCCTGGAGTATGCGGCATTCGCCTATGCGAGGGAGAAGGGTTGCGATGCGTCGAGTCTCGGATCGTGACGATGTCTGGCTTCGACGTCCTGCCCGGGCGGCTTGACACGAGAGACGGGGACGTATGGCGTATATGGAAGATGACATTTGGATATCAGGGAGCAATTTGGAGCAGGTTAGACAAAGGGGGATGGCTACGTCTGATGAGGATATGATCTATTTGCTTGCTCTGTAGTTTTCCTCTTCTCCTTCTTCCTCTCTTTTTAGTTGTTGTGTTTTCTACGGCTGCAACGGAAAACTGTTGAGCTACGAGAGCGGGGATGTTAGTTGTCGCGAGTCTAAGGGTTCTAAATATCTACCAATCTATCGAATCATCATAACCTGTCCAGCAAAATTCCCGAGTCTATTTCCCCCAATGCTTCTTCTGTTCTGTAGTATCGTTATTCATGAAATTCTCAGCGACGTCTGTAAAGGCAGCTCCGTGCTACAGGCGCTGCTGAGCGCTTAGCTTGTAGTGCACTCGCTTTTCAAAGGCTTCGATCATGAGGGCAGCCATCTTGTCGGATACGGCAGCGCTGACCGCAGCATAGAGAGGGTTGACGAACTCGAACGTGATGGTGAGCCGGACCTCGGTGGAAGGCGATGCTGCGGACTGCCGGGCGACTGGCGTCAAGGACCACAGCGTCTCAAGCGTCTTGAAGACGGACGAGGCGTCCTTGGCAGGGCCGTCGCCGGCGGAGCCGCCGCTGCGGGCCTCGACGGAGACGCCGGGGACGCAGCGGAGGCGGCTCGTGAAGGCCTCGTCGAAGCCGCCCCAGCCGACGTGCAGGTCGGCGAGGGCGGGCCAGCGGCGGCCGGAGGCGTCGGGCGGGGACCACTGGGTGACGCGGGAGTGGGAGCAGTAGGGAACAAAGGCCGAGTAGGAGTCGACGTCTGCAATGAGCTCGTAGAGGGGCTCGCGGGCGTAGGGGAGGGTCCGGGTCGCGACGAGGCTTTGCGGGGAGGTGCCGGGGAGGGAGATGAAGGCGCGGCGGGAGGAGGAGCCGGAGAAGGGGAGCTGAGTGGGTGTTGTTGTGTGGCGGAGGAGAAGCCGGTGGGAGGCGGTTCGGGCGGCCATGGTGTTTTTTTTTTTTTGGCGGTGGTGAGCGAGAGTGAGCGATGTAGATGAGGATGCGGATGCGGATGCGGATGCGAATGCGCCGTTTGGAGGGTTTGCGGCGAGGAGAATTAGATGGAGGAGGTCAATGCCATGATCAATGGATAGTAATTGACGACATTTAGAGAGCGAAAATGAAGAAAGGGAGGTCTCTGCTAGGCATAGAGCAAGATAAGGAGAAAGAAAAAAGCCGCAACATGTGCCAATTGCTATCGTCGCCTGGGACAAAAAGAAGAAGCCTTTCGCGAACCGACTGCTGCAGCCAAGGATGAACACAGAGGACGTCACAGCGGGTTTTCACCGGCCCGTGCGTGACAAGTCGCGCGCCTACGAGAGTACCTGATACACCAAAGCAAAGCTCCGAGGTTTCGGCGGCAATTCCGTCATGGCCCAGGTTCTCTCTTCCCGATTAACAACGAAAGGTACCTCTGATCGCTTGGGTGGAACGACGCAACCTTGGCCTTTCGTTAGCGGTCACGTACCTTACCTAACGCCTAACTCGACGGCTTGAAGCTATCTCAAGCTTCGCTGCATCTTTCCGTCTGCCTCTACATCTCTCTCATCCGGCTCGCCCCTCAACAGGCCCACGACAACGACTGCAACTCCGGACTTGAGCGCGATAGCAGGATGGTTGGGCTGCTGCGGGCCTCCATCTTCATCATTCCCTGACGAGAGCCACGCCTCGCTCGCTTCTCGAACTCTCTCCGCTCTCCGATCCGGTCTCTCGCCAGGCCTTTTCGCTTCCGTCCCTCGCAAGGCCCCGCGCGGGGCAATTCGTCGTTTCAACATGTAAATCTCCATTCGTCACGACGGGCATCAGAAGGCACATGCGCAGGTGAACGGTCGCTGACGGCGCGCAATGCAGGTTCGAGAAGTCGCTCTACGACCTCATCCGGGGTCTGCGCAACCACAAGGGCAATGAGAAAGAGTACATCCAGAAGACGCTCAAGGAGTGTCGCGCCGAGGTTCGCAGTCAGGACATGGGTTTGTCTCTCTTCCTTCCCTCTTGCCTCTTCTTTCTCCTCTCCTCTCGTCCTCGATAGTCTCTTGTCTCCTCGGACCGGATCGACTGACTGACTGATGGTGTCTTCTTATCTAGACCTCAAGGCAACGGCCCTCCTCAAGCTCATCTACCTGGAAATGGTCGGCCACGACATGTCATGGGCCTCGTTCCACGTCCTCGAGGTCATGTCGTCGCCAAAGTATCATCAAAAGAGGGTGGGATATCTGGGCGCCGTGCAGAGCTTCCGGCACGACACCGAGGTCCTCATGCTGGCCACCAATCTCCTGAAAAAGGTCTCTCTCCGCAGCCTTCCCTCGCCTCGCGCCTGACGCCTAGCTACTGACACTCCCATCACCAGGACTTGGCTGCCACCTCACCGACGGTTATATCCCTCCCGATTGCGACTCTCCCCCACGTCATCACGCCGTCTTTGGCTCTCTCCACCCTCGCCGACCTGCTGCCGCGGCTGAACCACAGCCATGCAAACATACGCAAGAAGACCCTCGTCACGCTGTACCGCCTGGCGCTCGTATATCCCGAAGCTCTGCGTGCGGCATGGCCAAAGATCAAGGATCGCCTGATGGACCCCAACGAAGACCCGAGCGTCACTGCGGCCATTGTCAACGTTGTCTGCGAGCTCGGGTCGCGGCGTCCCAACGACTTCTTGCCTCTGGCGCCACGGCTTTTCGAGCTCTTGGTGGACAGCGGTAACAACTGGATGGCCATTAAACTCATCAAGCTCGTCCGTCTATCCCATCTGCTTACATCAAAATTCCCTCTTGGACCAGGCTAACCTCCTCGTTCAGTTTGCCAGCTTGACGCCGCTTGAGCCTCGCCTTGTGCGAAAGCTGCTCCCTCCCCTGACCAATATCATCCGAACCACCCCGGCCATGTCCCTTCTGTACGAGTGCATCAACGGCATCATCCAGGGGGGCATCCTGGACAGCGCCGAGGACGTTGCGGGAGCAGACGAGATTGCAACCCTCTGTGTCAACAAGCTGCGAGGAATGATCATGATTAATGGCGATGCAAACCGTGAGCTGCCGCGATGCAACCCCTTCCTCCTTGTCTTTCAACCTTGCAGTGGCTGACGCACCAATCCAGTCAAGTATGTTGCCTTGTTGGCTTTCAACAAGATTGTTCTCACACACCCGCATCTCGTCTCCCAGCAGGAAGACGTCATCCTGGAATGCATTGACAGCTCGGACATCACTATTCGTGTCCAGGCCCTCAACCTCGTCAAGGGCATGGTTTCCAGCGATAACCTTGTCCCCGTCGTGAGCCGTCTGATGAAGCAGCTCAAGTCGTCGTTACCATCCAAGGACCGCCGTGTTCCGGGAAGCTCGGCCAACACTCCGGAAACAGAATCGGACGATGAAGCGCAAACCGCAATTACGGCGCCGACTGTCCGAGATACTCAGGCTCTCCTTCTTCCCGACGACTACCGAATAGACATCATCGAAAGGATCTTGTACATGTGCTCCAAGGACAACTACTCGAGCGTGCTGGACTTTGATTGGTACATTGATGTGTTGACACAGCTTGTCCGGATGGCCCCTGTGCCTCGAACCTTTGACGCCGACACGGGTGCCTTGCTCCCGACCCGTCAACAAGTCGATGTGGCCGAGAAAGTAGGAGACGAGCTGCGGAACGTCGCCGTCAAGGTCAGAGCAATGAGGGCCACTGCCGTCAGGGCGGCAGACCTCATTCTCGACCAATTGCTGTCTGAGAATCCGGTTGGACATTCGCTCAGCTCGGGAGCTCTTAAATCGGCCATATGGATCATTGGCGAGTACGCAATACAGCTGGCCATGCCAGATGATAGCCTCAATGGGCTTCTCCAGGCCATTCCGAGGATTGGGAAAGCCGAGATCCTCGCAGTGGCGCTCCATGCCACCGCCAAAGTCTTCTCATCAATTGCCGGCAGCGAGCTCGAGCCGTGGACCGCGGAGCGGAAGTCGAGGATATCGCTGCTCCTCGCCCGCATCCTAGACGTGCTGGAGCCGCTCGCCCTACACCCAAGCCTCGAAGTACAGGAGAGAGCGGTCGAATTTATAGAGCTGCTCAAGCTGACCGCAGAAGCGGTTTCTGGACAACCCCCGTCAACAGACGAAAATCACCAAGAGCCACCTTTGCTCCTCACACAGGCGATCCCATCCTTGTTTACCGGCTGGGAACTGAATTCCGTTGCCGTGCATGCGCAGAAGAACGTACCACTTCCAGATGGATTAGATCTAGATGAGCCGATTCACGGCAACCTCGGCCGCCTCTTGTCTCAAACCGACATTGTCACACTGCAGTCAGACGAAGCTGACGACTTTGAGGTTTACTATCATCAGCGACCACCGCCTTCGAGCCTCTCATCCTCGACACCGGCAATCAGCAGACTGGCCGACCCAGAAGACGACACGGCAGGTTCCTATCAGCAACCGAGCGAGGAGAGCTACCTGGATGCCGATATTCTTGCCAAGAGAAAGGCGGAAAGGATGGAGAAGAACAAGGACGACCCCTTTTACATCCCGAGCGATAATATCCTCAGGACATCAACACCCATTCACAATATTCTGCAAAACAACAACGGGCCCGCCCTCGACATTGACTCGATCCCCGTCATGCAGCTAGACCTCGACAAGATCGGTCACACAGTCGCCGCGCCCTCTCGACCGCGGCCGCAGCCACGGCAGAGGGTGGTCGTAGCTACCGATGAAACTCTGGAAGGGAGTGACAGCGGCACGGGACGGCAATACGACTCGGAAAACAGCTCCCTCGCCAAGGCCAGATCTAAGAAATCAAAGCAGCACTCGCTCCTGCAGGTCGACTCCAGCACCATTGGCTCGTTTAGCCTGGAAGGCAACGCGTCCGAAGCGTTCGACTATGAAAGGCAGCAAAGGGAGGAGGCGGAGATGCAGCAGGCCATGAAGGAGGTGGAGCGGCTGAGGTTGGAGATGCAGCGGGCCAACGAGAGGATACAAATGGCTCAGGGGGCCGACGTCCAGGGCGTCGTCATCAAGAAGAAGACGAAGAAGAAGGCCACGGCGAAGAAGGCCGCCGATGGCGACGAGGCCGAGGCTACAAAGGCCAAACCCAGGAAGAAGGTCAAGAAGGCGGCGCCGCAGGCCGTGGAAGGGGGCGGCGACGATACCGGCGGGGCGGCTGCTTCGGGGACACCTCCTGCGAAGGCAGCCCCGAAGAAGAAGAAGAAGAAGAAGCCGGCGCCTGTCGAGGAAGCTGAGGGCGCAGTATAACATCAATACAACCGTCCTTTTTTCTTCTTTTCCCGTTTTCTTATCCGAGTCAATACTCCCGACTGGAACTTGTACATGCTGCTGCTGTTGGTTTGAATATGTAGCATGATGGAACTGGCTGCTATTGTACATAAGATATGGAGGCAATTGACATATAGGGGGAATTTGGGCTCGCCTTGGCTTTCGTCCATTGTCAAAAAGGGAGTGACGAAGGGGAAGTAGAAGACGCTATAGAAACCTGCTTCTATTTGTCAATCTTCTTGTTGTTGTTGTCCGAACAAGTACTGCAGCGCGTCACCATAGACTACCATAAACTAGGGATACGAGGTGTTGAAAGAAAAGGACAAGATATATTTCCAAAAACAGCGTTGTAAAAACAGGAAAGAAAAAAAAAGAGACAAGATTTACCTCATTGTAGCCCAATATATGATGGCCTTCTCAACCTTCCCTTGCTTGGCCTCCTCCTAACTCGCCCCCTCCCATCTTTCCCTTCCTTTTCTTCCTATGGTTTGCCTCCCTTTTGACTCCAGAAATTCCCAGCCAACGCATCTACCGTAAGTCTACCCTTCCTACCAAGAAACTTTTTTTTGATCGCATCTCCCTTTCTTCATTTCTCCCACAACCAAAAGGAGGGGGGAAGTCCACACCAGGGGTGTCATCTACAATAAACGGGCAAAAGCACACATAAACATTTCAGTCATGGTCCGTAATCCGTACAAAGGGGCATAAACGACAAGGAAAGACATGTCATCGTAGCAAATGGACATTACTAATCGTCCATCGGCCTGTCCTCCAGCGTCACACCACGAGGGCTCGACTCCCTCGGCGGCGTGGCGGGGATGCCCGCCGCGAACTTGGCCGCCACTCCCCTGCCCAGGCTGTCGCGCTTCTCAAGGACGTGCCCGGCCTCGATCTCCGTCTTGAGCGGAGATCCGTTGGTGGTGTCCGGGGGGCTGGCGCTGCCGTCCGCCGCGGGCACTTCCAGGCTGGACCGCTTGATGGCGTTGAGGCTGCTGAGGCTGCTGCGGTGACGGTCCGAGGCGGTCGTCGGGCTGGTTTGGATCGGGAATCGAGTCTCGGGGCCGCCGCTGCTCCTCTCTCGCCGGTGGCCTCGGGGACCCGGCGCAGGGCTGGTGGCACGGCTCCGCGGGGCGTGGTGGATCTTCTTCTCGAGCAAGGCCCTGTTCCTCTCCTCCATCAGGGCTTTGCGGTTGCTTTCATCGGTGCTGATCGCTCGCGGACGGCCCGGGGCGGAGATGGAGTGGCTGAGGGTCGACATGCGCTTGAGCTCGCTGAAGATGGCGTCCTTGTGCGCAAAGAGATCGCGGACCAGTCGACTGGCGTGCTTCTCCTCCATCGTAAGAGAAGTCTCCATTCGGGGGCGCAGAATGCAAGGCGCCAAGGAAGTGGCCAAGGCCGCAACGTATTCCTCATCGGCGGAAGTCAAGTCGATGAGGCGCGTGAAATGGTTCATACACGCATCCAGTGTAGCAATGTTGGTCAACCGAAGCTGCGAAAGGGTCTGCTGGAGTACCGCAATTCGAGACGCCTCTGACGCGTCGGTGGCAGGGGTGCTGTAAATTGTTCGGACAATTTCGTAAACGTGGGAGGAAACCAAGGAGTCTAGTGGAAACGTCAGTTTTCACAACGCTTCTCGGATCATAAAGGTACAGATCTGTGCTGCTGCTTACCGGGAAGTTCGAGGAGATAGAGCTTCAGGAGAGATGCGACCGTCGGAATATCAAACTCGTCAAAGACTTCGGGGGCAACAGGCTTGCCATCGTTGACCTTTGCACGGAGCTTGTGCGTTTGGGCAAGGGGGACTTCGAGGAGCCACACGCCCCGTCTTGCCTCGTCGCCTTCCAAGTCAGGGTAGTGGTTGTCCAGATAGGTCAGAATAGTAGTGATGATGATTGGGACTCGCTTCTTATCGGCTCTTGCGCGCGCCTCCAGATCAACACCAAACGTCTGTTCGTCGACCTTGTTGTAGTAGTTTTCGTAGACGACAACCTTCGGGATGAAGCTTCCGGTGCGGTAGTTCTCCAAGAGGTACCGGAGATCGCCTGAAGGCTGTACGGTCTCCTGGAAGAGCATCATCTTGTCGACAGTCGACTGCAGGCTGGGGATCACGTTGCCGATGGTTCCCGTGAAGTCGAGGATAACCGTCTTGATAGCCTTGAGCCTGTCGAGCTCGCAGCGCTCGAGGAACTTGAGATGCAGGAAGATGAGCTCCTCCAGTTCACAACGAAGCTCGTCGAGCTTGCGCACACCGGCCTTGTACTTCTCGTCGGCCTCCCTCGCCTCGCGCTGCAGCCGCTGAGGAGCGGTCTCGCCAGGATGAGAGTTGCTGAGCACGTTCCAGTTGGACAAGTACTCGCTCACCGTTCCCACGACGGGTGATGAGTCGCCGCCATCCGAGCCCGTAGTGGGCATGGAGAAGGTCCGGCCGAGGGTCTGCTTCTTCTCGGGGATTCCGGCAAGCTGGAATGCCTTGGGCCTCCACTGGTAAAACATCTTGGATGAATTGGCAAACGTGTTGCCAACGTTTCCAATGAGGCGCAGCATGCCATTGGAGATGAGGTCCTGTCCGATCCTCTCAGCATAGCTGACGCTTGTGGTTCCCATGCTTCGCTGCAGATACTCGACAATGTCCGAGCCGGAAGACGTGTTGAGGTAGGTGCCAAGGATGGGCACCTTGGTCTCTCCCATCTTGATCGTCGACAGCATCTGGGAGAGGATCTTCTTCATCTGCTCGGGCTGGTAGACATCGTCGCCGATCTCGTACACCTCGTCGTTCTGGGCCTCTTCTTCCTTGTGAGGCTGGACCTTGATCTCGGGAATCGGCGGAGCGTTTTGCTGGTTCTGCTTGGGGCTGGATTCGGGGTCCTGAAAGGCGAGCTTGTTCTCCTCTTCCAGATCTTCCACCAGTCGGCACTTGTTGAAGTAGTTTGAGCGTAGCTTCTTGACCGCTTCGGCTTGCTTGTCGTGCGCCTTGATTCGCAGCTGGAGAACGTCTTGGGAGTCCTGGATGCGAGTCTCGTGAGCATCGCACCATCGGGAAAAGGGGTTGACGACCAAGTCGCGGATGTTCTGGGCGATTCGGATGTGGCTTTGCGAAGCCTCTTGCATCTCCGCTCGCATGCCATCGTAGGCCTACAGAGAATCTCGAGAGTCAGCGATTCACGGCCTACCACGGCCCACGTACCAATGCGAACCTCAGCGACGCAGCCTGGATTTGGCTTGCTCGCTTGCGTGACTGACCTTGCGAACGGTGGCACCATCGTCACGGCCAAAGCCGCCCGACAGCTTGTCTGCGGCGGGCGCAATATCAGCGAGACGCTGGCCATACGCTTCCTCGGCCTCGGCGCGCAGCCGAGCTATGGTCAGCACCTGGCGATTTTCCACAACGCCCTGCTGGAGCTTGCTGAAGAGGACACCGAGTCCTGGCGACGGTTAGACAAAGACGCCAGCAAGCAACTGCGCGACGGCAAGGAAGAGGGGAAATAGTACCAGCAGCATAGTCATTCGACCAGAATGAGTCGGCGAATCCAGGCATCGTGGACTACTCGAGCGCGAAACCGTTCAGCTGCAGGATCATGCGATAGAGACGTCGGGACGGCCGTGGGGCTTCGGTTCAAGGGGGGGGCGGTTCCGCCTCTCTCTGTCTCACTCGCTATTGGCGAGTATGGAGCAAAAAGACTCGCCAGAAGGTCGCCTATCGTGAAGAACCAAGGCTCGTGTACGGCAGGCGGCACTCGCGAAAAGAAAGCGAAAAGGGTCGAGGGACGCAGTCGAGAATAAGGGGGGCGGCCAAAGAGACGAGGAGGAAAAAGAGACACCAATCAGCGCGCCTGAGTGGTATGAAAGAACCGGATCGGTTGCGGATAGGAAAGACGATGAAAAGCTTGAAGAATCAAGAGATGCAAGCCGGCGAGAAACAGAAAGCAGGAGGCAGAGGAGGCTGGAGAAGAGCTTCGCAGAAGGCTCGAGAATAAAGAGAGGAAGCGCGCTGTGATCCGCAGTGGGCAGCTGTGAAGAAATGCAGGCTGGTCAAAGCAGGTGAGAGGAGGTTCACATGGATTCCAGGATGAGGTGGAGGGCGGGTTTGGGGCAGGCCAGGGATCTTTTGGCGACGAAACACGAAACAGCTGTTGGTAGCGCTAGCAGCAGCCAGGTACCGGTACGAGGGGTCTACGGGGGTCCCTACGGTAGTACCAACCATCAACTCCCCTAACCTCCACTTGCCTGAGGCTGTACACATGCTCACAGGCTTGGGGTGCTCAAGGTACCTGACATGTGCGGGCCATTGCCTGGGCTCCCCTATCTTTGCGTTCTCCTCTGCCAATACCCTTGGGACTTCTTCTCCGTCACTTTTTTTTTTGCTCTGAATCGAGTGACCACACAGATGCTACGGCAGACCCGAGCAAGCAACGTCGTCCGATTCTCGCTGGTGCTAACTGTGATGGGGCAAGACTCCAAGGCACCTTATCCACAAGGCGATGCCAGGTAAAGTGGTAGGTACTCCTGCTAGTGGTGTACTTGGGCACGCCGTGCTCGGATGAAAAGGGCTTCTCAGGACATGGCAGCTGGCCAACGAGCAGTTGTTTTATTTATAGTACGCAGTAGTCATCCCTGATACCTCCTGATCGCACGATGGTTTGCTCTCTCTCATCTTCCCGAGGTTCTCATAAAGGGCTGAGCACCCAAAGACCAAGGTACCTCATGCCCCGCAGGTACTACCTACCTTACTTCAAGGAATACATGTTCGTACGACGACGCTCCTGGTTTCGACGGCGTGCTGACGCAGCTCTGAAAGGGACCCGAGACTATCTCGGCTTCCTTGACAGGGCACGGGCCACGGCTCTGTCCGTACATGTATTAGCATTTTGCGGCTGTCCGTCTGCTTTCACCGTCTCATCAGATCTCACACCCAGCTTCAGGTCCGACTTGATACAAACTGGCGGCTTGCAAACTTGTGGTTGGCTCATCTAGCTTGAAGCTGCCGTTATATCTTAGTACCTACCTACCTAGTAGGTAGTCAGCGTTGATGATGAGCAAAGCAGACAAAAGTCGAGCATTCTTGCTTTTAGCTGACGAGCCACGCAGGGTGGATGCCCGTCTAGAGTCTTGATGCTGCTATTATTAGGCGCCTTATTACTAGTACCTACGTAAGGTAATCAAGAGCAAGTCCGAGACGATTCTTACAGACAAAAAGCCGGTCCAAAGAGCCACTGTTGGCGGTTCAAAAAGCACATGAAGATGAGTGGCGATCCACGGATGGCTACGGTGAAGAGCTGTAGAATTGCTTCCCCCCATGTCTGCATTGCTTGTAGGTACTACTGCTCGTACTAGCACTACCATTCTCCAGCTTCCCGCGTGCATGCCGTCAGGTGCGCTCAACAAGCTGTGTGCCTTGCCTTCAGCCTCGTACGAAGCGACAAGTGCCCCTGTCTAGTCTCGTGTCCAGCTGTGGCGTTCGAGTCCTCAAGAGCACACGTTAAAACTCCCGTAGCCGCATCATCTTCAGTTGCCATTGGAAGCGAAACACCAGGGAAAAGCCCTGATGATCGAGCAAGACCATTCATCGATGCAATTTCTACAGCGTCTCGAGAATGGCGTCATCGCGAAATCGCAGGCAAAGTGCCGAGGCCTGCCAGTCTACCTTGTTGTGCAGATGTATGGTAGTACCAAAGCTTTAGTAATAAACTCGGTATCAAGTCGTGTACACATGATAGGGCAAGTGGTCAACCTCTCCTCCTCTCTCCCCTTATCTCAAGTCAAGAGCAGCGTCACGCCGCTCAACCGCCTCCCATCCAATGACTGCCAAATCACACGCGATCCTGCCCACGGCTGGCAGCCCGGACTATCGCAGCCTCAATGCCGCCAGCGGTCACGCGCAGCAACCACCGCGCAGGCCAAACCTCAAGACGCTCGCCGCGGGCGTGTCGCTGGCCCTCGCCACCATTGGCCTGCTGTATAAGCCGGCGCTCGGTCACTATCAGCGAGTCTATCAGCACTCGTGCTCCAAGACGCTGACAGTCGAGGAGAGGGCTCACAAGATCCTGTCGGCCACTCCTCTGATTGGTAACTCAACCATCAACTCAGTGAATCGCCCTGCCCTTGGCTGAGCCCGGAAGCTGACAAACCGCCTCCTCGCCAGACGGTCACGTCGACTTTCCTCTTGTTCTCCGTGGTCCGTACGGGAACCATCTTGAAGGAGATGATTTCACCGGCCCCTTTGAGAATGGAACGCTCAAGGGCCACGTTGATCTCGCTCGGCTAAGGGCTGGTCGCGCCGGAGGTGCCTTTTGGAGCGTGTACGCGCCGTGTCCTGCAAACGGCACCGACTTTTCGGATGACAACTATGCTGAGAGTGAGTGAGAGCTTTTGACCATCTTCGTGTGGCCGAGTATTGACGCCCAGTGTTTTCTCATCAACAGGTCTGCAGTTCACGCTGCAGGAGATTGACATCATGAAGAGGCTGTTCGCCGCATATCCGGATGACTTCGCTCATGACATTGACAGCTCCGATGCCATTGACGCGTTCCGAGCCGGAAAGCTGATATCCCCCCTGGGCATTGAAGGCCTTCACCAGATCGCGAACCTGGCTGGCAACCTGCGCATGTTCCGCGACCTCGGCGTGCGGTATGCGACGCTGACTCACAACTGCCACAACAAGTTTGCAGATGCCGCTCTGCTGGAGCGCCCCGTTAGAAAAGCGACCCCCGTCTGGGGCGGCATCAGCCCCCTCGGCCAGCAGCTGGTTCACGAGATGAATCGAATTGGCATGATTGTCGATCTTGCTCACGTCAGGTATGTGCTATCCAGATGTACATGTGCGGCATGATCGTCGGCTTACTCCTCTCTTCTCCGATAGTGAAGATACAATGATTGATGCCCTCGGTGGGAGAGAGGACTGGGAAGGCTCCAAGGCACCCGTCATCTTCTCCCACAGCTCGGCATACGGCATCTGCCCTCACCCGCGCAACGTCAAGGACAACGTGCTGCAGCTGGTCAAGAAGACCAACTCCCTGGTCATGGTCAACATTGCCCCGCAGTTCATCTCCTGCGTTGACAGCGGCAATGACAGTGGCGTTCCCGACGAGGACCCTGACAACGCAACCCTAGAAAAGGTTGTCGACCACATCACGTACATTGGAAGCCGTATCGGCTATGATCACGTTGGCATCGGCACCGACTTTGACGGCATTGGCTCGGTCCCCAAGGGCCTCGAGGACGTTTCCAAGTATCCTGACCTGATTGCCGAGCTCTTGCGACGAGGAGTCAGCGACGCCGACGCCGCAAAAGTGGTGGGCGATAACCTGATCAGGGTCTGGAAGGCGGTGGATGCCGTATCCGCCGAGATGAAGGCCAACGGCGCGGCCATCATGGAAGACAAGCTGTAGAGCAGCAGAAAAGTGCAGACTAGTATGTGCCGATTCCATGAGCGGCACAGCATCTGATTGGGTGTGTAGCCTTTCCGTGGTACGTTTTGAAATTTTTTGCCCACCTTTCGTTGCCGTATATACAAATATCATACAAGGCCAATTATGCATAGGCCGTTTTCTTTGTCCTTCTTCTTCTTCTTCTTCTTCTTCCTCTCGATAAACTCCCATGTTGTGAATTGCAAAACCCATTTGCTTTTTGTCCCAAAACTCCATGTCGTCTCCGCCGCAACATCAGCCTGAAGCCAAGCTCTACGCCCTGCGATCGACCCTGTTGAGCTTGTTGGCCGTGGCCGTCTGTGTCCTCGTCCGCTGGCCACGGACGGGCAGACCCATGGCATGCCGCCTACCGCGGTACGACCCAATGTCCTTCAGCCTCCGAATGTTCTCCTGCACCTGCCTCCGTGCGTCGGACTCTATGGACATCTGCGATAGTTCGGCCGTGAGCGAGGTGACCGTCTTGGGCGTTAATGAGCCGATTTTGGCGAGGTTGTGAATCGAGTATTTGGCCATGATGCGGGCTGAGGTGGTCGGGCCGAGGGCGTAGAAGGACTCGAGGGCTTTCTATATATATACGAGGAGAGTCAGACGTGGCCATCATCACACAACGCATGAAAGCAGCACTGATCGGGTCGTGAGTCGATAGGTACCTTGACCAGCTGCCCCTCGTGGAAGCTGACTCCCAGAATGAACACCTAAAGAGAGAAGATTAGTTCTGCGATGATTCCTTGAACAGTGTCGATGCGAGTATCGTTACCATCTTCTATGCTTGTGCTAGGTTTGAAAATCGCCCTCTATCGTACAGCACCCACAATGCGTCGTAGTCGTCGTCTGTGATTCTATGCTCTCGTATCTATTCCAGACTCTTTCTTCAAAGGCGTTGTGACGGAAAGGTTCGCTGCCGGGCGGCTAAATGATGGTTAAACCGCCTAGGCACTTTTACGCTAGTAGCGACTTTGTACCTGTATAAATGCCGAGCGGCCTAAAGAGGCAGGAAGCAGGCTAGGGGATCTCTGTGGATCTGGACAATAGCAGCGCAGCCATTGATTGACTGAAGTTGATGCTTGGAAGCGGGCAAGTGGGTGGTGGGCAAGCGGGGAAGGCGCAGATGCGACGCAGACCACTAACAAGCAGGGGACGAGCATATGTGTCCATTTAATTGAGACTGAGTGTCTAGACTGCTATTTGTCTTGTCAGTTTGTATCTGTATAGGCTGATTCTCCCCACGCTCTTATACCTGACTGTCGCTCCGCCAATTCCTGCTTCTCGACACACATCTCCCCGAGAGTCGACGCGGCATCATCATCATCGTCATCATCATCATCATCCATCATGCTGACCTTTAGGCGGCTCTTCACCACCGCCATCGTCCTGGTGGTGGGACTGCTCTTCTTCGTCAGGACGGCCGAGGCGGCCAAGGGCCCCAAGATCACCCACAAGGTCTTCTTCGACATTGAGCACGGCGACGAGAAGCTGGGCCGCATCGTCCTGGGCCTGTACGGCAAGACGGTCCCCGAGACGGCCGAGAACTTCCGCGCTCTGGCCACCGGCGAGAAGGGCTTCGGCTACGAGGGCTCGACCTTCCACCGCGTTATCAAGCAGTTTATGATTCAGGGCGGCGACTTTACCAAGGGCGATGGCACCGGTGGCAAGTCGAGTAAGTGTTCCTTGTCTCTCAGTCAATCAGTCAATCAATTGGCGGCACGGCGTTTGTCGCTGCAATCTGGGCTCTGGCTGACCTTGCGGGCTTCGTCTAGTCTACGGCAACAAGTTCAAGGACGAGAACTTCAAGCTGAAGCACACCAAGAAGGGTCTGCTGTCCATGGCCAACGCTGGACCTGACACCAACGGCTCCCAGTTCTTCATCACCACTGTTGTTACCTCGTACGATTTCCCCCTCCTCCGCGGCGGATCTTGACAAGAAGAAGTAGGAACGTATCTAACGCAACGTGCAACAGATGGCTCGACGGCCGACACGTCGTCTTCGGCGAGGTCCTCGAGGGCTACGACATTGTTGAGAAGATTGAAAACGTCAAGACCGGCGCTGGCGACCGCCCCGTGAAGCCGGTCAAGATCGCCAAGAGCGGCGAGCTGGAGGTTCCCCCCGAAGGTATTCACGTCGAGCTCTAAACCGTCTCACTGCCCGCATCCACGCACACACGCACTCGTCACGTACACGCACACGCACACGCACACATGGTGTCTCCAACTCTTCCATCCCCGTCACACGGTATGCTGATGAGTTTGGTATAAAATTCAGAGCTCCTCGAGACGGCTGGTTTGGCTGACGCAGCGGGCGCCTCGGATGCTGTTGGCTCGGACATTGGCGGTGGATCTGGAGCGCTGCGTGTGCTGATGTTTGGCGCCGTTGCTGTTGGCGTTGTCGGCCTCTTTGTGCGAATGAGGAAGTCTGGCAGCGCTGTGCACGCAAAGTCGCTGGCCTGATGTAGTGAGAATGCGAGAGAAGTGAATCAAGAGACCACTTTTTGGCTACTCAAATCTTGTCATCTGCCGAATCAAGTCTTGAATGTCTGTCAATGTGAGCGTGCAAACTTGTAGACTTGTATGCTGCATCATTCAGTCTGTTGCGCTGGTGGAGTGTGTTTGATGCCAATTCCATGTCACGTGGGTCGTGCAACTTTTGGTGGAAAAATCGTTTTAGAGCTGGGACAAGGGAAAATGTTGCAGTGCGGGCCAGTAAGAAATTCTTCCCAAGTCCCACGTCGTTTTTTCACTTACAGCCTCAGAAGCGCTACTGAAATAAGAATAAGTCAAGGGGAATAAAAGAAAGAAACCGAAAAGTGAAAACGAAAACAAGAGAAGAGGAGACAGACAAGATGAAGGTCCTCAGCCTCAACTTCTTGACCTGCGCCGTCAAGGCCTGCAAGTCGTCGTCCAGCTCGTACCCGTTGCATCCCCGGGACGCAGAGCTGGTGCAGGACGAAATTGAGGTGAACCCGGATATGCTCGTCAATGTGCTGCCGCGGCTGGACTGGGCGGCTCTGCGGACGACTTCGGAAGAGGTATGGTTTTTTTTTTTTTTTCTTTTTTTGCTTTTTACTTGCTTGTTTCGTTTTATTTGACATGTTGGTGTTCATCTCACTCCTTGGATGTCATGGGATGTATATCGTTGATGAAGAGAGAGGGAAGAGTGAAAATAACGAAAGGGAAGAATCCAGAGAAGAGTTTGAAATGAGCGGGAAAGAAGGACATGAACAAGAAAAAAAGAGCAGGAAGAAAAGAAGAAGAAGAAGAAGCTAACCACCGACACAGCTCGGATTCCCGCCCCTGCCCGAGCAGCCCCCGACGCAGGAGGAGCTGCAGGCCGACGACAAGCTGGTGCGCGACCTGCACCACCTGCTGCTGGAGACGCAGATCTCCGAGGGCAAGCTGGTCTGTGCCAACTGCGGGCACGAGTACGCCGTCAAGGAGGGGATTGCGAATTTCCTGCTGCCGAGTCATTTGGTCTGAGTTTGAGGTCTTGTTGAATTCTTGAAAGGTCAGTTTCTGTCTTTGTGGAGAGAGGTTGGAAGGGAGATCTGGGGTGTTGGTGGTTCGGTCTGGGTTGGTGTTGACTGTGGTGATTTAGAATATTACTGGCGATTCATGTGCAAAAGGAGGCATCGTTGTTGGAACTCGATAAGATTCTTGGGTGAAGGGAGTATAGGCGTTTGTTTCGGTCACTCAGAAAATGTTGGTCACGGAGGCTGGATATAGAAAGGTCAAAGAAGGAAGAAGGGAGTGAAAAAAAAAAGCGAGATTCATGATGAACGCAATCTAATCCTTGACACAACTCTTTCAAAAAAAGCAAAACAGCAAGACGCAGCCACGTTAGGAGATTACAAGGAAATTATTTGTTACAGGAACCCCAAGCATACCCTCGCTACACAATACTCTTCCCATCAAAAAGCAGAACAGGGCAGATGCAGCAGCCACTACTGGTTCTTCTTCTGGGCGGCCGGACCCATGTCCTTCTCAAACGCACCGTACGACACCTCCAGGCTCCCCAAAGCTCGGATTCCAACGCCGAGAATAGAAAACAAGACCACCGCCGTAATGAGCGCCATGAAAATGCCTGCCGTCTCCGATTAGCCCAGCCATTACAGCCTCGTTTTTTTCATTTGGACGGGATTGTGTCGTCACTGCTTACCAGGGGTGAAGAACTGGTACTTTTCGAAAATGGGGAGCTTATCCCATTCAGTCTCGTTTTTCGACTGCGGCGTCTGTGTGTTGTCGACGTCCCTCTTTAACTCCATGCGGACGGCTTCCTCAAACTCGGCTTCGTACGCTGGCTCGCCCGGGGTCGAGAAGAAGATGAACGTGTAGCTATCGTCCGCCGTGGCCTTGTCGAGGCTGTGCGCGAGAATATCGTCTGACATTGCATTAGCTACCATCAAGGCCAATCGGTGCCTGCTCCCGTCATGACGAACCGTTGGAAGCCCATGCGCCAGCTCTGTCCTCCAAAGACAGGGGAGGCAGCTGCATTTGGTCCACAGTAACCGCCTTGTGCTGCTTGGCACAGGCCGATTTGATGTATTCTGACAGGTCGGCATCTGCTAGATCCCCGACGACTTCGGACACAATGGCCTTGCCCTTGATTCGCTTATCGTCGACGGCCTGGCACAGGTGCGGCATTGCACAGCCATTGGACCTCCGGATGTCCTCTGTGTTCAAGCCGGGCTGGGACACAATGAGGTAGCGGTCGGTTGGGCACGTCGACAAGGCGTCTCGAGTAAAGCCCAGCACGGAGGAGCTGGTCTGGATCTGATCTGCGCTAGGCGCTTTCGCAAAGCTGGGAGAGAGTTGTCAGCGCCTCCGCCTCGCATCAAAAAGGCATCATCATCGCATCGGGAGGTGTAAACCATCAGTGACATGGAAGCTTACGGCGACGTTGACAAGAGAATCCATGGCGAGGAATCGTAAAAGGCGTTTGCTGCGCCGGACAGCGCCAAAAGGCTCGCAACCGTCTGGAAGTGCATGGCCGCGATGGTGGTTCGGTGGTTTCTGGCCAGCAGATGCTACTGGGTTACAGATTATGAGGCCGAGAACTTGGGAGAGCTCCGGAGGTTGCGACAAACGCGTTGCATCATCCGTCCCGAGTTATGCATCTAGTGGTGCTATTGTTTAATCCAGGGGCCTTGAAGCGGGATCCCTTTGCGCCTGGAGTGCCCTAGTATCAATCAGGCAGTGCTTTTCAGCAGCTAAGCAATCTGCATTGATAAAATCGTCCATGCCGATTATTTCTTTTCAGATAATGAAATCTTTAAGGTAAAGGCACGAGGTACCAAAGTACCTACTTTATCGCAGACGAGGAACATTGAAATTTTACTACCACGACGGCGAGCAAAGTCGGAGCAACAAACGCCAGTCGAAACAATCTCTACTCAAGAAGTGAAAAGAAGGGAAGAAAGGCATCATACAAAGCAAAACCATGTTTGTGAAGCCGAGACCGAAGAAGAGCCCCCTGCCGCCCCCGAGCAAAAAGCGCAAGTATGGCGTTGAAGAAGTCTCCTTCGACTTTGATGCTCGTCAGGAATATCTCACCGGCTTCCACAAGCGGAAACAACAGCGCATAAAGCAGGCGCAGGAAGAGGCCGCCAAACGGGCGCGGGAGGAGAGGATCAGGACTAGGGCACAGGTAAGCTACGACGACTACAGCTGCTTCCTTCCCCAACCCGCCGCTGATTGCTTGGTCTAACGCACAACTGCTGGGGGGGTTGTAGATTCGAGACGAGCGAAAGCGAGAAGTTGAGCAGCACGTCGAGCACGTCAACAAGCTGCTTCGAGAGTCGGGCGCGATCGAGGTCGACGACGCGGAGGAGCAATCGGGCGAGGAGGCAGAGGCAAACGACGGGGAATGGGACGGGTTTCCAGATCGGCCGAATCTCGACATTGTGGATCACGAAGAGGAGTACATAGACGAGGATCGGTATACGACAGTCACGGTCGAATCGGTCTCAATATCACGAGATGGCTTAGAACGCCCGGAAAAGCCAAAAGAGAAGACCGAGGAAGAACAGGAGGAAGTAATCAAGAATGCGCCTCAGGAGCAGTCCAAAGCTCCGGCGAGGCCCAAGAAGAAGAAGCAAAAGTTCCGTTACGAATCCAAAATCGAGCGGCAGCTTACGGAGAGGAGGCAAAAGGCGAAAAGCAAAGCAAAGAGCAGGGCGCGGAGATCCGAGTGAAGAGCTTTTAGAGCACTGGAATAGTTTGCCAGTGTCAGTACCGATCTAGACTATAGATACCCCTAAGGAGGAACACAAAAAGGGGGGAGAGGGCAAGAGAACAAAGAACACAGGACAAAGACAAGGAGGCACGACAACTTGACTTGGCGACGAAACACGTAATGGTTGTAATGCTGCTGCTGCTAAACATGGCGCTTCCCTGTGACACCTGAATCTTCTACCAAACACGATCCCTCCACAACATCCTACATTATTCCTGTCGAGGTGCTAAGAGGGATGAAGCCGCACAAACGGTTGGTGTTGGGCGACCCAAAAAAAGAAAAATTGGTACTGTCCAGCAATCGCATTTAGATGTTTCCGATCTCGTTCTGGAGCTCCTCCAGCTCCTTCTGCAGGTCGGCGTGCTTCTTTGCCATCTCCTCGTACTTCTGCTCCCACTGGTCGCGCTCATTCTCGAGAGCCTGGACCTTGCGTTCAAAGTGTCCGGCCTTGACGTCGGTCTGTCGGAGCCTGTCATCGACACATTAGTGGGAGGCCTTGATGCAGGGACGGGGGTAGATGAGCTATGGGAGAGCGGGCTGAGTGCAAATGTCACGGTTCGGCATCAGGACGTACTTCTCGTTGGCCTCGCGCAGGGTCTTGTCAGCCTCCTCGGCCTCCTCCTCGAGCAGCTGCAGTCGTCGCTGCAGGGTCTCGTTCTGGGTTCCATGCTCCTGCCCCTCGTCGGCCACCTTCTTGAAGTCCTTGATGGCCGTCTCCAGCTTCTCGACCTCGCCCTCGAGGAGGCCGTTCTTGTGCTGCAGGGAGGTAATCTCCTGCTCCTTGGCAAGGTTCTCCTGCTCGAGCGACTTGACCTTGGCCTGGAGCTCCTCCACCTTGGCAATCGCCTCGTCGGCCTCCAGGCGGAGCGAGTTCATTTTCTAGCTCATGTCGTTAGCCCCGACCTTGGTCGCGAGACGCGGGATGCAGGAGCTGATCCTGTGTGTTCTTTCTGTGGGGTGTTTACCTCCTTGATGCGATCCATTTTTTGCAGCGGTGAAATAGTCGGGTTGTGTCTTAGGTGGTTTGTTGTCTGGAGTTGAAGTCGGGAGGGAGCTCGAGCGAGGATTCGGAGTTGTAATATGTAAAGGTCGAGTTGTCGAAACGGGCCTGGAAAGGGGGTGGGGTAATAGCAGGGGAGACTCGTTGTCTTTGGATGCCCCTCTAAGGGACGAGTGCCTATTACAGGTACTACAGGGACTGCATGTACCTCAACGGTGATACCTGATGCCTGCTGCCTCACTTCTGTGGCCCGCGCCCCGCAGAGCCTCGGGCAGCCGGTACTGCAACAACACCTTCTGCCAGCTTCCAGCAGCGGGCTCCGTACGGTGGCAGGTACCTGATGGGTACTTGGAAGGCCTAGTGCCAAGTTGGTATCGACCACGAGGTAACCCAAGCTGTTCCTCCACGGCACTTACAAGGAGAAGAGGTAGGAAAGAACATTATCCATGCAAGGCGCCCAGCATCTTTTGGGGATTGTGACAACGAAGCACTTGCATAAACTCAACTGTTCCTTAGCCCAGGCGAAGCAGGTCAAGTGATGCTGCAAGTGCCGCCAAAATGGGATGATGACAACCCCAAGGCCACCTACCGCAAACAACTTGGAAGGCATGCAATTGGCGGTACGAGTCCTCCGTACTGCTTCGTGAAAAGAAAGTATGTAGTCTGCTAAATGAAGTCGAGACTCTATATTTCGTGCTAAAGAGAAACAAAGAGGATGCTCTTGAGTACAGTATCTCGTACAAAGGCAGATCAACAGCAATACTATGCGTATGTCATGCGAGATTCGGTCATTTTCTCTATAATTTCACGGCCGCTTCTTTGGGGAGCAGGAGCCACACTGACCTCTTGCTTTCCTTTACCCTGCTTCCCTCTTACCGTATTTCTTCCTTTTTCTGCGCTTATCGATTGGCTGGAATAAGCTCGAGTCCCCACCCACGCGACACTACCGCCAAAGACTATGTTCAGCTAGTACTAATATAGCATTATACTGGCAAACACGCTGTTGCTCAGTCAACGTCCAACCCGGCATCTCGATAAACGCGCCCACACCTGCACAGCCAAGACTTCTCATCTCTACCTATCATAGCATGCTCCATACCCATCATCAGCGCTATCGAGCAGCGACCCTCACTTTGTGAATCTTCCTACCCAGGCAGTTATTCTTCCAGACGATCCATTATCCGACAGAGAGCAATAACCATACCCCCGTATCGCGCAGCGCATAATCACAATGCTTGCTGCGCATCGCGAGCAGGAGAATCGGGTGCCCAGTCACCAAGCTCCCGCCAAGCAGCAGCCAAAGACGCCGGGCATGCGATATCCGAAGACGCCAATAGACCTTGGGCGAGGCAACGAGAATGCCTTGGCCGGATTTGCAGCCAAGAATACCATCCAGGGGGGCATCAACCTTGGAGAGAATCAAAAATTCATTTCCAAGAAGCCCTTGGTGACCCCAGCAGGTGTGTAACCCTGCTCAGGGCGTTGATCGATCTATCTTAGGAGACAATCTAATCGGGCAAGCAGGATCTCGGATACGGGCTCCCTTGGGAAACAAGACTACAAACGCCAAGGCGATAAACAACCTAGGACTCGGGATCGGTGGCAAGGGCGCCGTCAGAGAGATCGAGAAAACGCAATCCAGGAACGTCACAAGTCAGCGGCGAGAGCAGAAACAGCGGCATAGGAGAGCTCAACTGGCGCCGAAGAGTCTTCTTTTCAAGCTCAGAGATGACCACGATCGGGATCAGGACGAACCTGAATACGCACCTCCCAACCCCGAGCCTCTACCCTACGAGTCCGACGTCTTTCCGCGCGACGGCCTCACCCTCAAAGGCTTGGAGAAAGAAAATCTGCTCAAAGGCTATTATGAGCACTTCTACAACCCCGTCAACGATGCTGGTGTGTCACGCGCGGAGCAACGACTCAAGGAGGAAAAGAAGGCGGCGCTTCAGAAGGCCATAGAGCAAAACGAGCAGGACACCGAAGAGTTTGACTGGAACAGTGCCGACGTCTCGGTTGAATTAGAGCGAGCCACTCCGGACGAAACGGAAGCACCAGAGCGGACAACTAGGATAAAAAAGAAACCCGGCCCTGCGGTAGAGCGGACCCATGATTTCTCCTCAGACCAGTCTGCGATGGCAACCAGAGCGTCCAGATCTGGTTCATCCGGGAAGCCTGTGGCTCCAGCGAGGCAAGACGATACTCAAAGCCGCACCGTCACTCCATCATCAAGGCACCGGACTACTCACGCGGCCGTAGAGCACTCATCACCGCTGGTCCTTCGCAGTCGAAGAGATAGTGTCTCTTCGCAGGTAGCCTCTAGAGTCTCCGAGGATGATGAGCCAGCTTACATGATGGGCTCCCCCCGTCAGAAGTTGTCTCACGATGCGGCATCAGATGACCTAGCTCACCTGCAATTCCCGATCGACTCTGACGATGAAGATGCCGGGGTTGATCTCTCATTACTCCGTACGCCCCGCAGGGACTCGTTTGAGGGGTCGGTGTATGAGTTGAGACTCGACGTTTAGACCCTCTATTCTTCCTTCTGCAACAGGGGGGAGTAGACGACGGCAGATTTCATGGCGAGGTCTTTTGCGAATAAAACCGACGCGTGCGTTTATCGTGCATCATCATTATTGTCCGAGAATAATCGGGCTTAAGCAATGCGTACATTGATTTTGCTTGTCAGGTACTGCTAATGAGACCCGGAGGACATGATAATGGTGTCAAGACGTGGTACCTTGGGTATAGCGGCCAGATGTGAGCGTAGAGGCGCTACGAGTCCGTACCTCTGCTCGGTACTTGATGAGGCATGACAGGCAAACACAATTTACGGGATTGAGTGCCCATTTCTACCCCTGTGCTACCACATTGTCCCCAAGTCCTCAGGTCAGCACACCTTGGTGGTTTGACGGCGGGTGAGAGGCAACTGTCCATTATTTGAAGCCTACAACAGAGCCTAGTGGCTCAACCGCGCTCATGCAGCCACGACACTGAATGAAGGAGCATATTCAACTGGTCGCTTCAGAGCGAGGAGTTGTGACTTGTTACCTCTCTGGCGCATTCTCGCGTTGGGTAGGACAGGGCCGCAGGTGCAAGATACACAAAGAACCAGTGCTTATGTCCGAGCTCGTCTACCTGTCAGTAGGGGTGAAAGGGCCGGTGGGTATGTGGACGTGCTACAAGGTTGAATTTGACTCGTTATTGATGGGCCTCCTTTGTTTTGATGTCTGTGTTTGATCCTTTGTTTTCAACGCTCAAGATAGCCGAGACAGCAACTCGCCCTTCGAGGCACGTGTGAATGGACGCCACTGCTGGGATTGCGGTTGAGGAACGCTCTTTCACCAAAAGGAACAAGGCAAACAAAAAGAGAGCACTAAACCCTTCAATTTACGACAAGCAATCCGTCTAAAAATAACAAACCAAAGCTCGCATAAAATATTTGTTGCATTTGCAATCAGACTCACATCTTGACAATCGAAAAGCCGGAGATGTACTTCAAGGTACCTTGCAGTAGTAGCCCCGGATCATCGTAGCTCCTCGCCCCGCGAGCGCAGAACAACCCACCTTGCTGACTACGCCGAAAACGAGCATCCCCAGTGCAGTCCGTCCCTTTTCCACGCCGGAAACGCTCAACTTCGCTCGTCGCCACGGCATTTCTCTCGCCCCAGCACCAGCTCAGCCTCGGGTCCTCGCGCTCGTCAACCATTGCGCCGCGGTCGCCAACGGTGCTTCTCTCCCCCGCCCGGCTTTTCACAGCGCCTGCCTGCCCTGCGACTCGGCGCACGCTCGTCCATCCAGCGCCTCAATTTTGCAGCGCTTCTCTGCTTCCCCAGGTCGCGTGGGCGCCCTAGCGCGTACCACAGAAGCCCGCCTGCCCAGCCTCGGCGGAAGGGATGCATGGCAAGCCTTACCAGACCCTGAGCGAGGTATCATGAGCACGCCGCGGCTCTCGAGATAGCAGGAGCTCGTCGACACGATGACTCGCCCGCCGCCCGGCGTGAGCTTCGCGCAGTTCTTCCCCAACGCCCCCAAGCTCAAAACAGAGGCCCAGGGACGTGCAGATCGAGACCGGCTGAGGCGGGCGCAGGAACCAGCCGTCGGGACAGATGCCGATGCGACTGATCCCGCTCGACGCTGCCAAAACCCTGCGGCCGCTTCCCTATTCTCCTCCTCATCAGCATCCGTCTCAGCCTCACTCTCAGCCTCAGCCTCGGATTCCATCCAGCCGCCCGCCGACGACAACGGCTCGTCGCCGGGCGATATGCCGAGCGTGGGCTCAACAAGCTCCCACGCCAGCTCTGCATCGTCCGTTTTCAGCGGCTCTACCTTGCCAGTTGCGACAGCCGCGTCCTCCGGACCGTCCATGAGCGCGACTCCCTTCGCCTCCACAGATTCGCCCTCCTCCCTCCACGCGCCTGCGAAATCAAGCATGCCTACGCCCGCCATCGTCGACCGGGCTCTGGGCCAGCAGTCGGCGACTGCCGCGTCCGCCGGCCACCCCCCGTCGCAGGACAGGACCCCGTCGACTGAACGCATCCCTGCTCGAGATCCTTTGCCCTCGATCAAAGGCATCAAATGCATACATGACCCGCTCCTCGATCGACTCCGCAAAAAGGTCGTCAACAAGTCCGCGAAACCAGTCTACAAGGAGTTTGGCTTGGTACGTACACGTATATACACACATATATGATAAAACACATTTCCTCTGCTACCAGGGGGGGCGTCATTGTTTTTGGAGCGCTGATGGCTAATCGTTGGAACAGGAAGATGACGCCCCCCCTGCGGATCCGCGCCTGGCAAAGGCGGGAGACAGGCTGGGTTATATCAACACGGATTACTACCTGCCCAAGGCTCGTCTGCGCCATGCTCCCGAGAACCTCAAGCCGTATCCCTATGATCCGAAAACCTCCATCGGCCCCGGCCCTCCCACGCAGGTCCTCGTGACCAAGTACAACCCTCTGGTGTCGTTCAACAAAGTGATCGCCATCTTCGCCGCCTTTGGGGAGATTGCAGAGAGCAGCAACAAGATGCACCCTGACACGGGCAGCTATCTCGGCTTCGCAACCATTCGATACCGCGACTCGAAGCGGCCGGACCGTCCGCGGGTGTCCGCCATCGATGCCGCGCGGCGCGCCGTTCGCACTCGGGGCATCAAGGTCGACGCCGACATTGTCAAGGTGGAATACGACCCCGAAGGTCGCAAGAGCCGGCGCATGCTAGAAGAAGTCCTCAAGCGCGAGAGGGAAAAGCTGGCTAACGAGTCGGCACGGACAAAGGCCCCTCCCACGGGGCCCAGATCCGTCACCGTCCCCGGCTTCTTCAGGCCGCCGCCAACCGCACCCAAGGGCCTTGCGCCCCAAAGACCTCACCCTACAAACACGATTCACTCTTCAGCGCTGTCGCAGGCGCAAGCACAAGCGCCGCCTCCTCCTCCACCACCGGTAGCACACCAAGCGCGCCCTCAGGGCACCGTCGAGTCCCAGATCATCAGCTCTCAATTGACCAATGAGCCGTACATCTTCGTCGGCTGCGAAAGCGTCCCGCCCCTCCCAAGCATCATACCCCACATGAAGAAGCGACTGAAGAATTATGGATTTGACGACATCCGCCTCGACAAGACTGGGTTCTACATTGTTTTTCGAAACTCGTACACCGGGCGAAGCGAAGCCGAACGATGCTTTCGGGCTGTTAATCACACCGAATTCTTCAACTACAACATGGCTATGCAGCTCTGCCTCCCACGCTCATCCCACGTCGATTCTGCAGCAAAGCCCAGCCCCAGCCCCGAGCGAGCACCGAGGAGGGACTATCGGGCAGAGAAGGCGGAGCTGGAGAGGAAGCGCCGGGAAGATGAGGCCGACCTCGAGGAGGAAAAGAGGCAAAGGGCGAAAAACTTTGACCCCGTCATTGAAGCCGTGGAGGTGGTCCGCCGCGAAATGACTGAACATCTCATCAGGCACATCCACACCCACGTCGCGGTGCCCGCGCTGGTCGAGTTCCTCAACCCAGCCAATCATGTCGCCAAGCGGCGGAAGCTCAACATTGACCCTGTAGAGGCCGAAGAAGACGGCTTCGAAAGCGGCAGTACCAGCCCCAGGCTAGGGACTCCCAACTCTCGAGCAGACCCGATCGAGCGCCGGACCGGCCGTCTTGAGCCCAAGGCCCTCCCGAGGATTCGTAAAAGCAAAACGAAAGGCCGCGCTCCTCGGAGCACCTTTGTCGATCCCTTTGCGCGAAAACGCGCTTCAGCGACGCGCACGGCATTCCGATCCTTGCATCATCGCCTCAAGAGTCTCGACAGCGACTTTGAGTCTGATGACGAAACAGACGCAAGGGTATTGGCATCCCGAGGCGCTCGCCGGCCGGAGTCGCGCGCTCGTAGCCGTATGAGCACTGATGACGAGGCGTCCAAGGATGATTTTGCCTCGTGGGGTCCGGGCGAAGACGACTCCATGACAGAGGCCAGCCTCGCCATTGACACCGCGATTGCAAAGAAACGGAAGCTCGACGTCTCGATCGAGAAGGCCTTCAAACGACAGAAGAAGTCTGACGAGGAGCTGTTTGGCGTCAAGATTGACCAGATTGATGATGAGTTCAAGGTGGCCGAGGAGTCCGACGATGCTGGCATGGAGCTTGATGTGACTGCGGAGCGAGAGGAGACGACCGCCGGACCCGAAGGACCATTGTCGCAGCCCGAAAACACGACCAAGTCAAAGCCAGCTAAAGCTAAGCGCAAATCCAAGAAGCAATTGCTCCTGGAACAGGAGGCGTTGAGCAAGCAGTCAGAGGCAGAATCGCAGCTTTCGGATGCAGACGAGGCAAAACCCACGGGCGAAGCCGTGCCAGAGCCCAAGGTCGTAGCCGACAGATATGACGAGAAGCTCTTCGCGACAAAGCCCATGACTGCGGCGGCAGCACTCCCCGACGGATTCAAACCCGACATTGCCTCACTGGCCGCGCTGTCCCTCGGACCCAACGACGTTCCGGACCTTGCTAGACTGCTCAAGAAGTTCCAGATTGAGGAGATTGGCAACCCGGAGCTGTGGCTGTGGAAGCGGAACCGCGTCCGGGAACTCAACACGCCCGACGGTGCCCGTGGCGGTCCGGTTCGCATTGAAGGATACTATGTGCCGAACGCCAGCGGCTGCGCGCGAACGGAAGGGGCCAAGAAGATTCTCAACTCGGAGAAGTCAAAGTATCTGCCGCACCACATCAAGGTCCAGAAGGCCAGGGAGGAGCGGGAGGCCAATTCCAAGAAGACTGGCAGAGATGCCACGATGGCGGCCAACGAAGCCGCCAGGCTGGCCGCCGAGAAGCTCATCGCCAAAGGCAACTCCCGGGCAAACCGCGCCACCAACCGACGCTATGTCGCAGACCTCAACGACCAGAAGAAGACGCTTGGGCAAGACTCGGACGTTTTCAAGTTCAACCAACTTAAGAAGCGGAAGAAGCCCGTCAAGTTTGCTCGCTCCGCCATTCACAACTGGGGCTTATACGCCATGGAAAACATCAACAAGGACGACATGATCATTGAGTATGTCGGCGAGGAGGTTCGGCAGCAGATTGCCGAGATTCGGGAGAATCGCTACCTCAAGAGCGGCATCGGCAGCAGTTATCTGTTCCGAATCGATGACAATACGGTCATTGATGCTACAAAGAAGGGAGGCATTGCGCGCTTCATCAACCACAGCTGCATGCCCAACTGCACTGCCAAAATCATCAAGGTCGAAGGCAGCAAGCGAATCGTCATTTATGCCCTGCGCGACATTGCTATGAGTGAGTGTGATCCCTTTCAATCCCCTGCCCCCCCACCATATTTTTATATGAGTTGTGCTGACTTGGTTCCCTTTTTCTCTCTTCGCAGACGAGGAACTTACGTATGACTACAAGTTCGAGCGGGAAATTGGCAGCTTGGATCGTATCCCATGCTTGTGCGGCACAGCTGCTTGCAAGGGGTTTCTCAACTAATACCCGCCCATTTCCTCTCGGATGATCTTTTGTCGGCATCATCAATAATAATATCAAGACGACTCGCGATGTTGGCCTTGGCTTGGACCTGGCAGTTGGGCTGAGAGCGATTGATTCACACAAAAAATGTCAGGTTGTTGAGCGAACGCTCAGTGCGAATTTATTCTGCTTATTGTCATCGTCTTCTCCCTCTCCCTCTCTCCTTACAAGCCGCACCACCGGTCATCACACTTCAACGACCATGTGATATATAATGCAAAATTCAGTAAAGAACTGGGCTTTTTTTTTTTTTTTTTTTTTTTTTTTTTTTTTTTTTTTTTTTTTTTTTTTTTTTTTTTTTTTTTTTTTGGTTTTTTTTTTTTTTTTTTTTTTTTTTTTTTTTTTTTTTTTTTTTTTTTTTTTTTTTTTTTTTTTTTTTTTTTTTTTTTTTTTTTTTTTTTTTTTTTTTTTTTTTTTTTTTTTTTTTTTTTTTTTTTTTTTTTTTTTTTTTTTTTTTTTTTTTTTTTTTTTTTTTTTTTTTTTTTTTTTTTTTTTTTTTTTTTTTTTTTTTTTTTTTTTTTTTTTTTTTTTTTTTTTTTTTTTTTTTTTTTTTTTTTTTTTTTTTTTTTTTTTTTTTTTTTTTTTTTTTTTTTTTTTTTTTTTTTTTTTTTTTTTTTTTTTTTTTTTTTTTTTTTTTTTTTTTTTTTTTTTTTTTTTTTTTTTTTTTTTTTTTTTTTTTTTTTTTTTTTTTTTTTTTTTTTTTTTTTTTTTTTTTTTTTTTTTTTTTTTTTTTTTTTTTTTTTTTTTTTTTTTTTTTTTTTTTTTTTTTTTTTTTTTTTTTTTTTTTTTTTTTTTTTTTTTTTTTTTTTTTTTTTTTTTTTTTTTTTTTTTTTTTTTTTTTTTTTTTTTTTTTTTTTTTTTTTTTTTTTTTTTTTTTTTTTTTTTTTTTTTTTTTTTTTTTTTTTTTTTTTTTTTTTTTTTTTTTTTTTTTTTTTTTTTTTTTTTTTTTTTTTTTTTTTTTTTTTTTTTTTTTTTTTNTCTCTCTCTCTATCCAAGTATTCGAAACAGCCACGGCTCCTAGCGAAGCTCTCCTGGACACTTCCCCTCCTTACCCTCCCTTTGCTGAGGCTTCAAATCAATGGCCCTGCTGCATCTGAGAATGCCCATCAGACGGGGCGCGAGGCCCCAGCATCCAGTCCTGCATGGCCAGCCACTCGCTCCAGCTCGCCTCGGCGGCCTGAATCTCCTTCTCGGTGACGGCCTGCAGCGGGCGCAGAAAGGGCACCGTCTGGCCGTCCTCGAGGTCGTAGCTGGCCTTGACCCGCAGCCAGGTCTCGCTCTTGGCCGCGAAGAGGTAGTTCCTCCGCTCGTTGTCATGGATGGGGCCCACGCCGGCGTCCCAGCCGTCGCCGAAGAAGCCGTGCAGGATGGCGATGGTGTCGAACCCCGTGGCGACTAGGCGGCGGACGTAGGGGACCAGGGACACGGAGGCGTCGATGGTGCTGGCGGGTGGCGGGCCCGAGGGGGCGGGATGCCGGGGGAAGCCTTGAGTCTGCTGGAAGGGGAGCCGGATGTTGATGATGGCGGCGACGGCCTGGACGGCGTTTGTGTGCTGGCCGCGCTCGAGGAAGAATGCGAGGCAGGATCGGTACTTGGGGTACCAATCGAAGAGATCAAACTGTGCCTCTTGAAAGGGCTGGCAAGGTGTATATATGTCATGAGCTTTCGTGTTCATGGATCCCAAGCGAGAGTGAACGGTGGCCAACAATGGAGTCGAGGTAGGAAGAGAGTGCCCTTCGTAGCTGGATACACTTACATGATGGAAAGCCATGATGGTTCGCAGAGTGTAGAGTAGAACGGCCGTTGGGACGAGCACGGGAGTCTGTCACTGACGCCGAGAACCTATACGGAGCGTGGTCGACTTGCTTTCAAGGACAGGATAGTGCTTCACAGAAGGTGGCCGGAAGCAAAGTCTCTGAGGGATGGGAGATGACTGAATCGAGACTCAGTATTTGAAGGCCTCCGAGATGAAGACAGGAGCTCGCAGGGGCTGCCGACGTCCTTTGATAATCGCTCCGCGGAAGACGATCGAGTTCGATCGAGGGGGTCCATCCACGCACCTTTGCGGTTCGCAATCCAACTGCAGCACGAGGACGGTGAGCAAGGGAGCAAACAACAGCAAGAAAGTCACGTCACCAACGATGCCTTCTGGGACGGATACGCGAAAAGAAGGCGCAGGCTCTCTTAGTCCTCCTGTAGATGAAGGGTTGTGCTCGACAGAGCTTGTCTTTGCAGAAAACGTTTCTTGGATTGCTATATGCCCTTTGTCTTCCTCTTCTTTTCGTGATGTGTAAAGAGAAAGATTGTCCGAAAGACTTCTTCCCCAGAATTTATATCGCTCCGGACAACAGGGAGGCTCAGAGCATGGAGTGAGTAGACAGTGAGCGATCGAGTGAGCGAGAGCAGGGTCCCCCCCCAGGAGCAACAGATGGTAATGCATCATGTGCGCTGTACAATACCAACACATGTGACGACCAAGGTCTTTTGTGTATCACGGTGGTGTTAAACAGATGTGGAGCTCGAGGTCGACGCAGAGAGGGAGAGGACTCGAAGTTGTGAGGATGTTTGGGCAACTATTGGAAGAGCGCGCAAATCGAAAGCGTAAATGGAGCTGGAAGTGGAGAGCCGGTCGTCCACTCGGAGGGCAAGCCCAGCAAGGCTCGGAGCAGGGTCAGGGTCAGGCCAGACAGAGAAGTGTCACCCACCAGGGCCGGCGGATGACGGAGCCTGGCGAGCGTCGATGGCATACGAGTACGTGAATCACGCACGATACGGGCTCTGGAGCGGGCAGTGGGCATCGAATCCTGCTCGACCTTGGTCCGCGACTGTCTCATTTTGCGGGGGGCGGAGAGGCAGACGAGGGAGGGACGTCGGGTCGGGAAAGCTGAGGCCGCAGCGCCGTCTCATGATAAATCCAAGACATTTCGATGGTGAGGCCTAGTGGCAAATCCCACGATCAGCTAGTCGGGACCATCAGATGTTGGTGGCTTGATGCGTCGTTGGCCATCGGTTTGTTTGACTTGAATTGCCGGTTCTTGGGCACGACCCCTGTCGTCCGATTAATGAGATGAGCCAAGCAGAGACAGGGGGCCGTGAACCATCCGAGCTGAAAAGACTCCCCACAAGGCCGACGGCGGCAGGGCGAAGAAGAAGAAGGGCGGCATCTGCCGGGTCTTTGCCAGATTGCCGGCCATTGGCATTGTGCCCTTATCCCTGCACTTGGTGACGCTCAGCCCCTTCCGTCACGGCCAATTTGATAGTCGAGAGCCTGTGTGACAGGGTAAGGTACAGCAGATGAGGACCTCTGTACGATGGACAAGGTACAGACTAGGACTATAGATGCAGGGCGGTGCCACAGGTACCTGCCTCCAGAGGCCTTTGCTGAAGTGAAGTTGCGCGTGCCCTCGTTATCATGACTATTTGATTTCATAACACGTTCCAGTTACCTCGGGTTCACACATGTTGTTGTTGTTGCTGCTGCTGCTGCTGCTGCTGCTGTCGTTGTGCGGCCCAGAAGCTGCATTGCTTGTGACTGGGCGATTCCTGGGAGACTGAGGGAGGCTAGAAATGCAGAGCTCAGAAAGTGTCACACTTCAAAGAAGAAAAGAAGAGCGCCAGTCGGTGATTTTTCGTAGAGTCGTCCTTGCATCATATTCGGTGTCAACTGTTCCTTTCATCTACATCTATCGGAAGGCTGCTCATGCGGAGGTTCCCTGCTGGCTCTCGAACCATGTCTGGAGCTTCTTGAGGGCGCGAGCACGGTGTGAGATCTGATTCTTCTCGGAGGATTCCATCTCGGCGTAGCTGATGTGAAATGGCATTAGAGCTGTCATGGGTGAATGAGAAACCTGGAGCAGGGTGAAACCTACGTCTTCCCTTCATACTCAAACACCGGGTCCCATCCTGGCCATCGCTCTGTTAGCATCCGCTGGTCGATGAGGGGGTCATGCATCTCTTCTCACCGAAATTTGAAGGGCCTCGTGCAGGCACAATCCGGCCCTGGCGATAGCACACACAGGGTTAATATCAGAATGGCTTCATCCCACCTAGGCTGTTGGGCAGTGTCGATACTCACAGGCGTTCGTCCTTGGAAGATGATGGGGTCGTGTCCAGGGCCCGGCGAGTACGCAAACGTGCACACGGCCTCTGCAGACTTATCCTCGTATGCCGCCAGGAGGTTGTTGAGCCCTTGGTGGCCAGTCTTGTCCAGGAACCACTTGCTGTAGCCATGTCAGAATCAGGCACAGGCGAACTTGCTTCTGCACTCCAACCATTAAGGCGTGGTTCGTGTACAGAGTACCTAGAGAGTACTGGCAGGGGAGGCTTTACATATAAGGCCCGGGTAGGCCCCCGAGAGCATTGAAGCAGAGAGCTGTGTCCTCGACAAGCACCGGCCCGTTGACCTCCATTCAAGGGTGACATGTCAGACACAATCTACCAGCAGCGTCGGGGAAGAGATGGCCGTACCAGGTCAGCAGCTCGGCGGCATTTCCAGTTGGCAATTTCTTCGATGGTGCCCTGGACTTCCTCGAGGTCCAGCGACTGGCTCTGGATCTCGATCTTGGGCTCCAGGATGGCCTTGACCTCCCTGAGCTTGTTGGCGTTGCCGGTGATGAAATGGATGGGAGGCGCCATCTTGGTGCGTGGTGAATGCGGTGACGGCGCTGCAAATGAGCGAATTTGATGGTTTCCAAACAGTATGGAGGAGACGGTTGTTGATGTTGTTGACGTCGTAGCTGGAAGAAGGACTCTTTTGATGGGATTTCTTAGCATTGTCAGAATGCGCATATACGTCAAAGTACCGGTACGGAGCTGCTTAACTCGCCCCGTCTTTGGGAGCAGCAGCAGCAGCAGCAGCAGCAGCAGCAAGTTCGAGCAAGCAGGCCCACAACCTTCTCCGCAGGTACCGGTACTTTGTACTACCTTCTGGCTCTTTGCAGATGACATCCTACCAAACAAGTTGTAGCTCTCGTCTGTACGCCTTTGAGCTTCCAGCAGCTCCGAGCGTCGCTGCGCCAACCGCTCGAAACTCGTCTCTCCAAGTCCACTTTGCCGGGTCAACTTACTTTGTCATCTTGGCAGGCTGGGCTCTTGCTCGGATCTGGACAGAGATGAAACCGTCCGCTCCCTTCCGTTGATTCAGCCTGGCGGTGGGGGAGCGTCTCATCCTTTGTTCTCCTGGTGCGTCCTACCCTGTTCGCAGCCTCAACTCGCAGCCATTGCTGGCCCTTTGACGCTTACTTACCACCATCCCAGCTTCAGTCATGTCACTACGAGCCCGTCCATCGCCATCATGACGCCACAGCCTGATCACGCGTCCGAACGACTCCCCGGCAGGCGCACCGCGATTAGCGAACCGGACGAGATCTCGGCAGCATCAGTAGCATCAGCAGCAGACAATGCGCATGGGCCCCGGACCAACGGGCCGATCGGCCGCCAGAGGACAGGCTCCTCATCGCGATCCAAACGGCCCTTTCCCGCATCGCTGATTCCCAGCAGGCCGAGCCGCCTCGTCATCAGCAAGACGTGGAAGCGCCTTCTGCCGGGGCGCGGGTTACGGGCTAACAAGGCGGCGACTGTACGGAGCAGAACTAAGGAATCACTCCAGGATGCCTCCACGCGCTATCCAGGCACTCTTCAGGGAATTCAGGCGCCGTCAAGGCTCGGTGTTCGTCTCCCTATACCACCTTCGCCATGCATCCTCCCAGCGGATGGCTTCGTGAGACTGACGCAAATCAGATATTGGAGCTTGGCAAGTATGCGCACGAGGATGAGATGCCGACGTGGCTTGTGAGGCTGCTGGAGACGAAAGGCGAGCTCCGTGCTGGTGGTAAGGGCATCTCGAGCAATCAGCTGCGCGAATTGTAGGAATAACGAGTCTCGCAGGCGTCGTACCGGTCCTACAGCAGCTCCTTGAAATGAGTACGCGGACGGAGTACGCCTACCTCTGCCACCCGGGCGTCCAACATGTGGCAAAGCTACGAAGAGAAGGTGATACCTGAGACATCTCACGGAACAAGACTGGGAGAAGAAGTGAACAGACTCTTACTTTTCTTCTTCCATCTCGTCTAGGTGCTTTCTGCGGTTATCGCAACATACAGGTTCTCTGTTCGCATATTATTGGGACTCGGGCGACTGGGTGGGAGCAACTGGGAAGCGACATACCGAGCGTCTTCCAGATACAGGACATGATTGAAACTGCCTGGGATCGCGGATTCAACGCCCGAGGCCGCGCAGAGACCGGAGGCATCAGGGGCACGCGAAAATATATAGGAACACCGGAGGTAGGTGCTAATCTCTGCAGTTTGTTTCCACCACGACATCCCAGGCTTTCTCGTACTCATCATCTGCATCACAGGCACAGGCTTTCTTCGTTAGCATGGGGTTTCCGTGAGTACTGTCTAGGGTTTCCGTCATGCTGCTTCGTTGGTCTTACAACAAGACAGGTGTTCTGTGCAAGCTTTCAAGGCATCCGGTGAAGACGACGACGCCGCGGGCCGCTTGTTGCGCGCAGTCGAGCGCTATTTCCAACAAGGGGCTGTAGACTGCATGGGAAGCAAGGTTCGACGTACTCTGCTTCCGCCTATATATCTGCAGCGACCGAGTAGGCGGCCCTCTCCGTGCAGCGTCATGCTTGTCGTCATGTTGGCTAACGAGGACTCTACAAGATCATTCGCTTACTATCGTCGGACTGGAGAAACATAAGGGAGGCCAGGTCCATCTCTTGGTGTTTGACCCCGAATTCCAGGGCTCCAACACTGTCGTTCGTTTTGCCGGCAAGGCAACTCCCCGCAGGCAGTCCAAGGTGACGAGGCTTCTGGAGCCATATCGCCGCAGCGCCACCCACTTGGAGCGCTTCAAGCAGTTTGAGGTTCTCTAGTAAGTCACGAATGCTTATCTTGTCATAATGGACACGGGCTAACGTTTGGGTGGGTAGTTTGACGAGAGACAATGGGAATTGAACGAGGGTTAGTTGGAAAAGCGGCAGAACAACACAGAAGAAAAATCAACTTTGGACTTAGATCAACGGAGGGGATCTGCCCAAAGTACCTAGGTGTGATCAGGGGTGCTTTGGATACGTGCATGTGTGTATATGTCCATGTAAGTGCAGTGACTTGTCTTGGACCATGTGAGTCCCTACTAGGTAGGCGCTGACCAATTGAGGAGTGGCTATCCAGCACCTCAACTTGGCTATCCAGCTGCTTGGATCAACAGAGAGTTAAAAGCTACTGGATAAGAACATTTTTCCTGATATTGCGAACAGGACTTATAGCAAGACGAGAAGAATGTCGCGATGGTAGCAGATATGAAGTCGCTAGTATGCTAGAGAGCCACTCCCCTTACCTGCTTATTACCTAATATGGAGAGTGTTAAGCATTAGTACCACCATTCATTCATTGAGATACTCAACCAGCCCATCGTCAACATTCCTCATCCAGCCTCATATCTACTTCTCCCTCCAGAGCGTGCAGCGCCTGTTCTTCACGTTTTACTTCCCTGTCATTGCCGAAGATATAAACATTGTCGAATCTATACGCCAAGCAAACATTGGCTTGAAAAACGACCATGTCAGATCTCCAACAGCCACTCGAGAACCTCATCAACACCTTCAACGAGCTCAATCCTTCCACCGTGGAGGAACTCTTCTCTGAGCCCAGCCCGCTGGAGTTTATGCGCTATGTGGCTCGCAACACGCCGTTTGTAATCCGAGGAGGAGCCTCCAGCTGGAAAGCGACCAAGAAATGGGATTCTGCGTATCTCAGGACGGTTCTCGAGGGCCAGTCCATCAATGTTGCGGTTACGCCGTTTGGGTGAGTGAGGATGAAGAAGCAGGCATCGTAGCTATCTTCACTCTCCTGGTTTTTTTTTTTTTTTTTTCGCCGTTTTAACTTGCACTATACAACTTGCCTCTACTGTATATTACTACGTCTAACGGGTTCCGCCAGCAATGCCGATGCCCCGACCTTTTCTCCTCAGCATAACGCAACCGTCATCGCAAAGCCTCACGAAGAGACACAGCAGTTTGACAACTTCCTCACATACATCATCCAGCAGGAGACGGATCCGGCATTCCCACCCGACTCCGAAGTGAGATATGCCCAGACCCGTGAGAACGACCAATTGCCGCCTGCCCATCGCATTTGTGACAAAAGAGGAGCCCACATCAGCTAACATATAGAAAATCTGCTCTAAAGAAAACGACAACCTCCGAGATGAGTACCTGCCGCTGTATCCAGACGCCCAAAGGGACATTCCTTTCGCGCGGATAGCCCTGGGCAAGGAGCCCGACGCCATCAACCTCTGGATCGGAAACTCGCGGTCCACGACGGCCCTGCACAAGGACAACTTTGAAAACATCTTTGTGCAGGTCGTCGGCCGGAAGCACTTCGTCCTGCTCCCGCCGCTGTTCCACGCGTGCGTCAACGAGGACCTTGTCTTGCCGACGACGTACGTCCGACAGGGCGAGGGCTTCGCGCTCGCGGTCGACCGGGACTCTCCTCTGGTGCCGCTGGCTACGTGGGACCCTGATGAGCCTGAGCGGAATGCCACGCCCGTGTCTGCTTTGGCGAGGCCGCTTCGCGTGACGCTGGACCCCGGGGACATGCTCTATCTGCCTGCTATGTGGTGAGTGGCCGCTCTCGAAAGCGTCGAAGAGTCTGGTGTTGTGTAGTAAACGAGCGGGAAGCCCATGACCTACGACGAGTTGCTGAGCTGTTGAGCTGCTGTGTTGCTGTGCTTGTTCCTGGCGGCTAATTTTCATTCAAAGGTATCACAAGGTTAAGCAGTCATGCTCCGATGGCGGCGAAGGGTTTGTTCTCGCAATCAACTATTGGTAAACTCCAAGAAGCACCCGTGCGTACGACCCAAGCATCGCTCTCTGACGTTCTATATTAGGTATGATATGGACTTCAGCGGGCCTCTCTATCCCATGACCTCGTTTCTTCGCGAACTCGGAACCACGAAGCAGTCCAAGTCTACTGCAGCAAAAGACGGCCCATAGGATCCAACCTCGTTCTGCTGGAATGGAATCAATATACAAGGCAAAATAGCGCTCCCCCCTTATTTCTTCCTCTTCTGAATCCTCTTCTGCGCTCGCAGCTCCTTCTTCATCCTGGCATCGACGATCCTGTACCGTCCCTTGACACCCTTCGGCCGGCCCTGGATACCCCTGTTCAACCCCCTGGCGACGACGAGCTTGGCTGGCTGTCGCGGCTTTTGGCGTTTGGCCTTGCTCAGCAGCTTTTGAATGCTCTCTGCCTTCTCCTTTTCCGTCATGCCTTCGTCCGCGGCGAGCATGTCCGACTTCTTCTTCAGCTTCTCCAGCTTCTGGGCCGTCTTGAACTTCTTCCGGGCCTTGGCCTCCCGCACCTTCTTGATCGGCCGGGCGTTGAAGGCTCTCAGCTTCTCCTTGATCGCAGCGGCGGCCGCCTTGGTTATGGGCTTCTGGGGCTTGTCGTGCTTCCCTTCGTCATCTAGGAACCATTCGGGCAACCCGTCTTTATCGCGGAAGGCGCGTTTGTTGAAGCCATCGTCGATGGCGTCGTGGGTTGTCTTTTGTCCCGTGGCGAGCTGGTGCGCAAGCGTCATTGCTTCGGCCGTGATGATATCGATGTCTTTTTCAACTCTCCAGGTTAGCCATGTTCTCCAGAGCGGTGGTGTTATGGTGAGTGGACTTACCAATTCTGCCATCTGATCGTCGCTTGTCCTTGTCCTCCCAATCGTCATCCTCCTCGGCTCTGACGACCTCGAATCCGTCCTCATCATCCGAATCAACTTGATGATCGTTCAACGATAATTTCTGCATCGTCTTTTGTGTAGGTAGCTCTTGTGTGGGCGCGGTCGTCCCAGATGCTGTCGCCTTCTCCCCCTCCTGCTCCTCCTCGCCCCCAAGGAGAGAGCCTCCAGTGATCTCTTTGAAGATGTCTTGGCTGAAAAAAGCTGACGCTTTTCGTGACAAGCCGTCCTGGGCCTCTCCCGCCTGGCCATCCAGATCTGTCAAGAAGCCATTTGCAGGCAGAGAGTCATCTTCGTCGTCGGATGAGTCGTCATCCTCCTTCAGTTCGCTCGCGTCGCTCTCTGCGCCTTCTTCCCCCCCTGAAAGACCCTCCCACTCATCATCCTTGTGTTCCTTCCTAGCCTTTTTCGCCCGGTACTTGGTGTCCGCCTCCAGTTTGCGTTCCCTGAACTGCTCGTACATGGCATCAAGCTCCGTCTCCAGCAGGTCTTCTTCGCTGTCGCTGTCGGCTTGCTCTGCGGAAGCGTCCTGCGCCTCCTCGGCAGCTTTCGTCTCCGTGTTTGGCACCGCGATCATCTTGCCCCGAGAGAAGCGGTTCATGCCATTTGTCTTGTCAATGGTCTTGAGGGAAAACATGGCCCCTTCTCCCATAGGCCCCGACTCCTCCATGCCAATGTCCATCGGCGCCATCATGTTCAGCTGCATTCTGACAATCTCTCGACGCTTCTGTTCATTTTCCTTACGCTTCTCGCGCTTCCTCTTGGCATTCTCGTTGTCCTTCATGGCCTGCAGCTCTTCTTGAATCCGCAGCTCCTCGTCCATTGACTCTACTCCGGCCACTTCCTCAGAGACCTCCGGGGCGGCGGCCTTTTTCTGCGATAGGCCGAAGATGTCTCGCACTCTCAGCCGCCATTTCAGAAGCAGTTTGAATTCTTTGCGCCCCAAGACTTTCAGGTCGGCGCAGCATTGTCGAATCTCCGCAGTTGTCTCGGGCAGCTTGTCCAGAGCGGCAAGCGCAATGTCTCCGTTGGGCGACTGATGGAAGGAAAGCTTGTTGTAGGAGCCGAGGATTGCGATTGGGTCATTGGTCTGAATGAAGTCGCTTGCTGCAATCTCCTTGAACTGTATGTACTCGCCTTCCTCGTAACCATCACGCTTCCGCTTCTTCACCTCGGGATTGTAGACCTTGGCTTCATTGTTCGGAGTACCACCTGCGAGCTCTGCAAAGACTGATCTCGGGTCCAGGAAGCGAGGGTCGATGTGCTTTGGCGCTTTGTATCCTCGGCAGACGACGAAGATTTCGGCCGAGACATTTCGGGAAGACGGAGGCTTGGTAGCTTCGACCTTTGTGAAGAGCTGGTTCAATACCCACAGCAAGGGGTTGTAATCCTTGGATCTGAAGACCTTGGTCACGAACGTGCCTCCTTCGGCAAGGAATTCGGTCGCGAGCTTGAGGGATTGCAGCGCGAGCTCTGCTTGGTTGAAAGAGTCCTGGGCCCAGGCGGTACCGACGTTGGGAGCACCGTCGTGCAGCACCGTATCCGCTTTCCATGTCTTGAAGTGCTGTCGGATGGTGGCGCGGCACTTGTCTGTCGTGATGTCGCTCTGGAAGGTGATGACTCGAGGAATTGGCTTGATAGGCGCCAAGTCGACTCCGACAATCAGACTATTGACCGGCATAACCTCTGCGGCAACCTGACACCATGACTACACGGACTGTTAACTCTTCTTCTTCTTCTTCTCCCTCAGTTATTTCCAACTAGTCCTGTGGACTTATTCGTTTTGCATTTTTCCTCGGAACAACAAAGAGAGAAACCAATAACTTACGCCAGGCGCAGCGCAAAGATCCAAAAGGACTTTGCTCTTCTCCAGGAACCCATACTTCTTGTTCAGCTGGATCAGCTTGAAGGCGGCACGGGCACGGTATCCCTTCTCTTTGGCAAGCTTGTACCACTTGTCCAGACGGCCTTTGCCGTGCTTCTTCTGAATCGCCATGGTGCCGGTTGGAAAAGGACAGACACAAGTGGGCAAGCCGGCAGAGCGTCTCGGGAGCGCTCACAAGTTGGATGCAATCCAGAAATTTTATCGGAAAGTTGCATCGATAGCGACATCACGTGCCGATAAGAAAAGAAGTGGCAAAGAGTGGGTCGTCCTCAAATTTCAGCCAATAGTACGAAGCTGCTGGGCAACTACCACCCTTACCTAAGCCACCCACGCTAAGGTAATCACGGTAAGGTATGAAAGTGTTAGCTTGGGTGCCGACCCGATCGTGGGATCAAGTGCAAATGCCCGCCATGCCCTGCAGGCTTTCTTCTCTCCCACTTCATCCTCACCAACCTCATCAGCCTGCCTTGACTCAGCGCCAGCCAGGCCTTATGGTCGTCGACAGAGCAGCTGCGCTGACTGGAAGAGCCCGCCCACGATGAGCGGCAGGTTCCTCGCAGCGAGTCTGCGGCCTTTGGCCGCACGAAACACCTCGGCCGCCTCCAACTCGAGCGTCCGTCACTTACACCGATTCCCAACCGGCGGCCTGCTGCGGGCTGATGCCTCGATACGCGAGACCCGGAGACGCATGTGGTTTGGCGGCAACGCCTTCCACAACCAAGTCATCACGCGGAATGCCTCCTTCGTCCGCTTCCTGCCCAAGCTGGTGTTGAAGTTCGCCAGGATCCCCGCCATGTTCGGCGGCCTGGCCATTGGCGCCTTCGCTTGGGTCCAGTATCAAGCTACACGTACGTTGTCCCTCGAAAGGCGGGTTGATACGTCGTCGATGGCTGTTGCTTACTGTTTTGTCTAGAGGCTGGCACCTATGCCATTTCGGTCTTCAACACAACCCTGGACACGGTGACGGGAACGGCATCTAGTCTGTACGGCACTGCCAAAGACGTCGCAGACCAGACATTCCAGGGCTGGGAAACCACAAAGGAACGGGTCGAGGTGCCCGCTTGGCTGAAGAAGGTGTTGGGGATGTCTGAGGGCGGCGGTTCCGGGGGAGAAGGCGGCCCTGAAGGCGATCCCAAGCACAGCAAGATCGGCGGCGCCGCTGCCGTTGGTGCTTCAGCTGCCGCTGTTGGCTACGACAAGTCGGATGAGGACGATCCACGCGATTCGCTGCAGAGCTCTAGGGATGACCAGATGATGGTGCTGACGAAGAAGATGATCGAGATTCGGAACATCCTGCAGAAAGTCGGCCAGTCTAGCTCCCTCACGCTACCGTCCATTGTCGTCATCGGCTCGCAGTCGTCCGGAAAGAGCTCGGTGTTGGAGGCCATCGTCGGCCACGAGTTTCTGCCAAAGGGCCTTAACATGGTTACCCGGAGACCGATTGAACTGACTCTGGTCAACACGCCCGACTCGGCCGAAGAGTATGGAGAGTTTCCCGACCTTGGCTTACGAAAGGTCACCGACTTCTCCTCGATCCAGCGAACGTTGACAGAGCTCAACATGGCTGTTTCGGAGGCAGAGTGCGTTTCGCACGATCCCATTCACCTGACAATATACTCACGCAACGTTCCCGACCTCTCCCTCATTGACCTGCCCGGCTACATCCAGGTTGTGGGGCAGAACCAGCCCTTGCAGCTGAAGCAGAAGATCTCGGAACTCTGTGATAGATATATTCAGCCCCCGAACGTCATCCTTGCCATTTCTGCTGCGGATGTCGACTTGGCCAACTCAGCAGCCCTGAGGGCATCCCGCAGGGTCGATCCCCGGGGCGAGCGAACCATTGGCGTCATCACCAAGCTGGATTTGGTTGATCCTGCCCGCGGAGCCGCCATCCTCAACGACAAACAGTATCCTCTTCGGCTCGGCTATGTTGGAGTCGTGTCCAAAGCGCCACAGTCACAGGGCCTCTTCAAGATGGGCTCTTCGGATCTCCTTGCCACCATTGCCAAGAACGAAAAATCTTACTTCTCCGCACATCCTCATGAATTCGGGCCGGACGCTGGCGTCAACGTGGGCACCTTGAACCTCCGAAAGACGTTGATGCGCGTCCTGGAACAGACCATGTCCTCCAGCCTGCAGAGCACAAGTGACGCCATCAGACAGGAGTTGGAGGAGGCGACCTATGAGTTCAAGGTTCAGTATAACGACCGTCCGCTCTCTGCCGAGTCTTATCTGGCCGAGAGTCTGGATGCTTTCAAGCATTCCTTCAAACAGTTCACCGAGGAGTTCGGGCGTCCAGAGATGCACGAGCTGTTAAAGAGCGAGCTTGACCAGAAAGTGCTGGACTTGTTAGCCGCACGATACTGGAACAAGCCGGTGACTGACCTGGCGCCGGCGCAGCATGATCTCGATAACATCGCTGACCTCCCCAAGGCCGACCCCGACTCCCTCTACTGGCGCCGCCAGCTGGACGCGTCAACCTCGGCCCTCACGAAGCTCGGGGTTGGCCGCTTGGCAACCACCGTCATCGCATCGTCTCTGCAGGCCCATGTCGACAAGCTGCTGGCCAACTCGAGCTTTGCGAACCACCCGTTTGCAAAGAAGGCCATAACCGAAGCCGCGTCCACCATCCTGAACGAGAGGTTCTACAGCACCAGTGATCAGGTCGAAAACTGCATCAAGCCCTTCAAATTCGATATTGAGGTTGACGAAAGGGAGTGGAGCCAGGGCCGTGAGCATGTAGTCACTGTGCTGAAGAAGGAGCTGCAAGATTGCGAGGCCGCGCTGGCCAGCCTGGAGCCTGCTGTCGGTGGACGGAGGAAGTTGAAAGAGGTCATGACCTTTGTGGACAAGGCGCGAAAGGGTGACATCACTGTAGAAGGCGATGGACGAAGTGGTGCTGGAGGCTTTAGCGCTGCTCTTTTATCGAAAGGTCAGTATTTTTTTTTCCCAACCCCTGAACGACTGGTCATATGGTATGACGTGTTTTCTGCTTTTCAGTTCTGACATGAGAATACAGGGAGAGAGGCTGTCTTCCTAAGAGATAGGGCCGACATCATCAAGATGCGGATGATGGCCGTCAAAGCCAAGCAATGCAGCCAACCCAAGAACAAGTACTTCTGCCCAGAGGTCTTTTTGGATGCAGCAGCCACGAAGCTGGCTTCCACGGCTGTACTCTTCCTCAACGTGGAACTGCTATCCGAGTTTTACTACAACTTCCCGCGGGAGCTGGATCTCCGCCTTGGACGACACCTGTCGCCGGAGGAAGTCGAGAAGTTCGCCAAAGAAGACCCCAAGATTCGTCGGCACCTGGAGGTCATCCGGAAGAAGGAGCTCTTGGAATTGGTGCTCGAGAAGATGGACAGCCTCCGGCAACTGGAAGGAAGAGACAGGGAGCACGGGGCCCATGCGAGAAGAGGGGCGGCTCACAAGGATCGTGGGCGATGGGGACTCTTTTGAAGACGAGTCCGTCATCACAAATGCCTGGACTACCGCGCGGGACAATGCTCTGTTGACCACTGGTGTACCCCTTGGTTGGTGAAACGGAGTTTGAATATGCCGTGATGATACCTGTCCACTACGTTATGACTGCTCTGCAGTGCCATTGGAAATGCCTCATTAAAGAACAGTGAAGACAGCAAGTGGGACTGGGAAGGAAACGGGAGAGACGGGGGGGAAGAGAAGGAGAAAAAAGAAAAGGGAGAAAAGGAAACAAATCAATGTATGACACATGACGACAATCCCCATATGCGGCGCAAAGGATCAACAAAAGGCAAGATAGCAATGATGTAAATGAGAAGACGATAAGCAAATAACCATATCATTATACTCTATTCAAGTTGAATCATTGCATGCTCCATGCGTCAATCTATGTGAATCGTTAAATTTCGACCAAGACGCCGAGTACAGCAAGAGGACATATAAGCATGTGGAAATTGCAAGCCTGGCGATTCTTTCAACTGCCAGCGTCCATGGTCGTTTCCAGAGTCACCTCCCACCTTACATTACCCCCGTTACCATAGCCTTCTCCTAATCTGTTTTGGATCAGGGACGAGATGCGATTGCGCAGCTTCACCAGGGCCAGCTCATCATAGCCGTTTGTGATGATGAGTTTCAAGTTGGCCATGCACAGGCCATAGTGGACTTGCCAGAACTGGGCGCCGTCCACGCGGGCAATGCCCGATTCGGATTCGATTTCATGCAGGACGGCCGTGACGCCCACGTCGCCTCTGTTCCCGCCGTAGGACATGAGGAGCATGAGTCCTTGGGCAACAGCAACACGCATGCCCAAGCTGAACATGGCAATGGAGATGACGGCGCAGATGAGCCGATCAAGCCAGGCATAGAGAGAAATGGAGAACAGGGGCAAGAGCGAGATCAAGGCGGAGAAGAAGAGGGTGAAGAAATGGAAAGGGTTGGAGAGAATGCTTGGCAGGGTTGCCAGATAAGAGACCCTCATCACCTTGGCGATACGCGCGTGGTTTTTCAGACCATAGGCGGAGACGAGCGTGCTTGTGATAGCCGCGGCTGATACAAGGTCAAGAGAGATTCGCTCGTGTCCATGGCCGTGGTCGTGGTCATGATGGGCCTCGTGGCTGCCGACGGACTCGAGAATGTGCTTGAGGTTGTGCGAGAGGAGGTCGAAGCCGCCGAAGAGGAGGAAGATGGACATGGCAAAGCCGGCCAGGATCTCGGCTCGCTCAAGGCCAAACGGGTGTCGGATGCTGCTGCGGCGCCAGACCTCGAAGTTGCCAAGGACGTCGACGACGACGCAGACGGCGGCGCTCCCGGCGTCGAAGAAGACGAGGTGGGACAGGGCCATTGCGGCGAGGGAGCCGCCAGAGCGGTAAAAGATGAACATGGCGATGGCAACGTGGCACAGGCCCCAGTAGAGGCGCATGCGCTGGTCTCGCTGCAGGCTCCTCCATGCCTCCTTGATGGTTGGCGTGGGGAGCGAGGCGGGGAGGACGGGGGGCGGTCTGGGAGGCGGCTCCTGGAAGATCTGGTGCTGAGCCGACACGCTACTATGCTTGTACCGATGCCCACGGCGCTGGCCGACGTTCTGTTTCGTTCCGGGCGTCAGCTGTGCTGTTGGGGAGGGCGGGAGACAAGAGGAGGGTAGAGGGAGCATCTCGGGCTGGGGGCTGGTGGACGAACCGATTTGACAGGCGTGGTGGATATCACCTGGGTTTGGAAGTTGAAGGGGTTCGGAGCAGCGGCTGCCTGGCCGCCGTTGTGAAGGGACTCGGCCTCTGTGGCGGCCATGGTTGGCGATGCCTCTCGAGGAGGATGCTGGATCGAATCGTTTGGGTGTTGGAAGAAGAGGCGCGCGTAGCAAGAGTTGACGAGACGAGATGGGGTGGACGGAGATGGAAAGTAGCTGGCAAGCACTCGGATTCCCTCGACTGCGGCACTACTCCTTTGCCATTGTCGCAGAGGCTGGCACAATTGCAATCGTAGTCGCAGCCGTAATCGCAGTCGCAGGCTCTGGGACGAGTTAAAGGTGGGAGGAAGTTCAGGCTGTTGGCCAGGACTCGCGATAAAGCAATGCCGTAAGGTAAGAGAACTTGCAGGTAGCGAGTACAAAGTCCGAGCACAGATGTACCTCGGTGAACACAGCGGTCTCCTGCAGCTGCGGAGTCCCGCTCTACCTTGGTGGATCGTAGTCGGAACTTGGCGCGTGTCTACCTTGCCCGTATGGGAGCCGCCATGGTGAGGAGGTAGGTGTCAGGTACGCATGAACGGGCTGAAGAAGGGCGTTTGAAATCAAGAGTAGAGTAGCCGGAAACCAATTCGACCATGGCATCGATTCAAGTCGACTTGCTCTTTTCTTCTGTTGTCTCTGTCATTGACCGGTGGGACTGGCTTATGTAAGGCACAATGAGTCCTGGGATTACATTAGTACAACTGCTCCGGGCTATCAAGGTTCTTGCGTTGGGTACCAAGGTACCGATCTAGAGCAAGGTACCTGGAAACACGTCCAGTATCACTGCTTTCTGCTCCTATCGCCATGTCCTTGTAGTTTGATCATACCTTATAGTTCCATGATCTGTAGATAGAATAAGAGTATTACTGTACTATAGAAGCCTTTTGTCTACCTTTTTGAGCTTTGATGCTGGAAAAAGCCGCCTTGAAAATCCGCAACAGGCATCTTCCCAGCGCCTGGATGCAAAGGTACCTGTCCAATTGGTGGGAGTGTGCTCAGCCAGCCCCAGTATATTCCAATGGCCAACAGCTGAGGGCGACGAGGCGCAACCGCCCTTCAGTCATCGTGATCCAATGGGCACTTCAGCCCAAAGACTAATGATACCTAATGAGAGGGCTGCAGGTCTCCGAATGATGGCTACTAGAGGTAGGATATATGGGTAACAGCCCTGGAATGCTTACATACTGGGGCAATCCCATTTCCTCTTGCCCAGTGGGAGAACCGAGGAATGCCTTGGCCATCTGGCTAACACCATACTAGTGGTAGCTGCTTGCATGGCTTGCACATGCTAGTCCGTCCAATTGCTCGCACCGCTGGTTTGCGCAAAGCTTCACTTCACTCACCAGCAGCAGCCGCCCCATAGCGCAGCTGCAAAGACCGAGTACCACAGGCGGGCAGACAAGAGACACAGACACGGACGGACAAACAGACGGACAATGCCGACATCACATCGCGAGCCGCCCCTCCAATGATCTGGTACCTGCTCTATCCGCTGCGAGGGTGAGGACATACTACATCATACCTGTCCTAATGCTCAATCCCTTCCGTCAGCACAATGAAGAAAGAGAACGAGAAGAAAAGAGCAGTCACCTTGCTTTGTTGGTCCACGTACTGAATACCGAATTGCTGACTTCGCCATCCGCCTGCGCCCTAGAACAACAGAGGCACCAGTCCTCTCGGCATCTCACCCGCTCCGCAGCGCCCTCACCCGCTACGGCCGCTATGCCTCCCGCCATGCCATCTCGACGCTCCTCCTCTCCGTCGGCATTGCCTCCCTCCTCATCTACCCGCTGCCCTTCATCTACAGTGACCACGGAATCATCAACGGAGCCTCGAACCTCCCCAACCATGTCTGGACCGCCGCACAGCCGCTCCCGTACGACAGCGCCGCCAGCCCGGACATCGTCATGCGCTCCATCTGGGTGCACTCGAGCTACATGCAGGCCCTAAGCCCCGACGTCCTCCTGTCCGCCCTCGACCTGCAGGACGAGCTGCTCGGCGTCACCCGGGACTTTGGCCCCAGCACTTCCTTTGGCCAGCTGCCACCCGCCGACCTCGACTCCGACGCCGCCCTCACCCCGGCTCAGCGCGACGCCCTGCACATCGTCAACGGCCTGACGAACCAGTCGTGGATCTTCCAGTCGCCGCTGCTGTACTGGAACTGCTCCCGCGAGCGCATCCTGGCCGACGACGATATCCTGGCCACGGTCAACAACAACAAGAACCAGTCCACGCCCTCCAACATCACCCTGCGGCACTCCATCGTCTTCAGCGGCAAGCGCTTCGAGGACCGCCGCTTGCTGGCCGCCGATGCCCTCGTCATCACTCTGCTGTACCGGCGCGATTCCCCCGTGGGCCGCCGATGGGAGGCTGTTGCGCCCTCCTTGCCCGCCAAGGTGGGCGACGAGTGGGATATCTATCCCCCGAGCGGAAACGTCTCGGCCAGCCAGCTCTACGAGTTCCAGTTCCGGCCCATGTCGGTGCAGGATTCCGTCGTCCTCGCCCTGGCCTACACCTTGGCCCTGGTGTACTTCCTCCAGCAGGTGTCCAAGCTCCGCGCGGTCAAGTCCAAGTTCGGCCTCATCGTCACCGTCGTCACCCAGATCATGATGTCGATCGCCGCCAGCTTCACCATCTGCGCCGTCTTCAACCTCGACTTGTCTCGCATCCCACGAGCCGCATACCCGCTGGTGATACTGTCCATGAGCTTGGAGCATGTCCTCCGGCTGATGGACGCCGTAGTCCGCACGCCTTCGGGAGAGACCCCGAGCACCAGGATCGGGGCTGCCTTTGGAGAGACGGCGCCCACAGCCCTGGTCAGCACCGTCCAGAACGTCGTGATCCTCCTTGGCCTGTCCCATACCGTCGCTCCGGGTGTGTCCGCGTTCTGCATCTTCGCCGCAATCGCCATTGTGCTCGACTTTTGCTTCCTTTCCAGCTTCTTCATCGCCGTCCTGAGCGTCGATGTGCGGCGGATGGAGCTCGGGGACGCTCTCGCCAGGGAGGCCCTGCGCCGCAAGCGAAAGTCACGCCGTCCTCGGGAAAACCCCTCGTGGCTCAAGCGTTTGCTTGAAGGCAAGATTGCACTGTCCACCCGAATCGCAGGCTCGACCGTCATGATAGGCTTCGTCATCATCGCGCAGTCTCACTTCTTCGGCGGCGGCCGCGCCATTTCTCAGAAGCTCGCTCACCTGTACAGCGGCCAAGACCTGGCGCCCAACGCGTCATCCCCCGAGGCGTCGCTCCTGGAGGAGATTCATCAAGCAAGAACCCCGACGTCTTGGCTGCGGCTGCAGGACCACGACGCCGCTCGTGAAATCATCCGCCTCATCAAGCCTTCGGCCTATAGCTACATAGCTAGAGTCTATGAGCCTTTGGTGTTCGTGAAGAAGGGCTCCAACCGCATGCCAGTCATCAAAGAGCCTGCTCTGTTGCCCGCGGCATATGATTTCATGCATCACCAGCTCGCTACCTTTGTCCTCATCGACCTTGTTGTGGTTGCCTTGCTTCGTCTGCTGATGAGCTTCATGCTGACAGAGGACGAGGCCAGGGTGGGCGAGCTGCACGACTCGAGTGACCAGTCTAGCCTGTCTGTGAAGACGCTCTCCGGAGGACATACTCTCGACATAGCCATGCTGGCCTACTCGCCAAGGGGTTACGCTGTATCGGTCGGGCTCGATCGCGTGATCCGGCTGTGGGATCTCAACCACAGGAAGAAAAGCACCGCAATCCCCACCTCAGAAGGAGGAGCTACAATCAAGTTCCCTGTCCTTGCAGTGGCCATGGACGAGGATTCGGACTGGCTGGCCATCCTATCATCCGACAAGGTCGTCTTCTGGAACATGGCCACCCATCTCCAGGGCTCCGCCGTGGCTGTGGAAACGCACAACCAGAAGCCGGACGCCTTCTTTTTGGAGCCAAGCGCAACCGCCTCCTCAGACATTCCCAGGGCGGTCATCATATGGAAGAATGGGACGGCAGCGGATGTAGAGCCCGCGTCGGGAGAAATCCGCGAGTCCATCATCTGTTCAGGATTGACATGTGCCCGCCCGCTGTTGAGTAAAGGTAAAATCGAGCAGTTTCTATCCTCTACCCCCCGAGTTTTCCAACTATCAGTGGAGCTGACTAGAAGGGGATACCTTTCCCTATCCTTTCTGCAGTTAGCAAAGATCCGAGGCCGAGCGTCTTCCTTGTAGCAACTTCTCGAAACGGAGACGTGCACATCTTGGGAAGGAATGGGCTGCAATGGGAAGAGCAGAAGCTTCTTGCAGGACGGCTCGCAGGCGATGAAGTTCACCAAGTGGTACCCCTCTCGCCTCTGCCCTATTTCCTTGCATCGTCTAGAACGGAAGTTCTCCTTATAAGCCTAGAGGACGGCACCACCTCGTGGAGCTTCCCTGTAGAGCAGATGCGGCCGCGGTCGCTCGCGTGCGCCTTCACCCCCTATCGATCGCCCAACGACTTGCCAATAGGGCTGGTCTCCTTTACGCTTAGCTACTTGGCACTGGACTCGGGCGATTGTGTTCTGCACACGTTTACGCCTCCGGAGGACGACGACGCCGTTTGTCTACAGAGTGTCGGCGACGACAGCCTCGTCAGCGGATGGTGCAGTTGGGACGACGCCAGGGAAAGGAAGAAGCACATTGGCAACCCTGGCGTTTGGAGGATTCTGTGTGATGGCAGCGCACTAGGTCTTCGTCGCAGACCCCGTGCCGAGCTGAGACGCCGTCGGCGACAGGAGGCCCCGTCAGGGGTCCGGAACCGCATACCCAGCGCAGCAAGCCAAGAGCTGGGGGCCTTCAGCTGTTGGGAGCTGTGGAGGGTGGCGTCTAGCGACTGGGAAGAAGCGGACGAGACCATGTCTCTGTTTCCGGATGACGAAGATGCAGGGCACCTGATTGTCTGCGACTTGGGCCCCAGCGTGAGGGTTGGGCCAACATCAGTCGCCTTTGCCTATGGGAACGTCATCAAGCTCGCGACGCTGAGCGGGCACAAGCCTTTCGAGGTCGGCGTCAAAGAGGTAGGTCGCGATTCGCCAGTGAATGTGCCAACCAGGCGTCGAAGGCCGGGGACCACGGCCAAACCAGGAGTATCAGGCCAGTAGTATCATGACAATGCTGAACCAACAAGGTTGGCGAATCGCCAAAGTCCAAGTCTTTCCCTTGCCCATCAGTGATGCTTCCATCTTTTCGGCTCTGACGGCCCTGAAGAGATTAAAGAACGTTCCTTCCATAAGTGTAGCGCAGTATCCGATTGGAAGAGGTGAGGTGTGAAATGAGTGAGGTGTATTGTATATGGAGATGCCCCTGCCGAGAGACTTCAGTTGAAACCGGAACGTACCAAGATGTCTGGAGCATCAATATATAAAGAATCTTACAAACATTAAACTACAGGGATATATAAGTTTATATACCAACAGTAACTGCAAACATGCCGTGTGCGCGTATGAAAAGATCCGTTGCAAGTGCAAGATACGCTAAGTGCACGCCGAGGGAAAACCAATAGGGAATATACATGACGGATGGTCGGTTCGTAATAAAGGATTGGCGAGCATCCTGGGTCATCATGGCACGACCTGTGTCGTGAAGTGAGGCGGCCCATGCCTCGTATCGACGCCTAGATCGGATTCTCCATGCCGACTGGAGGTGCAGCACCAGGAGAAGAAGCCGAATGTGAGACCTGGGCCTTGCTGTGAAGGGTGTTGTTGGATCCGAGACCACGTCTCATCATCTTGCCCAGGACGGTGACCAACTCGCAGGCATCCCGAAACATGTCATCATCCATGCCTTCTGTAGCTTCATACACCTCATTAATCGTATTTCTTGCCAGCGTGCGGCTGGCATTGGCGTCGTGGACACATTCGTAGAGGAAGGCCGCATATTCCGTCTTGACGGATAAGCGCAACGAGTGGGAGCCCCAGAGCAGTGCATCGGCTAGCTGCGCAGCCTCTTCAAAGTACTGATGTGCCGTGGGAAGGTAGTCTTTGGCGGGCAGCAGGAATGAGAGCGAGCGCGCGGAGACTGGCGCTTCGAAGCCAGGGGGAGGGCCAACGGGACCGCCTTCAAGCGAGTGCTGCATTGGATGCCGGTAGTCGTCTGCGCCATACATGTCCTTGCCGCGATCGGTAGGCACGGCATCGGGGTCCCAGTCCGGCATGTTGGAGACGCGAGGCTGGTTTCGAAACAGCACAAAGATGTGGTAGAAGCTGGCGCGGAGCTTATAGGCCAGGACTTTCAGCTCGACGCAGTTGGTGACGAAAGGGATGACATATTCTTGAAGCATCTTGAGCCCTTCGCGCGCCAACCACAGGATGCGCATAATGTTTTCATGAAGCGTAGCATCAGGCTTGCGCTGCTTCTTTACCTCGACGAGTTTGTCAGAGAGCCTGAGAGAGAGTCCGAGAATCTTGAAGAGAGTTGAGGAGAGGATCGGGTTGTCTCCCTCGACGGACCTGGCCATCCGACCCAGATACTTTTGGTCCACCTCAGAGGACGCCATTGCAAGGCGGATGCTGCCTGCTTTTCCGCCTCACCCCCAATGATGGACGAGATCCGAGGGTTTTCTGATATCTTTCACCCCTGATCCCCTCTCTTTCAACGTCAACAACCTGCGGCCGAAGAATGGAGGCTATCACCGGAGGAGAATTGGGTGAATTGACGGAGCCCTCTGTTGTGCTGATCCAGGTAGGTGTAATCGAGTGAGGCCGCAGCAGAATATTCAAAGAAGCCAATATGCAAATGCTGTCAGAGGCGCCAGGATGTCGTATCTGCAATTCGTTGACAAGGAAGTATTGAATGATCCAACTGGCAGGAGAAATGGCAAAGACGCGAAAATTAACGAAGTGGCTATGCGCGGAGGTCGTCAGTGATAATTCTGCATTGCAGTAAGTAAGTAGCAGTAGCAAGTGGTAGTTCAAGAGAGCGGAAGAGGGTTCAGGCCGAGAGACGAAGCTGGTAGAGTCAATTGGCGGGATATCGCACACAAAGGGCCATTGATAGCCGTGTTCATCAGTCCCGAGACGAGCAAGCAGCAGCATCTGGACTGCATCCAACCGCGCGAACAAAGGATTGTGCCGCTCGACGCTCGAGGCGCCATATTGAACGTCATCAAGAGCTTGGGTGCTTCTGAAGACACGACTCAGATTCACCGCGAGGGACGCAGAGCGTGTGCACCGTCGTCGATGCCTCAGTGGCAGCTGGAATCCGGCATCTGTTCCTCGTCCTCCAATCTCCAATCGCCAGCCTCGACAGAGGCCCGTTCACCCACGCCTCGCCTCGCCTCGCCTCGTCCCGGCATCGCGCCAATGTTGCGCCGTGTGTGCGCCATGTGTGTCTCGTGCACTGCGAGGTCAAATGGGGGGGACGCGGCGGGAATGTGATGTACTTTGGTCATGGCAAGCGTCGCACAAACCTACCAATTGAACAAGAGAGGCGCTTGATGCGTGGCTTGACGGCGCTGCTGCAGTGAAGTTGGCCCTGGCTTGATTGCTGGCGTTGGAGGTTTGGTCGAGTTTCGCTGACGACGGTTGCGTTGGCACGACGCAGCTGAGATGAGGTAAGTTACAGAAACGGTGACAGGGGCTGCGGTTCGCGTACATGGGCGGACTCAGGCGTCTTCGAGTAAGGCCCAGAGCACGGAGTCGGCGATGCGTTGTACCTGAATGTATGTACATGCATGCATTCAATGCATCTGTGTGTTGCTTTAATGCCATCCGCGACAGGGGTTACCTGCATAGTACATGATCGTGATCTTGCAAGGGTCGACAACGACAGTAGCTACCAGTAGTAGTAGCGACAGACTACTACTACCTAGGTAGTACTACTACATTTCATAGTACAATGGATAGGTATATCATCTCAAGAGCATCGACAACTCTCCCATCATACTCAAATCGCTGCGAGCAAGGAACCTCATGATTGACAACTAATCGCTTCGGCAAAGAAGGTATGGAGAGAGATGGCAACTTTGAGCACATGGGGGACCGGAAGGAGGTAGAATGAAAGATATGTATGAAGAAGATAGGTACGACTTCATCTAGGAAGATGGTATGCCTCGTAAATACATGGCTGATATAGTAAATGTGTACATGGTGAAGGATTTCATAGCGATATATCCTATATCCCCTCCCCTTTTCTCAGAGTCCCAGCCCGGCCATGCCCGTTCCCTGCTGTCCCACTGATGAGCTCCTCGAGAAGGTTCAAGCTCGAGAGGAGGAGCCATGAATTAAAAAGCCAGATGCTCCACGGAGGTCGTCGGAACAAAGGGCCTGAACTGTCGAAAACGATGCGATAAACTGGAGGTTCGGTGTCGAGGGCAGTTGTCGGCCTCAAATCATCCGAATTGACAGGTGGCTGCGAGAGTCGCCTCCGGCTGCAGATGGAAGTGCCGCCTCGGCGTGGCAAGCATGTTCGAAGCCCGTTTACATGACGGTGCAGCCAAGGTTGCCGGTGAACTTCTTGTCGTTGGCGGCAGGCTTGGCCATGACGGTGCAGCCAAGGTAGCCGGTGAACTTCTTCTTCTGGACGGGCTGGGGCTTGGCCATGACGTTGCAGCCGAGGTTACCAGTGTGAGCCATTTTGAAAGAGGGTTGGTGGGTTGGTGTGGTGTGTGTGTGTGGTTTTGAGGAGCTGGAGTTGCTTTGAGGTTGTAGCTGATTGTTGCTGATGAGATGATTCTCCTTGGACAGGACGGAGATGCTGCTCCCCTTTATACCTGGAGTTTCTGAACTGGCCTTCGTCCCGAGTCGTCCAGCCTCCCGTTGGCGGTTGGGCACCAAGCATTGTCTCCGAGCATTGTCTCTGAGTGTTGTCCCAGCGCATCTGATTATTCTACTACGCGCATTGCCACGCATCAGATTGTCCGACCTGCGGGCTTCATGATATCGCCTTGGCGATAACGCAGGGCTCTCGCTTGGCGCCTGGGCAAATCCCGCTCTTGGTCAGCCCGCGCTGGCGCTCTGGACCTCGCTTTGCAGCATTGGTGCATAGGCTATTCCGCATCCTTTCTCTCAACTTCAGTCTTCCTCACATCGGCTCCTATTGTCCGCGCGGGTGGATACCGGGCCGGACAGAACGTCCCATCTTGATATTATCAGCTTCATATTGTTCTTGTCCTGAGCCAACGCCCTTAGCTCCAGCTTCTGACCAATGCCTGTCGACGTTTATCCGCTTCCCCAGAGCGTGCCGAACGAAAGCGACAGAGTAGTACCATCCCATTGAAGGTAACCGCCTCAGGGGTCGAGGAGATGCATTGTCATCAGCACATACTTCTATTTTATTATCATTAGATGTAAAGCTAGAGCCATTTTGGTGTATGGAATGTGTAAAGATTGTCTCTCTCCTCTCTCATCATCGTTTCCTTAGTCTTCTTCGTCGCCTTCTCTTGGCCGCTTCTTCTGATTGTCGTCGCGTGTTTGAAAAGGCGCCCACCGAGAGGTTCTAGGCCATCTGATCGCTACCTTGGGTAGTCCCGCTGGTAACACCCTGCCTAACCATCTCAATTCGTGCCACTAACGGCGAGCCTACAACTCTTGTCAGCATGTGTCGTCTGATAGCTTGTTCAGTGTGCGATTCCTACTTCATCAAGTGGTCCATGAAGGTCTGCAAGGACACATCATCCGTGAAGATGGTCTGGGCGGAGGTTGCCCCCACGCCGCCGTATGGTCCCGTCGTATGCGTGGTTGAGGGATTGAGTTTTGACAGCAAAAATCTAGCCTGGGAGCCCCCGGCATCACAGATGATAAATCTGGGGAGCGGGAACCGATCCGTGATGAGATCCTAAGCAGCCACATTAGTCGTCGCCACACACACACATCTCATTCATTCGCGGTTGAAGCTTACTCTTGCGTCTTCCTTGGGCTGCTCTAGCAGTGCGGCAAAATTCTCGTAACCTTCCTGTTCGTGGTAACCCGCCTTTCGCCACTCAGCAATCGTCTCGCCATGGAAGATGAGAATGTGGAAGAAGGTATCCAGCAGGAGGATGTGAGTCGGCTGAATGGACGCAGAGTCAAGCAGCACCGGCTGACCGCCCTCCTGGTCAAACGTGTACGAGTCCAAGGTCGGCTGAATCATGACGAGGGAGTTGCTGACGTCTTCGTGGTTTAGAACGTGACGATAGAATGCAGTCTCGTCGGGTGAGTTGTTGAAGACCTGCAGGAACTGACTTCGTCGAAGGTGGAACATGAACTGAGGATAGAGGGTAAAGTTTTTCTCCAGACGGAACGACGTCGGGTCGTCCTTTCGGTAGTCGGCAAATCTGGAGCAGAGCCGGATCAACATCCTGTCCACCCAGCGAAGCACATCTGGGCCGTCGTCGACCTCGGCCTTGAAAACAGCGATCCGCGACATGAGGACGGCCGCTGCTTCCTGGTCAAAGGACTGCGCAATAGCTGGATCTCCAGCGGGGCCGCTCAAATTCCGGGCAATCGTCGTCACTCGAAGGTGGAATTGGCCCGACGAGTGCTGGTAATATGTCAAGAACTGCATCATGCCCTTCTGCGGTGCCTGCTGGTGAGTTGCCGGCCCCTGATTGGCAACTTCAAAGTAGATACCATAGCTGGAGTTGGGGTCGATGCCGCACATCTTCCATGAGCAGGTGTTGCCAATGCCGCACTCCGTCTCTCCAACCGAGACGGACTTCTTGTTGAGAGACACTGCGTGCCCAATGAGTCCAGTGACCTTGAGCTCCTTGGTCGTCAGCACTTCGAGCACCGCGTTGAAGCCCATGAGGAGGTTATCATCGCCATCCTTTTCGAAAATGCGGACAAACGACTGCTTGAACATTGAAGACGTGAAGCTGTCGGTGAGAATCATATGGCCTCCTGTCGAGTTGCAAAGCCCCTTCATCTCGAGCAGGCCAACCTGGTCGAGGCAGCCTGCGAATATGTCAATGATGTGCCCATTATGAGCAGTGCGCTTGGCGAGGTTATCGTAGAACTACGAAATGGCGTCAGTTTCTCATGCCCGCGTGGCTGTTGACAGCGGCTTCAGGTTGCCTTACCTTCAGCGCCTTCTTGTAGTACTTGGCATTGTCGCGGTCAATGTCATGGTGTGAGCGAATCGGCTCCCTGAGTTCTGGTCCAACCACCATGCCGGGCCCCTCGGTTGCGGGTCCGCCCGCGAAGAGCATGATACGGCCACCAGCATTCTGGAACGTTGATTCCATCAGCCCAATGGCAACACTTAGAGCGACACCTGTGCAACGGAGACTTCTCCGATCGCTGGCAGTTGGCCAGGGGTCTTTTTGCAGCGATTCCAGAACCTTGGTGAGCTGGAACTCGGCCTGTTGAACGGGCAACAGAAACCTCGACGTGGTCCCAGGGTTCATTGGGCGGGCCGCCTGTGGTGGCACTCCAGGTCGGACGCCTTGGGACGTCAGTCCGAGCATATCTTGGACATTTTTGGCGGAGTAGTCCTTGCTTCCACGGAAGACATAAGACTTGGCGCAGCCCTCGTAGCCGATTTCATGGACTTGAGCCTGGTATCGATTAGCACTCGTTCGCATATGGGACCATGGGGCGAACGGACCATCGTTCCGTAGGTGATGAGGCCAACCAGCGCATTCTCCGGCAGCAGGCTGAGGCTCATAACCAGCGACTCCTTCAGCGCAGCCAAGCTATCCTCCTCCTGACACAAATCAACCACGTATAGAAACAGAGGCGGCGCAGGCGCAGGTCTCGACAGCCTGTATTCGATCGTGGTGTTTGCGGGATGCAGTTCGGGCGGGATCGCATTGGCTGTGATGTCTTTGTAATGCGGCGGCAGCTGGTTCCTTGAGAGGCAGAAGGGGCAAATCCATACACGAGCGCGAACATCCACTTGGCTAGCAAGGACATCAGTTAGAAACCCTGCGCGGGCAGACTTAGAGAGAACTGGCCGGTGGTGAGGAGTTTACCAGAATGGATTGAGGACCGATCGACAAGGCTGCTTGCATGTGACGGGCTCGAATTGAAGCAGAGGTGTATCGGGCTTCTCTTTGAGCGGCGTAAACAGAGCGCCTATCGGCACGACTAATCGCGAGGCTTCCTGTTGATCCATGAGCTGAGGGGGCCAGTTTTATGCTTGACGAGATCAAGTACCATTCGAGAGCTTGGAAACACGTTCCAGCTGAGGCGGACGCCATCACGGTCCTCGACCTCGCTCCATTGCTCTTTGAGTGCTTCGTAGTCCATTGGCAGTCGAGTCAAGTCGTCGGATGCGCTCGGTGGGTTGGATAATGGGGAAGAGACGAAGAAAAGAAGAGCTCTGTTGACGAAGGCGCAGCAATCTATGCGCACAAGGGAGCTCCTTTGTCTGGCGGAATGGCAGAGGTCTCGAACAGTCCTTTAAAGTAGGTTGCAGTCAAACTGCTCGAATTGTGAACACGTTTTGCAGGACAGAGAGAAGCACGATTCAGATATGAGGACAGCTAACCGTCTGAGCTGGTGAGACTCTATGGCCAGCGTGGAGCATCAGGGCCCCATCTCGACCGATAAGCACGATAAGGTACCTCTTTTTCCGTACCTGGCACTGGACCTCTTGCCTTGTCGCATTCTGTCTGCGTCCGCGGGGCAGGTGCAGTGACATACTTTCCTTCCTGGGTAGTCATTTTTTTGTGGACACTTGGAAGGTTGGAACCAACTTCCTCTTTCAAAAGTGCCATTTGTTCATACGTAGGTATATTACACCTTACCTTACCCAAACAGCCTCGCTCAAGCATCCTCCCACCTCCTTCGTGCCTCAAACTACCTTATCCAGGCACCTTACTTCTCGCTCCTCCTCTCTCGCGGTTTCCGTCCAACTGCTGCTCCGTACAATCATCATCTCCAGCAAATCACCCGTCTGCCCAGCTCACGAAAAGCCTTGGGCCATCGGCAAGGAACGTCTGCCAGCGATGGCGACGTCAACGGCATCTCCCTCTCATACCAATACCAAATCCCCCACCATTCGACGCATACGTTAGTTTCCTTGTCCCCGATCTCTCAAGACAGGACGTTGTGGAGGCGGATTCTGTGGTGCAATCATGCTTCGTCCTACGTGGAGCCACTAACTCGGGCAACTTCCAGTCCGCGAGGCTGCAGAGCTCTCAAATACGCCTTCTCCCGACTACACTGCGGAACCGCTGGAGTCGGATCTCTTCGAGTGGCATTTCACCCTTCGAGGGCCGCCCAATTCCCCATACAGCCAGGGTATATACCATGGTCGTATAATCCTGCCTCCAGCATATCCGCTTCGACCGCCGAGCTTTCGCTTTTCTACACCAAATGGCCGCTTCGAGGCCAACCGTGAGATCTGCCTCAGCATCAGTGGCCATCATGAGGAAACATGGCAACCAGCCTGGGGCATCCGAACTGCCCTTGTCGCGTAGGAACTCCACGCTCAAACATGCGTACATATACCTTCATAACCCTTCACACCTGCTAACTGACGATCGTCATGGCACAGGCTCCGCAGTTTCATGGAAACAGATGTCCTAGGTCAGTTGGGTGGCCTGGAAACCACTGAAGCGGTCCGCCGCCGCCTTGCTCAAGAATCGACGTCCTTTAAATGCGCAGTCTGTGCGAGGACGAATGCAGATATCATAGCCGATTGCGAGGACAGGTGTAAACAAGCTGCTTCCTCATGTTCCGACGTATCAGTTCCCGCTGAGCTAAATATGGGTTGGAGGGATGAGCTCGAGACAAGAAGGGACCAACCGTCATCGTCTCGTTCGGAACGGATCTCATCTCAACCCAGTCCCGGTGATGGAACATCTGACGCAGCTGAGCTAGCAGAGGGATTTGTACAAACTACGCCCAGCGTCTCAGATGACGTGACACAGCCACCCTTGCCCATGCCAGCCCCTGGGACACAGCGAAATACCTTGACCACCAGCCAGGCGAGAACGGGAAGCGATGAGGTGCCTTTGTGGATAGATAGGGCCATTGTAGCGTTGGTAATCCTGTTAGCCGCACTAGTTCTGAAAGTCTTGTTAGGTAGATGACAAGCTTCTGGCCTGGATACCCGGGAAGATTTGGCCATGTTCAACTCAATAATACCCCCTCTGATAACGAATAAAGGGCAGGTCCACGAGGTAACGAATGATCATTTGGTCACATGCAGAGCATGGCCCGAAGCTCATGCCGCCGACTGCCTGATAACAATGTTTGCTCTGAGCATCCCCAGTCTCTAGCCCTATGGTACTATACTAAAATCGCCATGTCCATGGAGTGGACGAATTTATCAGTTACAGAGGCGGCCTTTCAGAGGCCCATGTAGTCTGGTTGCGAGAATGGTCAACCACTGTAGAAGAGAGCTGCTCTCATCGGCCATATTGCCACGGTACAGCTAGCCACCACCATTCTCCAACAGTGACACATGCTCCGCCCATGGCCTCTTCAAAGACGCCGGTTTTCAGGCCCCAGTCGATGATGAGCTGCGCCTCGAACTCGTCCAAGATGGGCCTCAGAGAGTTGCAAACGTCCTTCACAGCCATCGGCCCCTTAGTAGCATACGCAAAGCAAAAGGCTCCCAGAATATCGGACCACCTTTTGGTATCCTTCTCCCCGAAGAAGTCGATCCACTGAGGAATTTCTCCCTTCAAGGTCGTAGAGGGCAGGTCTTCCTGCACCACAGCTTGCAGCACGGCAACGTCCTCGCTGAATTGATACCCTTCTGTGGGCACGATGTGAAGTCGAAAATGATAGTAAGATTTGGGGTACTTTCGGCTTTCGTAGTTGCCCGGTTCAAAGCCCAAGGGGATGTTCGGTATGTCCACGGGAACAATCGTGATTCTTGCAGCAGCATTCAAATTCGTCAACGCCATCATGGAACCATCATCCAGCGTATACGGCACCTCGAATGCCTCTTTTGTTCGAAAGACGGCATCCATCTGCCTTTTGAACGCTGCTGCCTCTTCGTACTTTGAGCGTTGCGCTACCCTGTTGAGCGTTGACAAATACCATTCACTTAGCCGGTACGGACGGCCCCCAAGTGGCGTCTTTTTGCTCCTGCAGATGACTCTCTCGGCCGTGAGTTGATCGATTGCCTGCTTGAGTAGCACAGAGCCTTGTCCTGTGCCTTCTGCCCCCGACAAGGTGAGAAACTTTTCGCGGATCTTCCGCACCGAGTATTTCGCTTCGCCGGTGCAGCAAAGCGACTTGATCCACGACCTCGCGACATCTGCTTTGCCATCATTGGTACCGTATCGACCGTCAACGGGGAGTGCTCCGGGTTCTGATGTGACCGCCTCAAACCGGGAAAAGATTGATGACTGGGCATGGAAATATCTCTCGCACCAGTCTTGCTCGCCAGATTTGCTGGTTACCAGTGAAAATCGGTGAGCCAGAAGCTCTCTCGTCTCAGGGATCTGATAGCCTTCCTGGCGAGATATTCTTGATGCCCATTTGATAAGCGTCTGCCAATCGTAGTCAGTTGGGTCTTCAAAGTCGACCATGGGCAGTTCCTGGCTTTCAAGGGCCTCGATCAACCGTTGCTGGACATCTCGCGTGAACTTCTTGATATACGCCCCCTGTTCCTTGCATGCAATTGCCCAAAATTTACGCAAGCTGGCCAACCGCACATTCGGGAAGATGTGAAGTAGAATGCCCCAGTCGATGGCTTTATCCGCGCCTCCCAGCAAAACCCGAACGACAACAAAGGCGGCTAGGAGGTTCGCTTGGCCGGTCGTCCGGCCGTCCGCTATCTCCAACGCTTTTGAGCCCTCCTTTCTATCCGTACTCCTTCGGGAAATGGACGTGAGTGGGCGAGTTATCAATGCCACACGTTTGACCTTCGCTTGTGCAGATTCATCAACACTTGAGGGGCGCCTTGAACTTCTCAAGGCAGACGTATCCGAGCCAAACTCGGACTCTTCGTCATCACTTGATATCAGAGCTCCTGGTGTCAACACACTTCTAGCGAATGACAGAGGTGTTAGATGATCTTGGTGCCAACACTCCAGACGGGGAGAGGAGCTCAAAGTTCCTATTCCGGCGGAAAGATTGACAAATAAGTTATACGGACCAGCAGCCAGAGGCGGCGCATTGACGAATCGCTCCGCCTGGTTGAGCTCTATATCGAGACATTCCATTAGACACTTCATAAAGTTGTCATAGGCAACCTCAGCGCTGACGGCACGATTCGACCTTTCACTTTCATTTGTAGAGAGTCGTTTGTCAAGGTCTTGTACCATATCAGCCCACGAGAACCACTCCATATCGGGCATCCAGCCGCACAGCGTGAAGCTGGCGTTACTGCTCTTCTCCTCGAAGAAGGGCAGCCCGAGATGTGGCCAGCTTCCGTTGTGGCCTACAATACGTCGTACAGGTATCGCCATGGCAACATCTGCTCCTTGAGCGGTCGGTGAGCCTTGAGGAAGAGCATTCATGTGAGTCAAGTCGAAAGACGATGCTGTTCCTCGCGAGCCTTCGTCATCCGCAGCACACCAGTCGTCTTCCAAGAAGGAGTTTGGAGCTAAGAAATGTAACTTGACCTCGTGAGTGGTGTGAGCCTTGTTGTCTTTGTTGTGATTCGGGGCAACAACCCTCTTCCCAGAGAGCCAGCTATTTGAAGTCCATCTCATTCGATATTCGTCATTCAAGGGCGTGGATAGAGATGCAGAACTTGGACTCTTGGTACTGGCCTGAGCGAACTTTCTTCGCTTACTCGGAGTTGCGTCACTCACGACTCCATGGTGCCTTTTGAATGAAGATTGGGCGGCATAGACCGGGGCGTCCAATTGTGCAACCTCCCCGGCAAGAACTCGACGTCCTCGCCGATTCTCCCTCTTCTCTCCATGGTCAATATTATGGTTGAGAGACTGGAAGGACGAAGGCATGAAGAGTTGAGGGTGGCGTTGCTTGATTTTGTCAACAACGGCCAAGGTCTCCGCAGAGAAAGCATCAAGATGTGGCAGCGTAAGAATCTGACATTTAGAAAAGAGGCCGCTCTGATCCTGAAAACCATGCCAATGCTCTAGTACCGACCTAGCTTTCAGCATTCGACTTAGAGCCCATTGAAAGTCCTTTGTTTTAGGTACTGGCTTGTCAGGATATCGTTGGTTCCAAAGAGCAGTGACGGCATGCCAAAGGGAATGCCCTCCAGGCAGGACTCCATCCCGCTCCAGAAGCATATCCATGAGCAACGTCGAGATTTGATCGGTTATCTCGACGCGGGGGGGCTTTTTGTTCTGGACCTCCATTCCTCTGGTGCCCATTCCGGAGTCGTAGCCTTGCTGGCTGTCTACTGTTCCTGTATCTGCCTTGAATGTGTGAGAAGCTGTTCTGGCCGCTTCTAAAACGGGCTCGCGGTGCTCTTCCTGAACCCCCTGAGCGCTCATATCTCCGAAAGGGAATGCCGGGCTTGAATGTCGTTGATTCTCGTCCGTATCGGGGGCAGAGTAGGGAAAGACCTCGAGTTGGTTGGCAGGATATTCTCGATTCTTGAAGTCGAATATTTGACTCGGCTGTCTCTTGTCAACCTGTAGGAGACCTACCTGCTCGTGAGCGACAGCAGATAGCTTTAAGGCATTTCTGTGTTCCGATGCCGACTGAGGAACGTGAGGCGGACCCGAAGCAAAGCCTTCTTTCTCTTTAAAGCCCGGAGTACTTGGTGATATCGTGTGCGGTGGGTATGTACCACCATTGGATCTGAATGCCGTTGGCGATGTTATGGATAACGAAGATTCTACGTCGTACCGCCCTCTTTCCCTCCGTCCCCTATCCTGCCTGTTGTCAACGGCTTTAGCCCTTATCTTTCGACCTGAAGACCTCGTCCCTACAGCCGGGGCTGCATTGTCATCGTCAATTGACTTGGCTGCGCTCGTTGACCGAAGAGCTGATCTGGCCTCCCGACGGGGCCCGTCGAGATTCGCAGGGCTAAAGGATGGGTTACACGGAGTTTGAGACTTCTCAAGGTGGTATTTGAGACCGATATCATTCTTCCAAGTCTTGCCACATTGATCACATTTCCATCCCTTGGGTTTTGTCACGTCGTCGTTAGAGGTCCTGGGCCACCCTGAATCGCCAGGAGGGTGAGGACCCCGACCTCGTCCTCGTCCTCGTCCTCGTCCACGGCCTGCAGATTGAGCGCTCCCTATGGGCGGCACACACGAATTAGGTGGTGGCGATGCAGTCGCGCCTGGGAGAGTGTCGTCGCCTGTGTGATTGGGCGTCGTCGGTTCTACCAGCTCAGGTTCCATGAGTTTCTTGAGAACATCACGGGGCACCTTTAGCTTGACCATCATTGAATTCGAATCGGGTTGGCCTCCGGTCTTGGAATGAGCCTCTGCTTCAGGCGTCTGCTGGATCTCATCATCTCCACTCCGGTCACTCTGATACTCTGGCCTGATCTTTCGAGGTCTGCCTCTCTGTTTCCTTTGGGATAACGTAGCTTGGCTAAGATCAGCCAGCTTCGAGGCTCCAGTGGACAATTCCTGGTCAAAGCCATACGGCGGGCGTGTATTAACCTGGTTCCCACCGTCGTGCAGTCCCATTCCAGCTGGCAAAGCATCCACTTGAAGCATCCAGTCTGTAGCCTGCGGAACCGGGGGCAGCGAGTACCTGTACGATGCAACCTTCCCAGCTCTAGAGTGCTCACTGGTGACTTGCAGATGCTGCAGTTGCGCAGGCTGGATATTCGGCGTAGAGAGGCATGTTGTCAAAGACGATAGGAAACGTGTGAAAGATACACCTAGCGTAAGCCCGTAAACGTCGGGATTTGTCAACCCCGTGTCACGGCACGCCATGATGCTCTTCGCAATGGCAATGGCCAACGGTTGATCAGCTGACCACGCCGGCGCGACGCTCAGGCATTTCGGGGAAGCAATCGGTTCCATGATTGAGTCGGTAGCATCGTGACTTTCCTGGTTATAGGGTTCGCCTGTCCTCGCAGGCTTTCCAGCCCGCTTTCCGGTTGCTAGGAATATAGACCAATCTTTCGGAGTCAGCTCACGGTTGAACTGGACGCAATCATTGAACACTTTGTTGTCCAGCTTCGCTGCAACGTATCGGATTGCGTCTCGCGCATTTAGGAACCGGCAAACTTTGGAAACGACCTTCATTTGCCATCGCATGCCGAGGACGCCCAGCTTGGATTTCAAATCTTGCATGCGTAGAACACCCCATTCCTTACAAATTGCCATTATAGTGGTTGCAAGGGCCGTATAGTCAACAGATTCCCCAGTCCATCTCGTGTGCCAAGGGACAGCGTCAAGGGTGATGGCAAGAACCTGGCGGGAAAGATTCATCTCCGCCTCCGGTTCTGTGGTTGCGCTCCCATCTTTCGGCAGCGGAGGCGCGAAGAGCTTGAGCCACATTTTGCTGGTCTTGGTTCCTCGAACAAGTGTTGTACGCTTGGTAATGTAACCTTTCTTAACCAGTGCATCCGTTCGCTTTGGTACTGAACGCTTGTCTTGGTCTACCAGGCGACCAAGATCACCTTGCAGAATCCCGTGTGCTTTCGTCGAAGCGATACCAAGAAGCAGAAGCCATTCGGATCGAGGAACGCGCTTGTAGTCTACCGCATGTCCAGTGATAGCCTCCCACATCGTTTCCTGGGAGGCGTGGATTCGGATTCCGTGACCATTGTGCAGTTTATCCAGCGCCAACGCCTCCGGGAATGTTAATTGGTTATATTGTCGATCAGGCCCAATGGATATATCAGTCCGTCGAACAAGCCATTTCCAGACTGTGGCGACTGCATGATCCGAGAACGTAAACCTCGAGACTTCGGGTGTCACATCGTGAGAATTGTGGAAGGCACCAGCAGCGCCGTCAGAGAGATGGAGAGCTAGTTTTGTAGCATCGATGAATTCGCTTATGGGAAGACCTGTAGGTGAGCATTAACAACGGTCATCTGGAAAGCATGGGGCTTGAACATGCGAAAATGGAGTTCTTAATCTCTTAAGGCAAACAAACAAATGCTACAGGACGCGAGGCATACCTTCTTCACCAGCACATGATATAACAAGCAATACACGAGCGATCAGCCCTTCGAGTTCCAGTGCCATAATAGACTATAACGTGGAGAGCGGCGCATGATAGAAGGTTAAGACAGGGGCCTGTTAAGAGAGATGAAGCTTTCTGAAATTTTAAGAATTCTTTCAACCGCGATAGAGAACAGCTGGTTTAGGTCGTGATACAGAACGGCTTGTTATCTTAGCTAGCTACTCGTCGGCTCCACTTTTAGCAGCTAAGGCCGTGATATAGAATAGCTAATTAGCTAGTGACCTTTAGAGGAAATAGCTA